>NC_072805.1:35919500-36246000 GCF_028583425.1 Eublepharis macularius
TGCTTGACAGTCCGCATTCAGCAATTCCACATTAACAACAGTTACAGATGAAAAGACCCCAAGAAACATATCAAGTCGGCGCTAAGACATAACGCGTGGCTTAATGGCTGCTTTCCTCTTGGTGGATCTCAAGCTGTGTAAGCCTGAATTAGAAGTGGCGTGTTGGGGAATAGATGAAAGCAGTGAATGGAGGACTCAGGGACCCTTGCCCCATTGCAGTTACACTGCTCTGTTCAGCAGGGATGGATTGAGGGGGGCAGGGGGTAGCCTGCCCCTGGCACCACCAAAGAGGGGCGCCGGGCATGGCTGCCAGCCCCTGGGAGCGCGCTGTGGCTTGCCATGTGGGAGGCTGAGGGTTGGGAGGCCCTCGCCTGTCCCGCCGATGGGGTGGCTGGCTTGCTGTGCATGCAGGACCTCCCAGCCCTGTGCTCAGCCACCCGCGTGGCAAGCCAGCCCCCCAGTGCACGCCCACGCCGCCACTGCCAGCTCCATGGCACACTGGGTGCTGGGGCGGCCGGTTTGCCACACGGGTGGCATGGGGCAGCAGGGCAGGCAAACCATGTGGAGGGCCTCCTAGCCCTGTGCTCAGCTGCCCATGCAGCAAGCTTGCTGCCCCGGCACACGTACGTGCTACCGCCGCTGCCAGCTCCACAGCTCACCGGGTCCTTGGGCAGTCGGCTTGCCACGCTGGCAGCATGCCTCCCACCCCTGCGTGATGACATCATGGAAGTGATGCCATCACACAGCGCTGGGAGTGCGTGCACACTGTGCATGCGCGGAGGCCAGAGCATGGGTTGCACTGGGCACCGGCAACCCTAGATCCAGCCCTGCTGTTCAGCTGGAATCCCCTGTTGACATGATAATATCTTTTTTTTCCCAAAGTGTTTGTTTTTAGGGTGCCAAACTTAAGGCATGTTTTCCTCCTATTTCTGCATCTCTTCCATTGAGACCTTTCTTGGGAATTGAAAGGCAAGATTCTAAAAAGTTAGAAATAAGTAGATGTAAATGTTTATAAATGTTGCATAAGAAGGAAATAATAGCCTAGAAATGTGTGATGCCTGCTGGGGAGAGAATGCCCAGGAACACGACTGTTGTTGTTGTATTGGCTAAAGGCTCTTTTTAAAGCCGAAATCTCACAAGTTTCTGGATGTCCAGAAATGGTATAAGCACACCAGGAAAGATCCAAATCTTCTAATTCCTCGGTAGATTGGGATTTGGGACCTGACCATAGATCTCAAGTGGGGATGTTCGAACACCTGCCAGTTCGGCTCACATCCTGTCCATCATTTTTTATTGATTTTATTGAAACACAGTATTAATTGCTGACTTATTTCTGTGATTCATGAGTGATCAATTTGTCTACTTAAGCAATTCCTGCCAAGCAGAGCAGTTATGTAGGAAGGATGGAGGGTAGCAGAGCGCAACTGGGCTCTGTGAAAAAGCATCTCACAGAGTCTCCCAACACGAGACATCTTATACGAGGATGCTCAAGTGTAAGGAGACACAATGTTAGCCAGGAGGCGTAGTTTAAAAAGATAAAGCCAAAGGCTTTTTCAGTTTCACCACTCTACACAGAGCCAGCAGAGATTGCTCTTCAGAGGGTTGGTTAATTTCATCTTAGTCTCCCTGAAGTGGAAGTGAAATTGACAGAGCCTTCAGGGAGGCAAAGATGAAATTAACAAACCCTCTGAGGAGTGATCTCTGCAGGCTCTGTGTAGAGAGGTGAAACTACACTCCCAACAAACATGGATGCTCCATACACATGAGCATCCTCGTACAAGAGGTCTCATGTAGAGAGACTCTGAAAAAGCAGGTCTCTGTTTGTAACTGGTGAACAGGCTGCAAGTTGAACTGGCGGGTGTTCAAGCATCCCTACTTGAGACTTGCACCCAGATTCCAAATGTCTATTTACCTAGTAAGGTTTTGTATCCTTCCTGGTCAGCTTATACCATTATCTGGATATCCAAAGATTTGTGAGATTTTAGCTTTAAAAAGAGCCTTTAGTACAATCCCGAAGTGATGAAGGGTAGCTCTAGGAATCGCTAGAACTCTATGATAATTTCCAATGATTCCTAGAGCTACCCAGAAGTGATGTGCCAGTGCAGAGGCCGGTATTTTTTTTCTTTATTCTTCACCCATTGCTACTCATAGGAGTGACAAGCAACATGGAGAGATTGCCCAGTATAAGTGGGCACATGGTAAGCCTAACTCACAATAATAATAATAACATTCAATTGATATGCTGCCCTTTAGGACAACTTAATGCCCACTCAGAGTGGTTTACAAAATGTGTTGTTATTATATCCACAACAATCATCCTGTGAGGTGGGTAGGGCTGAGAGAGCTCTAGAAGAACTTTGACTGACCCAGGGTCACCCAGCTGGATTCAAGTGGAGGAGCGGGGAATCAAACCCGGCTCTCCAGATTAGAGTCCTGCTGCTCTTAATCACCACACCAAATGGTACTCCTGATTTCCAAAATGTCCTCTCCTAGAAATTTCATGCAAACAAGGGACAAGAGATGAGATGGCAGCCTGCAGAATCTGCAATGGAGTAGATTGGTAGTTTCCTAGCATGACCTTCGGAGACCTGTTTACCAGGAAGGATCAGAACCATGGTAGAACAGTACTGCCCAATCCTGTGTCAGTTTAACGGATCACAAGGATACTATGACTGATAGTGCCAAAAGCTGCCTGCACATAGATAATCAAAGAAATTCTAACAGAACAAAACAAAAGAGAATTTACTTGTCCTGAGTGTAGAACAGTTCCATAGGAACAGCCTTCCAGAAGTCTGAATTCTTATCTAAAACAGCAGGTCTCACATTTTGCGTGCAGGTTCATGGTTCGATTCCTGGCATCCCCCATAACAAAGAATGAGAAAAACCTTCCTCTAAGAACTACCGCTATTCAGAATAAACTAACCTAGGCTTTCTGAGCTACTGTCAAACCCGTTATCTCAGCTCCTTACATTCCATCTGTTTGAGATCCAAAGATATCACACTGACAGTTTTGATTCCCTCCACCCCCTTCAATCGCCTCTCTCTTAGGGCAAGGTAAAGAGGCCACGTTTCCCCAAAGCAGAGATGATTGTATCTTCTCAGTTCTCTTCCTTTATGATTCTCGGATTCTGCACTGCACTGGCATTCTACTCTTCCGAAATGCTGTTTTATGACAGGAGAATTTTACAGGGGATACCATTTGCTGCAGCTTTTAGTTCCAGTGATGGAAAAGGAAGCTTGCAGACTTATTGCAGTCTGTGTTGCAACCAAGGGCTAGGCTGGCGGGGGGGGGGGGGAGCGAGGAAAAGGTCTGCTGCAGAAGAAGAGGAGCCCACCAGGAGACCCTCTTCCACATGCAGAAGCATGGTCAGTGCCATTCTCAACCATCAATGGCAGAAGCAGGGCGCTTACCCACCCACCCCTCGTTTGGGGGCAGCTGGTGCGGCCAGTCACAACTTTAAGTGGTTAGGCAGTTTTGAGGCATTGGGCTGGATCCTAGGGGAGTGAGCAGTGCATAACAGGTGGCTCACCCCCTGCAGTCAAAAAGGGGGGCAAGGCCTGTCTTGCAGCTGTGGGTGGCAGAACATCACTTGCCATCTTGCAGTGGCCAGCAGGCTTGCTGGGGGAACAACGCATCGAACAGTGAAGGGCCTTTCGATGCCAGGGATCCACTGCCCTATGCCTTGCCAATGCTCCAAAGGGCTATAATCAATAAAGTTGTGGCCATTTCAACCCAACGAGAAGTGTCTATGTATCATTCGACAGGACGCCAGCCGGCACATAGCACACAGGTTGCAATGGTCTTGTTCGTCCTGCTGGATGTTTGTCAGTATACTGATGGAGGCATGCATTCCACTGAATTCTTGCGCAATCGCCCCACAGCAGGGAAGAACAAATCCCCCTGGCACTGTCCTATTCCTGTTCCTTGGATTTCCTGTGCAGCAGAATTCCATGCCCTTCTTTCACATTTTCTTCTGGCTTACTCGAAAAATACATATTTGAATATGTATTTGACTTCAGTACACGCATTTAATACATGTTTGGCTGGATGCATATTGAAGCCCTGGAGGGGGGAAATGTTATTTCAAGATGTATTGTACACTGTCATTGTAGGCAGAAAAATCAGGAGAATGAGGAAAATAAGCCTCTCTTGGGTCCATTCTGACGTGTTGTACGAGTAAATGGACAGAACAAATTTGGTAGAGAAATTTGGCAATGCAGAAATTCATGAGCATCCCTAGCCTTCATTCCAAGGAAACCCTTGTTCATTTCATTTATATAAAGGGATTAGTTTGAGCAGACAGGTGGGAAGACATTTCAAAATCCAATTTCCGAGCTTAAAACCAGATGCACATTCCAGCGGCACAAGCTACGTTCTGCAGAATGAAATTCATTACCATTTATTTTGGTAAGTAAATTTCAAAACCAAGTCATTGTAAACTGATTACAAAAATATTAGAAAACAGGGAGGGGTGAAAATGGCTGTTTTTGAGCACAGGAAAGAGATTAAAAAATGATTTATGAACAGTTTGTAAAACTGCTTATTATAGACATGCTTTAAAGATCGGTCTGCTGTTTAAACCACTGCATTGTGTATTTATTTATAGTTGTACTCATTTGATTTGTTTTCACCCTGTCTGTCAATCATTCAGCCTCCACGTACCCAAACATTGTTATGTGATGACTCCATGGGTCAAAAAGATATTGTCATTGATGCAAGCGTAAAAACAGATAGAGGATCAAGTTTTCGGCTTCTAGTCCTGCCCAGGATTGCCACTAGGGTATTCAGTACAACAGTTTTCCACTTCCATGGGCATTCCCTGCCCTTCTTTCAGTCCAATTGCCAGATGATTTTTTATATATATTACGGAAGTAATAGGGGAAAGTTGGTTTTAACAGTTTAGCAGACTTTTAAGACAAAGCGATTTTCTGTCTTGCACCTTGAAGACTTTTGGCATGTGTAGGATCAAAGAGGGGCCATGGATTGGTGGCAGATCACCTGCTTTTCATGTTGAAGGTCCCAGATTCAAGCCTTGGCATCTCCAATTGAAAGGATCGGATAGTAGGTGATGTATGGCACTAGCTCCCAATCGAGTTCCAGATCAACTTTAAGGTACTGACTATGACATTCAAAGCCCTTAACAGACTGGGAGCAACATACCAGGGATACTGCCTCTCGCCATATGATCCCCAGAGGGCACTTCATTCTGCCAACAAACACCTTGTAGTGATCCCTGGCCCCAAGGGTGTTTGCCTGGCCTCGACCATGGCGAGGGCCTTTTTGACCCTGGCTCCATCCTAGTGGAACTCTCTGTCGAGACTAGGGCCCTGTGAAACTTGTTACAGTTTCACTGGTCCTGTAAGATGGAGATGTTCTGCCAGGCTTACAATGGCGGTTGAGTCTAGAGATGGACATGAACCAGAAAAAACTGAACCGTGTGGTTTGTAGTTCATCACATTTCATGAACTGTGAACCACGAACTTTCAGAAACCTGCCCTGGTTCATGAACTGGTTCATTCGGTTCGTGAAAATGTCACATCCAGGTAAGCAAACCATCACTTCTGAGACAGCAGAAGGTCACTTCCAGGCCAGTAGAAGGTCTGCAGGAAGTCTATCCCCTGTTGCCTAAGAAATTGATTGATCAGCACCAGGTTGTCTGCAGTGACAAACCAAAAAACGAACCAAATGAACCGCCAAAAGTTCGTGGCAGTTCATCAGAAATGGGCTCTGAAAAATCACTGGTTCACAAACCATGAACTGGCTTGGTTCATCACGAACTTTGGTTCGTATTTCGGTTCATGCCCATCTCTAGTTGAGTCACAGGCAAACTCCCCAGTTGGCCTCTCTGTTGCAGCCTTTGGTCCACTTGTTTTATAGTCTGGTGACCTGCCTGCCCTACCCCCATGATACTGGTGTCTGGGATGTATTATGGTGAACTATCTCATGCAGCATTTTAGGTTGTGGTTTTAACTTTTGTATTGGAAGTATGAAATTGTGTATTTTATCTTTTATTGAGTATTGTAGTTTTAATTTATTGTATCACTGTATAATAATGTTACTTGCTCTGAGCCCGCTTGTGGGGAAGGTGGGCAAGAAATCTAATAGTAAATTAAATCTAATAATAAATGTGAATTCTTTACGTGGAGAGTTGCTGCCAGTCAAGGTAGGAAATACTGACCTGGTTAGACCAATAGTGTTATTTATTATTATTTTATTTATATTTCAATTTATATACCGCCCATCCTCAGGGGCTCTGGGCGGTGAACAGTTTAAAATCAATAAAACAAGAAAATAACAATACTAAAATCAATTTACAAAACAATAATGAAATAAATTAACCAAGTGCAATGGTGGGGAGAATCCCCCACCCCCACCCCAAAGGTGGGAGGCTGACATGGCACCGCCCCCTTCAACCACCGAACACCTGGCGGAACAGCTCTGTCTTACAGGCCCAGCAGAACGATAATATGTCCCACTGGGACCGGGTCTCCATTGACAGAGCGTTCCACCAGGCTGGAGCCAGGACTGAAAAGGCCCTGGCCCTGGTTTAAGCGAGGTGGGCTTCCTTAGGGCTGGGGACCACCAGTAAACATTTATCTGCTGATCGAAGCGGTCTCTGGGGAACATAAAGGGAGAGGCGGTCCCAAACATATGCCGGTCCCAATCCGCTCAGGGCTTTAAAGGTAAGAACCAATACCTTGAACCTGACTTAGTAGTTACTTAGTAGTTACTTAGTAGAAGGCAGATTTGTGTGTCTTTCAATGTGTTTCTTGGGGGGGGGTTAAAACTCTGCATCTCTAAACTTTGCAGTTGACTTTAGCTGCCCTTTCTTCTTCCTTTTCCGTTCTTGATATATCTTCAGCTAGTGAGAGAAAGGGCTGTGGCCTTAGATGAATTCACGTTTTCTGTTGACACTTTCGCTCCATCCTCTCACCATGCAGCTCTTTGCCTCTTGGCCCTACTGGTCCAGTCCCTGAGTGGGCCTGCCCTTTGCAAGATGTTGGTGACCCTAATTCTTATTTCTGACCCCACAACTTGCGTCTTTGAAAGCAACATGCCAATGAGGCCGAATTCACCCTGAGAGCAGTCCTAGGTAGGTCTACTCTGAAGTAAGTCCCGTAATATTCAGTTGAGCTTACTCCCACAAAACCGCCCTTAGTACTGCAGCCACAATCAGTAGAAAGAAGAGGTTTGTAATTAGGACAGGGCTGTAACTCAGTTTTGCAGAACTTCCCAAGGTCTATCAGGGCTACTGTGCCTTTAACAGCTACATGATATGCAAAGGTGAAGGTGTGTGTGTACTTAGGGCCAAGCTACACATGACGAATGACACTTGAACGGCAAGTGTATTTCTCCCAGTTCACTTGCCCTCCACTCAATCCACTTGCCGTTCAAGTGTCATTCGTCATGTGTAGCTTGGCCCTGAGTTAATTATATTCCACTTTTTTCTGCTCCCCTGTGAGAGAGGTTAGGCTGTCAGCAAGTGATTGGACCAAGCTCACTCAGTGAGTTTCCATGGCAGAGTGAGGATGGGAACCTTGGTCTCTCAGAGCTTAGCATGATGCTCTAACCACTAGGCAAACCTTGGCCATAGAGATGAAATAAAAAACACTAGATAGAAAATACTCTATCAGTCTTCTGTTAATGGCACAAAAGCCCTGTTAGAGAAAGATGTTGGCAACTCAGGCTAAAAGAGATTCCAGTTTTGAAAACAAAATCTCAAAGACAAAATTTGGACTAACTCAGAAATAAGCTTTTCTTTCTTTCTTTCTTTCTTTCTTTCTTTCTTTCTTTCTTTCTTTCTTTCTTTCTTTCTTTCTTTCTTTCTTTCTTTCTTTCTTGTTTTTGAAAATTCATCTGTTTAGAAATCCCCCAAGCAGTTCCAAGTAAAATAATTTCTGGTAGCACAAAAGAATAGATTCTTCCACCGAAGTCCTTTATGTATATATATATATATATTCTATTCATGACATTGCATCTTTAATATCCTAGTCTGCATTTATTTGCAATCTTTCATTGGCCTATTTTTCTTCACTTTAAACTACTTCTTGGACTCAAAGAAATCACAGTGCCTGTGGAAGCGATTTCCCCAAAGGCGTGTACATTTCATTTCCATAACAGCTATACGGTAACTTCAGAGATCTCAAATCGGTGGCTCCAGATTTCTATTTACAGCATCAAGCTTAGACATCAAGGTGTGAATATTCTTAAAAAGGAAAACAGAAAGTGCTACATTGTAGCAGAGCAGGGTTGGATTCCCTCCTCCCCTTTTATAAATACTCAGCAGCATGCTGAAAGCTTTTGCCAACAAGACATAATTGCCTACAGAGTGCCACAGACAAATAATTTCAAATAGTCATAAAGTTGACCTTGGGCAAAGAAAAAAATGGTTTATATCTTCATGCTAAAGATAGGTACGCAATCTTTTTTTAACAAAATGTAGGTTTGAACCATTTCTGTTCTTCTCTTGTCATGAGAATCCTGCCAGGTGTCACCATAAATCAGCTTTGACTTGAGGGCACTCTCCACTCCTCCAGGCAGGAACTAGCTTGAAAGGAGAGACCGAGACAGGTGCAGGAGATAAGGAATATCCTAGCCAAATTCCAAAAAAAATGTCGTTAAAGGAGGAATGGCGAACGGCTTCCTTACCAAAGGATGTCAGGCCAGTCCAGACCCCCCAGCCCCAATTTCCCACCCCCAAGTAACTGAGGAGCAGGAGAAAAAATGGCCTCTGCATAGTGACACTCTAGGAATCTCCCCAAGTCTCTATGATAAAGACCATAGAGACTAGGGAGACAAACTACAGCGTCACCTGGAACCAACTTCACATCTGCCTCAAATTCTGTCCTGTGTCCCAAATCTCCTTGCATTGTTTGAAGCAGTGTTGAGAAGGCTAGTGTCAGGAGAGGGCAACAGAGATACTGGGACAGCTGTGCAGGCCCAAAGGTACTGAATCGCTAGCAGAACCTGGCATGGGTGCCTTGCCAACTACGGGTTCTGTTATCAAGTCAGTAGCTGTGCACCTGTGTGGCGGTGTAGCAATGTTGCCGTTGCTTTCCAACAGCCTCCAGTAAGAGCACAACACTCCTTCCCCTTAGGTGGTGGAGACTATGATATTCCTTACGACTATGCCAGTTTGGTGTAGTGGTTAAGAGCGGCAGGACTCTAATCTGGAGAGCCAAGTTTGATTCCCCGCTCCTCCTCGTGAAGCCAGCTGGGTGACCTTGGGTCAGTTACAGCTGATTGTTGTTGCTGCTGCTTTGTTGCTGTTGCAAACTCTGGGTTGGGAAATTTCTGGAGATTTAGAGGCGGAGCCTGGGGGGGGCATGATACGGGAGAGGAGGGGCCTCTGATCTCTGACGTCTGGTGGTCAATTGTAAATCTGGGAAATCTCCAGACCCCATTTGGAAGTTGGCAACCCTACCCTCAATCCACCCTGCAAGGCTGGTTTCGGACCTCTATTTATTTAGTACATTTTAATCTTATTGTTTCTCTACGGAGCTCAGGGGGACAGTGCACATAGTTCCCCCTCCCTTCTATCGTCACAACAACCCACTGGGTAGGTTCAATTTATTTATAAATAAAGACTGAGAGATACAGTGACTGGCTCAATGTCCCCCAGTAAGCTTCCATGGCAGAGTGGGGATTCGAACCGGGATCTCCCTGATTCTCATCTGGTACTCTAACCATTACACATCAGTGGGAAGCACTGCACTATGGAATCTTCCCATCTGCAGGTAGATGTGCTACAATCCAATCTACCTGTGCAGTATCCTAGCACTTCATTCCGCTGCCTGAGTAAACCGTTGTTGCTGTTCATAAAAGGAACCCCAAATTGCAGCTGTATGATTTTGGCCAAGTGCAACAATAGGGGAAGTTCCAAACCTTGACCCATCGACGCCGTGCTCCCATCTCAGAGTTACCCTTCACCTAAAACGGGCTGCTGGCCATAGCTTTATGCTCTCCCCATTGTCTACCTTTCAAACATTAAGAAGTTCAGAAATATATACATTTGGGAATGGAAAAAAACCTTCCCTCTGCTTCTGGCAAAAGGCCATAATATCTCCGTTAGTATGATAGATGGTGACTGCGTGTCATTTATGTCCGATTACGGCAACCTGTTTGAAGTGCTCTTGAAATACCCTCTTTTAATTTGCTTCTGTGGCTTAAATTTTGTTTTGGAGAAAGGCCACAGACTTTCTTCTCCCTTCCTCCAACCCTTCCCTCTTTGGATGCAATTTTCTCATCCTCTGCATTTATTACAGCCAAAGTCCCGACAGTTTGTACCTGACCTTGATTATCATTTTATATTTATACACTGCTAATGGAATCTTTAACATGAAAACTGCCACAACAATCATGCATAATGTTGCTTAATTTTACAATGAGATGCTTGCAACGGAATTGCCCATAATCTGTATCTGTCCTGAGGTTTTAATCTTACGGGAAATGAAGGTGGGAGGGGAAGGGGAGAGCAAGCAAGAGCAAGAGATCATCTTGGCAAATAAATGGAGAGGACCAGTCCATTATAATTAAAAAAAGAGCTAGCAGCTTCAATCATGCTCTTTAATACCCCCCCAAATATAAGAGAATTGCAAGCTGGAAAGAGACATGAAAGTCATCGAGAACAATCCCTCGCATCAAGAGGTTCAGGAAGCAATTTTCCCCAGGCCAGCTTGGCCAGTGATCCTGGAGGTGTTTTGCCATCTTCTGGACATGGAGCAGGAGTCACTGGGGGATGGGGGGTGGGGAGATAGTTGTGAATTTCCTGCACAGTGTAGGGGGTTGGACTAGATGACCCTGAAGGTCCCTTCCAAATCTATGATTCTATTCGACTTTGATCCAAAGCACATCTAAACAAAAGGACTGCTGGTTGGTTAAAAACAAACAATAAGAAGAAGAATGTGCCATCCAGTCACAACTAGCTTATGGTGGCCCCATCCATGGGGTGTTCCCGGTAAGAGGTGAGCTGAGGTGGTTTGGCGTTACCTTCCTCGGCATAGCAGCCCCAGCCTTTTTGGGTGGTCTCCCATCCAAGTACCGATGGTGGCCAACCTTGCTTAGCTCCTAGGTTCTGAAAAACCCAAGCTGCAAAAATCAAACACATCCACTAAAAACAATACTTGTCCAGTGCTTATTTATTTTTAAAATTTATTTATACCCCACTTTTCTCCCCAATGAGGACCAAAAGTGACTTCCAGCTGTATTCTCCTTTCCTTCTCTTTTGTGCTTACAACCACCAAGCTGAGAGCTAAACTACACGAGACAAATTACACGAGGACACTCAAGTGATGGGAGACACAATGATCTTCGCTGGCTCTGTAGAGAGATGTGAAATTTAAACTACACTTCCTGGCTAACATTGTTCACTTCACTTGAGTGTCCTTGTGTAATTCGTCTTGTGTGGTTTAGCGCTGATTACACTGAGATAAAGAGAGTGACTGGGACACAGTCACCCAGTAGGGTGAAGGTAGGGATTTGAATCTGGGTATCCCACATCCTAGCCCAACACTGCAACCCCAACACCACGCTGGCTCTAGTCACATGAGAATATAAGAACTGCCTGGCTAAATCAGGCCAAGGTCTGGTTTCTTCCCAGGGGAAGACTGGAAGGTACTTAATAAAGCAACAAGCTGAAACCAACTTGGGTGGAAATACATGTTACTAAGTACCTAGTGATGCTCAAGTGAACCTCATTTCACGTGTCACCCTTCCAACTTTCCAAGCATTTGGTCGCACAGCCACACTTCAATTTGATCCATGTGAATAGGTTCACATGTTCGATATCAGTTCCTCCTCAATTGCTAAAAGTATCCCCATTTCCCCCACCTCCACATCCATTCATTGAAATGCAGATCTTGACACTTTTTGCGCTTTAAAGAATTGCAAGTTGTCAAGTCAAAGGAGCCTACAGTACTTGTTCTCGCAAGAGCTGAATTGGTGCTTTGCCCTCTGGAATCACTTGCAGATGCGATTGCAGAAACAGCGCTCCAGTGAAAGCGGCACTCACGTGCGCCGAGCAAGAACAGCCTGTGCGTGAATTGAGGACTACACATACAATCCTGCACTTAAGCATCCCTAGGGACTTAGTAAAGTGTATTTCCACCCTATGTCTGGTCAATATCTGGATGGAAGACCCACTGGGAAACCTATGTATACCACTTTGAAGAAGCCACATATTACAAAGCCTTCTGTCCACCACATGTCCACTCTGATCCTGTTGACAGATGTACTCTGAGAGTTCCACGACTGGAACTTCATTCCTAGGAAGATGCGGACCTAATGTGAATAGGCACCATTTGAAGACGGGATTAAGCCTTCCTGTTGCACAACTGAAATGGCCCCCAGGGACCTGTTAGCTGCCACATGGGGAAACATACATGTAGCCAATCAGTATACAAAGGGACAAACAACAGGCTCCCCAGAGCCATTTCAGATTGGGGAACTGAGATAGGGAAATGTTTTCAGCTACAGTCCCACCCTAAAACTATCTCCCATGAGCCTGAAAATTTAAGTTCTGACCACCAAACGCTCACAGCATGTCTATCGACAGGACCAATCAGGGGACACGAGGATGTTGTAATGTCTGCGCTGGTGAGCTCCATAATGGAAGAAAAGCGATATCTAAGGTAGCAATAGCTCAAATCAAATCTATAGCAGAGGGAAGCATGTATGAACTGTGGGCCATGGCCACATATGCACACATGATTGACCCTTGAGGAATGCCCATGAGTTCTTTGCACATGTGTGAATGGTGGCCTGGCCTCAGATTTGCCATTTGAGACTCAGGAAATTATGACAAGATGCAATGGAACAAACGCGCAAAGGATCTGTACACCAGCCTATCTCAGGGCCAAGCTACACATGACGAATGACACTTGAACAGCAAGTGTATTTCTCCCTGTTCACTTGCCCTCCACTCAATCCACTTGCCGTTCAAGTGTCATTTGTCATGTGTAGCTTGGCCCTCAGTCCCTTGATGACTACAACATCAAGGGATAACTTGCATGTATGAATGAGCCATCCCACTGTAAATAGAACTTTCACCCCCTGACTCACACGGCTTTCAATATTCTAAATTCACACATGTTTTAGACATGGTGCAAAATGAGCTGGGAATTATGGGGTAAAGCCCTCAGCTGGTAGACTAGTCTGAATTGCTTCAGGCTAGAGAAAGGCGGATACCACTGGAAATAGAAGACTAGCATTTAAAGCTTCTGGCCAAGCCTTTTCCAGCTACATCTTGTGTCCTGCAGGGATCTTTTCAATACCGAAGAGCAACATGGAGTTTTTCACCTGAAGTCTGAAGTGATACAGGAGCCCATTTTACAACTTCAGCGTTCTTACCACCTCAGCCTGCTGCCTGATCAGACCGGACCACATTCATCCAAGTGTACATACCTGAAACACATCTAGGGGCCAAAATGCATACGATGTGCAGGATCTGTGAGTGGATATCCCAGCATGTGGTGTTTTGCAGAAAAAGCAAGCAAAGAATGCCCCCAAATGGGTCAGGGCTAGAACCCCGGAGAAGTTGTGCGTTCATGCATGTGTGGGTGTATGCGCGCACCTGCACATCCGCATATGCTTTCCCTCCCAAGCACCATTTCCTCATTAAAATGTCCCCAGTAGGGGGAAAAGACAGGTGCCCATATTATATCTGTCTTTTCTCCCACTGGGGCTAAAAATAGCCTGAGCAGGGGGCATTTGTGATCCGGGGAACTGTTCGGTGAGAAAGATTCAATTGCCCCTTCCCAGAGCCAATCTATATTACTGTTCCCTACCCCTGATTGCTTTTTGGGGTTTGCACTTCAGGGGCATCTAATCACAGGTCCCAGCATCGTATCCAATTTGACCCTTTAAGTATCCATCCAGTCCTGAGACCTGAGTCATTTCAATCACTCAGCTCTGCTAACGCCAACTGAGTACTTCAATCTGACCTGCACCAAACTCCCTATATCTCACAAACGATATATTGCATGCTTCTGAAACATTTCAAAAGTTTTGCACATTGTCCACGATTTAGCGTGTCTTGCATTTCCATACCTCACCCCCACCCCCGCAAAAAAAACTAGGATTGGCATGTCCTTCAACACCTACCATCCATATTGCAAAAGAAAAAAAGCATATTTCAAGTCACACCATTTTGAGGTAAAGTTTTCCACAGTCAGCAATAAAGAGCTAAACATTAATTGACTCTTGTAGAAATATTAATGAAGTGTGCCTATATCCACTTATTTGCCAAAGGCATTCTTTTGTTAGTCCCAAATACAGGCTACATCCATTCCTGTCTGCTGAGAAGAAATGAAGAGACAGTTATCTACAATAGCTAGTAAATAAGGGCTGGGAGGAGGAGAGAGAATAGTTTCCTTTTTCTTTAACTGTCCACTCTTTGTATGTGACACACGTAGATGTTGATGCTGTTAAGAGACAAACGGAAATAAATATGGATTGAATGGCAAGGTCAATTTTGAAAATGTTTTCCCCCATATCTCGTTACCCAGAAGACTGAGAGCCAAGCTACAAGTGACGCCTTACACAGGTTGGACACTTGTCAGCTTCCCTCAAGTTCTGATGGGAAATGTAGGCGTCCTGGTTTTACAGCTTGGCTCTCCATTACAGCTGCAAGACCAGGATGCCTACATTTCCCATCAAAACTTGAGGGAAGCTGACAAGTGTCCAACCTGTGTCAGATGTCCCTTGTAGCTTGGCTCTGAGGGCCAAACCAGACTGTTTGCCTGAATGGAGCAAATATTTATTATTTAGTTAGTTAGTAGCTTACTCCATTTATACCCCGGCTTTCTCTCCAATGGGGAATGAAACCAGATTACATTGTTTTCCTCTCTTGGTTTTATCTTCACAACCATCCTGTGAAGTAGGTTAGGCTGAAAGTATATGACTGGCCCAAGGTCACCCAGCAAGCTTCCATGGCAGAGTGGGTGTGTATGTGTCAAACCTGGATTTCCCAGATCATAGCCCAACACTGTAACCACTGTATAACACAGCTCCCCACGGACTTTGCTGGTGAAGAAAATGCAATCAGGAAGCAACTTAACTTTCCCTCCTCTTGTACCCAGTTCAAATTTGGTCCCACGTACCTAAACCTTAAAAAAAAAATAGAAAGTTTCATTCACCAAACTCCCAGCATCTTTCCGTTTGGCTTTCACAATGCAAAGGACCCAAGTATGAGGACCCAGCAATTTCATGTAGGGATGAGCAAATGTTCCCAGTTTTGTTGTGAAATATTAGTTTTGTTGGGTGTTTCAATTCTCCACTTTACACAGTCGCTCTTGCGGACTATTTTGCATTGTGTGCTCAAGTTGTACAGCTTTTGTATGAAATGTGTATAGTGCCTATATGTAGCCAGTTTGGTATAGTGGTTAAAAGCAGCGGGACTCTAATCTGGAGAGCCAGGTTTGATTCCCTACTCTTACCCTTGAAGCCAGTTGGGTGACCTTGGGTCAGTCACAGCTCTCTCAGAGCTCTTTCAGCCCCACCACCTCACAGGGTGATTGTTGTGGGGATAATAATAACATTGTAAACTGCTCTGAGTGAGTGTTAAGTTGTCCTGAAGGGCAGTATATAAATCGAATGTTGTTGTTGTTGTTGCTGTTATACTGTTTGTCATTTATTCTCACAACAGTCTTATGAAGTTGGTTAGGCCAAGGTCATGCAATGAGTCCTGTGGTAAGCAGGGATTTGAACTTGAGTCTTCCCAGGTCTAGACCAACGCTCTACACTTCTTCCTCTCTAGATGGACTGTTGGTCCATCTATCTCAATATTGGCTGATTCCACACACGTTGGATAATGCACTTTCAATGCAATTTATCAATCGTTTGAGGTGGAATTTTTGTTCCGCACATGAAAAAATCAGTTCCAAATGATCTATAAAGAGGATTGGAAGTGCATTATCCAATGTATGCGGAATCAGCTGTTGTCTAGTCACACTGGTGTAGACTCTCTAGGGTCTTGGGCAGAAACCAGGCTTTTCCGACAACTGCTACCTGAGATTGTAGAGATGGCAAGGACTAAAGCCTACAATCTTTTCCAGACTCTGTGAGTTGTAAATGTAAAATAAAAGTGTTGAAGGAACGTGCTAATTTCCAAAGATAACTAGCCTGTTGGTATAGGTCCAAAACATGACAGTTATTACTAGTAAATCTTAAGAACCACCAGGGCTTTTTTTCAGCTGGAACGCAGTGGAACGGAATTCTGGCACCTCTTGAAAATGGTCACATGACCGGTGGCCCCGCCCCCTGATCTCCAGACAGAGGGGAGTTTAGATTGCCCTCTGCGTGTGCGGAGGGCAATCTAAACTCCCCTCTGTCTGGAGATCAGGGGGTGGGGCCACTGGCCATGTGACCATTTTCACCGAGGGCAATTTAAACTTTTAAAAACTCCCCCCTTGTTCCAGCTGACCCAAAGTGACGTCATTGTGCGGTCCTGAGTTCCACCAACCTCTTTTCCCAGAAAAAAAGCCCTGAGAACCACTGAGCACATCTCACAATCAGACTTCCTCTGCGTTTCCACCATTTACCAGTAAATGTCACCATTCGCCAAGGCACATATGCAACTGCCTAGAACAAGCCTGGTGACACAATAATTTCTGACACTTATTAAGCCTTGATGTTCTGAAAGAAAATTGAACATTGCCCAGAAGGCTTTTTTCCTTTAATTCTGACTTTGCATAGTCAACATTAAAACAGTGCTTGACACAAAAAAGTTATCATAAAACTAAAATATGTAGCAGAAACTCCATTCCCCTTCACAATGAGTGCTCTTTGAATTGATTACAAGGAGCTTACTTAAGTGTTTGGAGACTGCTTCTCCGTTGTAACCTTCGGGGGATCCTTTTTTTTTTCTCCCAAGTAAAAGTGTAATTTACTTTCCACCTCTCAAATATAGTGCTCTTATCAAATAAAAATTCATATTTAATAGAACATTGTAACGGTACTCCTTTTAATATTCCAGAGTTACTCTCCTTGGACTTGGCTGGTTAATGAAAAGACACCGGGAGAAAGATTTGTGCTGCATACAATATAGATCAGATTTCCCTTTTTTTCCCCCAGAGGCAGTTGCATTCTATGATTAACCTTTATGCTAACTATGCTTGGGGTATCGGGCAGCTCCATAAATTAATCTCATGCCATGTGGCTTCTTCCCACAACAGTCCACTAACACTTGGGTCCAGGAAATGTCCATACTGCAGGAAGGGGAAAAAGATACTCTTTGTCTATTTTTGTTTCAGCATGTTGTCATTGTAAATAGTTTTGGTCCACCCGTTTTCTTGGACAGCACTGGTGATTTGTTTATCTCTTAACATGTTTATATATTCTTACGTAATTTATATGGCACTTATGTGCACACCAATCAATCAGCATTACATGTTCTATGTGTCAATGGCATCCTTAATATGAATAATGTGTCGCACTAGCTGATTGATGCACAAATAAATTAGGAAAAGGCATAGATTTTACAGGGAAATTCAGCACAACGAAACAGAAAATGACACAGAAATAATCATGGGTTTGATTCACAGGAGGGAGAAACGAAACTGAATATTCACATCAAACCGGCAAGCTTGCAAACTTCACAGTGCAACCTTACGTGGAGTTACTCAATGCTTTCAATTAATGGAATAACAGCAAAGGATTGTGTTGTCAATTTCACCCCTAATGTGCTCGTTCCATTGCAAAGTCCCATCAGAACATAGAAGCGATCGTGTAGTCATGCAATTAGCCTGTTATTATTATTATTATTTATTATTATTTATTCAATTTATATACCGCCCATCCCAGGGGCTCTGGGCGGTGAACAGTTAAAATTGATAAAAACAAAACTAAAATCAATATACAAATAATAAAACAAATTAACAGGTGCAGTGGTGGGGAGAACCTTCCCCACCCCAAAGGTGGGAGGCCGACATGGCACCGCCCCCTTCAATCACCAAACGCCTGGCGGAACAGCTCTGTCCTACAGGCCCGGCGGAACGATAATATGTCCCGCTGGGCCCGGGTTTCCATTGACAGAGCGTTCCACCAGGCTGGGGCCAGGACTGAAAAAGCCCTGGCCCTGGTTGAAGCGAGGCGGGCTTCCTTAGGGCCGGGGACCACAAGTAAATATTTATTCGCTGATCGGAGCGATCTCCGGGGAACGTACAGGGAGAGGCGGTCCCGAAGATATGCCGGTCCCAACCCACTCAGGGCTTTAAAGGTAAGAACCAACACTTTGAACCTGATTCGGAATTCAACTGGAAGCCAGTGCAGCTGGCGCAGGACAGGTGTGATGTGTGACTGGTAAGGTATACCAGTCAGGACCCGTGCCGCCGCATTCTGGACCAGTTGTAGTTTCCGGATCAGGCCCAGGGGTAGCCCAGCGTAGAGTGAGTTACAGTAATCTAGCCTGGAGGTGACCGTTGCATGGATCACTGTAGCCAGGTCCTGGGGCGTCAGGTAGGGGGCAAGTTGCCTGATCTGACGAAGATGGAAAAATGCAGACTTGGCAACCGCCGTGACCTGGGCCTCCATCGATAGGGAGGCATCCAGGAGCACACCCAGACTCTTTACCACTGGCAAAGTTGCCAGTGGTGTCCCATCCAGGGCAGGGAGCTGGATCCCAACATCTGGCAGCCCCCGTCCCAGCTGCAGGACCTCCGTCTTCACTGGGTTCAATTTCAGCCTGCTCTGTTTCAACCATGCCGTCACAGCCTCCAAAGCTCTGGCCAGATTGTCTGGGGCCGTGTCTGGCCGGCCGTCCATCAACAGAAAAAGTTGGGTGTCATCCGCGTATTGATGACAACCCAGCCCAAACCTCCGCACCAACTGGGCGAGGGGGCGCATATAGATGTTAAATAACATTGGGGAGAGTATCGCCCCTTGGGGAACCCCGCACACCAAAGGGTGACGGGCCGATAGATCTCCCCCGAGCGCCACCCTCTGTCCCCGACCCTGGAGAAAGGAGACCAGCCACTGTAAGACTGTCCCCCTAATCCCCACGTCGGCAAGGCGGCTGGCCAACAAATCATAGTCAACCGTGTCAAACGCTGCTGTGAGATCAAGTAACACAAGCAGCGCTGACCCGCCTCGATCCAGATGCCTGCGAAGGTCGTCTGTGAGGGCAACCAAGGCTGTCTCCGTCCCATGGCCAGGACGGAAGCCAGACTGGAATGGGTCCAGGACTAGAGCATCATTCAGGAATTCCTGCAGTTGTACCGCCACCGCCCGCTCAATCACCTTGCCCAGGAACGGGAGGTTCGACACTGGGCGGTAACTGGACGGGTCAGTGGGGTCCAAAGATGGTTTTTTCAGGAGGGGCTGCACTACCGCCTCCTTTAACACTCCTGGAAAAACCCCAGAGCTCAGGGAGATGTTAACAATGGCCTCCAGATGGTCCCGTAGCCCCTCCGAGCTGGCCTTCACCAGCCAGGATGGGCAGGGGTCCAGAGGACAGGTGGTTGGCCTCATCCCCTGCAGGATCCTGTCCACATCGTCCTGAGAGAGCAGGCTGAAATGGTCTAATACGGACCCAGAAGACGGCCAAGGGGTCTCCAGTTCCCTTACTGTATCAACAGTGGGTGGCAGGCCACGGCGAAGGGACAAGATTTTACCCGCAAAATAGCTCGCAAAAGCCTCGCAGCCAATAGTTGAATTAAGAATTTGGTGGTCTCCCTGAGAGAGGGAGACCAAGGACCGAACTGTTTGAAATAATTGAGCCGGGCGTGAGCTAGCGGATGCAATGGAAGCAGCAAAGAAATCCCTCTTTGCTGCTTTCACTGCCACCTCATAGGCTTTCATAAACGTCCTATAAGATGTTCTTGCCTCTTCGTTGCGCCCCCACCTCCACACTCGCTCTAGTCGTCTCAGAGACCGCTTCATCTGGCGAAGCTCCTCGGTAAACCAAGGAGCTACCCGTTTGCGGGCTCGGAGAGGACGGCAGGGGGCAATAGCGTCGATGGCTTCGGAAAGAGATTTCACATCAAGAGATGTGAAAATTGGTGTGATGGTCTATACATTTAAAGAAAGCCTGGAAGGGCTGAATACACACATTTGCAGGATTGCTAAGAGTTAATACCTCTCCGAGTCAGAGAGATTTGGGGGGCAGGCTGCTCCTAGAGATCGGATTGAGTGACTGAGGGCCAAGCTACAAGCGACGAATGACACTTGAACGGCAAGTGGATTGAGTGGAGGGCAAGTGAACAGGGAGAAGCTACGGCCCCCAGACTTACCTGGGTGGCCGGTTTGCCATCTGTGGGGCGGCCGGCAAGACGGAAGGGACACGGCTGTCTCCGCGCGGCTGCCTCCCACGCCCGGGCCAATCAAATTCAAACCTTACCGGCCAATTGGCTTCGGCCACGGGGCAGTTGGGCTGGGGGGGGGCGGGGCACGGGGGGACTGTGGGAAGCCGGGCTTCCCTCTGGTCTGCCTCTGGGGTATTTAGCCCGGGCAGCCGCAGCGGGGGCCTCGTTGCGCTCCGGCGGGAGAAATACACTTGCCGTTCAAGTGTCATTCGTCACTTGTAGCTTGGCTCTGAGATGAGAGGGGAGGGTTTTGAGTCCTGGAAGAGACAGAGAGAGATTGGAAAGTGTGAAGGAGTTAAGAGATGGAGTCTACAGGGCAAGCAGTTTTCAACCCCGGCAGGAGAATTAGGAAAGTTGGCGGGAGATTTGGGGAATAAGTGCAGACCCCCAAACAGGCCAAAAAATAAGGGGAGATCTTTTAAGGAGAGATTGTCCCTTCCCAGTTGAAACAGAGAGATTGCTCTAGAAAGAGGATAAATCCCTGATCAGGTGTGGAGGATAACTGCCTGAGAAAACCTCCAGATTCAGTTGAGGACTGAAGGAAAGAACTGGTGTGTTCAGAGAGGGGGTTGGGTTGCCACAGAGAGAGTACCAGCCTTCCTAACACAGAAGTGAAGGAGAATACTAAAAAGAAAGTATAGTCAAGTGCTGGCAGGAAGAAACAAGGGAAACAAAGCCTACCAACAGAAGCCTTCAGTAACAGTGAAGAGCCTAAAAACTGAAGTCTGTGCATGTTCTGAGTGATCTAGATGTACATATGTTGAATTTTATCTCAAAAAGATTCAGCTCCTGACTTCACCTAACCTTTCCCCACTAAATAAACTCCTTAGTTATTTTTGAGTTTTAAAAAAATGTCTCTGGTGCGATTTCTGTGGTTTACGGATGAGAAAATCCTAATTGGTTTTTAAACGTATTGTCATTTTCAGTTCAAAAGCCTCATTTGTTTTCATTACATTTATTTCTGTATTTACATTCATTTTCCATAGGTTTTCACAGGAAACTTATTTCTGGCAGTAACGTCTTAGATTTCCATAGGACTACTAACTCCATAGGATGACTAACATTGGGAATGTCCTGGAGATCTGGGGACAATGGTGGGGGAGTTTGGGCTGGGGAGGGCACTCGCTGGTAATGTGAGGCCATAAAGTCTGCCTTCAAAGCAGATTCTATGGGCCAAGCTACAAGTGACGAATGACACTTGCCTGGCAAATGAACAGACTCACATGTATTCCTCCCTGTTCACTTGCCATTCACTTGATCAAGTGGAGAGCAAGTGAATGGCAAGTGAACAGGGAGGAATACACGTGAGTCTGTTCACTTACCAGGCAAGTGTCATTCATCCCTTGTAGCTTGGCTCTCACTTGTTCAAGTGGAGAGCAAGTGAATGGCAAGTGAACAGGGAGGAATACACGTGAGTCTGTTCACTTGCCAGGCAAGTGTCATTCCTCCCTTGTAGCTTGGCCCTATATATCTTACAGGTGTACTGATCTCTGTAATTTTGAGATAAATACAAGGACAATTCCAGGCCCAATTGGAGATTGGTAACCCTTGTTTTCCCTCTAATATGAATAAAAAGTATCAGGAAATAAACCGCTTGCCCAAAGGGCAAATGTCAGGTACACAAGGGGTAAAAAGCCTCCGGGTCTTTTAGGCAATTAAATGCAAAACACGTCGCTTGGGGTAATTTCTTTGATTCCCACCTGGTTTGAATTGTACATGTAAAGGATCCTCCCTGACAAGATTCAGGGCCAAGCTACAAGTGACGAATGACACTTGCCTGGCAAGTGGATTGAGTGAACAGGGAGAAATACACTTGCCGTTCAAGTGTCATTCGTCACTTGTAGCTTGGCCCTCAGATAGGCAGGAGAAAGGTTCCAGTGTCATAGACAATTAGGCCATTTCCACACATCCTTAAAGGGACGGCCCACTCACCGAACACTGCTGGCTTTTCCTCTTCACTCCCCACATCTCCGATTTCAAAACGGTAGCAGGCTGGTTGGCTTCCATTTTTTCATTGACTTTTCTGAGAACGCACTTCCCCACAGTCCCCCAAAAGGCACAGTCAAAATGGAAGCCAAACAGCCTGATACCATGTTGAAACTGGAGACACGTGGAATGAAGGGGGAAAGCCAGCAGCATTTAGCAAGTGGGCCGTCCCTTTAAGGACATGTGGAGATGGCCTTAAACTCAAAACACAAGGGAACAAATGCCCAATTATTCACTCCTGTTATTCCCATTCATTCCTTTCTAAAAGATGAATTAAAGGCTTGCTCATTTTTTTTTTAAAAAAGCATATCTTTAAAAACAAAGACACATCAACAGTTACCTCCCCTTCAGGCAGAGGTACCCTAACCAAGATGCTGTTTGACTTGGGGCCAAGCTACACATGACGAATGACACTTGAACGGCAAGTGTATTTCTCCCTGTTCACTTGCCCTCCACTCAATCCACTTGCCGTTCAAGTGTCATTCGTCATGTGTAGCTTGGCCCTTGGAAAAACCTGCAGGAGACACACTGCACATCTAGGACCTCTCTCACCATTGCATACAGAATTACTTATCCAGTATCTTTTGCTGGACGGGTAGCATCTGCAATGTGAGAGCCTCCTTCTTTTGAACTTGTGCTCTTCATGTGGAAGAGAAAAGTTGATGTGGAAACTATTGCCTTTTCCAGTTGCCTTCACTCAGTAATTGCAATGCAGTCTACAGAGACAGGTACATCTGCAGGTGACCATGAAACACATTAGGCTGACGAACATCGATTGCTGTATGAGATCACATGGAACTGAGAGAAAAGAAGACTGGATCCCAAAGGTGGGACTGACAGTTGGCCATAGACGGCACCAAGTGGAAGGATAATTTTCACCGGGGTTGGAAATGTTTCAAAATCTTCCCATAGATTTTTTCCACCTTCCACCGCAGTAGGCATCTTCGGGACAATTTTCCAGACATCTGATTTTCATTGCTCGAGCATCAACTATGGTAACCCAGCTATTGTGTTGAACTATTTCTCATCTGTTCCCAATTAGAGCATAAAGTGGGCAGCTTACTGCACACTGTGCCAGGCTACTTCTCGGTGTTTCTTTTTTTCTAGCAGATTGAAAAATTACTTTAACAAACATGAGGCTTGTTCAGAATATATATCTGTTCAATGAATATGTACTTTTCTATTTGGAAAATCCCAGTTATTCACTGCATTCATAGCATAAGAAGAGCCTTCGTGGATCAGCATGGCGATCTATATAGTCGGGCGTCCCATTTCACACAGCGGCCAGGAGGCTACCAAACAGTTCATAGAGGCCAAGGTTCTCCCCTGATGTTGCCTTTAAAGATTGATTGTGTCTCAGGGCCAAGCCACAAGTGACGAATGACACTTGAACAGCAAGTGTATTTCTCCCTGTTCACTTGCCCTCCACTCAATCCACTTGCCGTTCAAGTGTCATTCGTCATGTGTAGCTTGGCCCTCAGTGTGGAGACCTCATTTTGCCACCATTGTGGCTAACAGCCACTGGTGGACATATCCTCCATGAATCTGTGAAAAGTTTTTTAAAGTTGTGTAAAGTTTTTAAAAGCCATCTGTGCTCGTGGCCACAATTGTTTGTTGAATAAAGACGTACTTCCTTTTGCCTCCTGAATCTATTTGTTCATCAAATCCATTGGTTCCCCATAAAGTTCTAGTATTGTGGAGGGTGAGGGGAGAGTTCTCTCTACCCACTTTCTCCACCCCATGCTTAATTTTATACCCTTCTATCATGTCTTTTTACTGTATACTTGGGAAATGAGTATTCTAACAGTTTGTGTGGAGATCTATGTGTCAGAACAGATTGCAAAAAAAAGGGGGGGGGGAGAAAAATACATTGTGTTGGATCCAAAGGATCATGGAAGATATTCTTTAGCAAAAGAGTCGTTCTATCCCCACAGACAAGAAGAACCAGCCAATACCATAAGTGGGTTGTCCACATCCCCTTAACATAGCTTCCTAGTGATTTGGGAAGGAGCCCACCCTCAAAAAATATATTGTAAAAAAAGAATTTTTCTCATGAAAATTAATGCAATCCATTGCAACATTCAAATGTATTGCTGTATGCCGCAGGCCAAAACAAACATAAAAATGTATATAAGCAACAATGTCATAAATTAAAAAAAGATAAAATGAGAAGAAATAATTACTCCTATGTATAAAGTATGAACAGATGTTAATCATGAATAATAAAACCATAGCTGTACATCTCTAAATTTACACCAAAACATTCTGTATAAACAACGATGACCTAATTTAGAGCACAGTAATGAAATAAAAATCATTTACAACATTTTGGGTCTGGTCTATTGCGACAAAAAATCTTGACACATTAGATGGATTCCTAAGGATGAAAGATACTCATCATCTACTCTTTCATGTGTTATAGAATTTTGTTCTTGGTTGTGTTATACTCCTCCTGTGCTAACTAGGGAAATTTCAAAATAAAATCTTTACTAAATTGGAGTGCACCGTTCCTTCAGTGCACTGTGATATTATTCTCTTCTGTGTTACCAATGTGCACAGATAAAACATGGCAAAAAACCTGATGTGTTTTGTTGATGAGCACATAAAGATGCATTGGTAAAACACCACACCAAAAGAATCTTGATATAGCATCTGCACAATTGTATCAGGATTGTTTTTTCTGCAGTGTTTTATTAAGCACTTGGTAACTCAGATGGAGGAGGTGCATCTGATCCAAAGTAACAGAAAGCTGTGATAAACTGCATGTTCATAGCACACTTTTATTTTTAACAAAAACAGAAATACAAAATGGAACAATGGAGAATTCCTAATCCTTTGACTTGGTTGCCATGAACCAATGAATTTGGATCTGAAATGGCCTGAAATGGCAGATGCATCTGACGATGAGAGCTGTGGTTCTCGAAAGCTCATGCTGCAATAAAATTGGTTAGACTTAAAGGTGCTACAGGACTCGTTACTATTTTGCTACTACAGACTAACATGGCTAACTTCTCTGAATTTGTATGAAAGCTAGGTAAATCTGTATGAAATTTGTATGAAAGCTCAGCGCAAGCACTGAGTTATTAATGACCCATGGGGGGACGTCGCATCATGACGTTTTCTTGGCAGACTTTTGTTACAGGGTGGGTTGCCATTACCTTCCCCAGTCATCTACACTACCCCCAGGAAACTGGGTACTCATTTTACCGACCTCGGAAGGATGGGTCAACCTTGAGCCAGCTACCTGAACCCAGCTTCCGCCAGGATCGAACTCAGGTCGTGAGCAGAGCTTGAGCTGCAGTACTGCAGCTTACCACTCTACGCCACGGGGATCTTGTATGAAAGCCATAGGACCAGATTCAGGGGGAAAGTCATCTGAGACCTGGAGATGAAGGCTTCTGTCTTCAGAAAATGGCCAACAAAAAAAGAGATTGCTACTGGAAGTCTTATGGTTCAAGATCATTTCCCACATCTCCCCGGAACTTCAGCAACACCCTCCCACTTTCCTTCAGATTCCAGCTCCTTCTTCTGGGGACTGATGTCAGTGAGGGTGTTAAGTGTGATCTAATGGTTCCCCTCTGCTTCTGTTTGAGGTAAGCTTCTTCTACTGAAAGAGTTTTTCCTCCATTGGAAGAGTCCACATTTAGACAAAAGCAAGAATTGCCTTCTTCCTAGAGTTATCATTTCTGCTTTCAGAATGAAAGTGGAGACTGGCCTAGTTGGTGTCTGTGAGCTGAGCTACAAGTGACGCCTTACACAGGTTGGACACTTGTCAGCTTACCTCAAATTTTGATGGGAAATGTAGGCATCCTGGTTTTACAGCTTGGCTCTCCATTGCAGCTGCAAGACCAGGATGCCTACATTTCCCATCAAAACTTGAGGGAAGCTGACAAGTGTCCAACCTGTGTAAGGCATCACTTGTAGCTTGGCTCTGTCTTGTCCAGCAACACAGGGCCAAGCTACAAGTGACCAATGACACTTGAACGGCAAGTGAACAGACTCACATGTATTCCTCCTTGTTCACTTGCACTCCACTTGCGCTCCACACGTGCTTCATTTGATCACATGGAGCGCAAGTGGAGCTCAAGTGAACAGGGAGGAATACATGTGAATCTGTTCACTTGCCGTTCAAGTGTCATTGGTCACTTGTAGCTTGGCCCACAGATAAACAGTAGAACGGGACATTCATTTCATCTAGAAGTAAAAAATGGATGTCTTTTCAACCGAAAGAGGCCCTGACGATGAATGTCCCTGTAACGGTGCACCAACTTTTTTTCATTTCTTTCATATTATGACTGACATTCCCAAATGCATACATCAGATCCACCATCACCCGCATCTTTTCTTGTTTCTCTGCATTCGGCAAGGCAGGCCATTTCAGAAACATGAGTCGATGACCCACACTTGTTCTTTTGATTTTCTCTCTCTCCGTGTAATGTGACAGACCTGAAATATCTATTATTCCCTTTTCCCAGCTGCTGCTTCCCTCCTCACATGCAGATGCACACACACACACACACACACACACACAAAGCTCCCTCCTGTTTCTCATAGGCAATTTAGGTGATTTTCATTTCCAATTCTGCTGTGTCACAAATGGTTGAATCACTGCTACACCTTTCGCTTCTCATCTCAGGCTGCCAAAGATGTGCTGCCATTGTCAGTCTGCCTTAACTAAACTTGTTCATGCTTGAAATGGCGTCTGGGAGATCAGTATGGGGCAGCCTGGATGATCTTTAGCCAGCGTTATATATAATTTTTTTCCTTAATCCCTGAGTGTTCATTTTCATACATTTTTTCCCCATTCAGCTGTATCCGTACTCAAAAGATTTACTTCGTAATTTGCCAGTTACAATTTGCCACTTGCCTGTGAAGACTAGCAATGGACTCTCCTAATAGCCAGGGCTCATTTTGAGGGGGAACGCACAGGAACGCAGTTCCAGCATGTCCCCAAAGAGGTCACATGTCAGGTGGCCCCGCCCACCTGACTCTCAGACATTTTGGACCCGTTTTAGCCTGGATTGGGGCCAAAACAGCCCAGATCTGGCCTCTGACGGGTGGTGGATCACTCTCCCACTCAGCAGCGGCCCGATCCTGACCATTTTGGGCCCCTTTTTGGCCATTTTCAGCCCCTTTTTGCCATTTTGGGCCCAATTTCAGCCCTGAATGGCCAGGATTGGGTCCAAAAAAGCCAGGATAGGTGATGTCAGAGGGTGTGGCATATGCAAATCAGTTATGCCAATGACACACTTCCGGTGATGGCAAGGGGCATGGCATATGCTAATGAGTTATGCTAATGCGTTATGCTAATGAGTTCCTCCAGCTCTTTTTCTACGAAATGACCCCTGCTAATAACTAAATGGATCTTCAACATTCAGAGGCAGTCTATCATATTTTTATCCCACTCTTTTTCTAAGAAACTAGGCTGGCATTAGGGCTCTGCATGACGAGGCAGAAGCCTCATTGTTAGAAGCTTTTATTTGTTTAGAAGTTTATGCCTTTGTCTTCCTTCCAATGTGTATCCAAAGCAGTTCACGATATTGCTCTCCCTTCCTTCATTTGATTCTCCCAGCAACAACCCAATGCAGGGTACATTAGGGCCAAGCTACACATGACGAATGACACTTGAATGGCAAGTGTATTTCTCCCTGTTCACTTGCCCTCCACTCAATCCACTTGCCGTTCAAGTGTCATTTGTCATTTGTAGCTTGGCCCTGAGATAATAGCTGGTCCAAACATCCAGTGAATTTCTTTGGCAGAGTGGAGGGTTCGAATTTAGGTCTCTCAGACCCTAGCCAACACTCTAACTATTACACTAGGCTGGCTCTTATCTAGGGGGAACACTTTTGATCTGCTATGAGCAGCTGTGAGGGAGCTTCGTAAGATCCTTAAAGATCAAGATAATCCCATTACGATGTATGGATGTGAAAACTGGACAGTGAAGAAAGCTGAAAGGAAGAAAATTGATTCATTTGAAATGGTGTTTCTGGTATTAGGGGGCTGTCTGTGAAAAAATGTCCCTCAAATATTGGACACCTGGCCTGGCCTCTCCTCCTCCCCCATCAGTTGCCCAGCCCAGCTGCCCAGTTTCCTGTGGGTATGTGGTGGTACCACCAGGCTGGGAATGTGGCCTGCCACCCTGGGCACCCAGTTGGCCTTCTGTAACTGTGCAGTGCCGCCCAGAAGTGGCGCCTGGAGGTAGGAGGTGGTCCTGGGAGTGTGCACATTAAAGGGAAGTCCCTCCTACCTTTCACCAGGATCTGATATTAGGCCAGACCCCATTTGAAATGTGGTGCTGGAGGAGAGTTCTGCAGATGCCATGGACAGCCAAAAAGACAAATAAGTGGATACTAGATCAAAGCAAGCCTGAATTCTCCCAATAACCTAAAATGACCAAACTGAGGCTATCATACTTTGGTCACATTATGAAAAGACAAGATTCTCTGGAAAAGTCAATAATGCTGCAAAAAGTAGAAGGCAGTAGGAAAAGAGGAAGACCTAAAATGAGATGGCTTGACTCAATAAAAGAAGCGACGTTCTCCAGTTTGCAACATCTGAGCAAGGCTGTTAACGATAGCACATTTTGGAGGTCTTTCATTCATAGGGTTGTCATAGGTCAGAGGCGACTTGACGGCACATAACGCACACACATGAAAGCTGAAGGTGAGGGTAGAAAAATAAATAATATTTGGGCTGGTTAAGTGAGGGAAGTCCTGGATGCTGCATATAAGCAACAACATTATGCTTATATACCACTCTTCAGGACAACTTAACGCCACACTCAGAGCGGTTTACCAAGTCAGTGTTATTATTATCCCTATGAGGTGGGTGGGGCTGAGAGAGCTCTGAAAGAGCTGTGACTGACCGAAGGTCACCCAGCAGGCTTCAAGCAGAGAAGTGCAGAATCAAACCCGGTTCTCTAGATTAGAGAACCGGGTTCATTCTTAACCACAACACCAAACTGGCTCAAAACAGTCTTCTGGACATCAGAGATTATTTTTCTTGAAGTTCCAAAGCATTCCTGGGTTTATTCAAGGGTCTTAAACACCAATCCTGTAAGGATATTTGTTTAGTTCTTTAGTTATGATATGTGTTAGTGTACAATCATTCCTAGGATACTAGGACAGCAGCATCATTTTCTAGGGCTGTTTAAAAAAAACACGTATGTGATACATGTTCAATGCATAAAATTGTATTTTCTATCCACAGAAGAATTTTGCAGACATTTAGTAAGTGTTTTCACATTTTTTTTCTCCATTAAAAAATCTCTGTGCACTTTTCATATAATTTTTCCTATCAATTGCACTCAGATTTTTAAGACAGAGGTACAAATTGTCACTTCCCTGCTTTTCAGGGTTGAGATGTAGCAATGGAAACTTCATGTACAGCAGCAGTATACCGCACAGAGGTATTCCCCATATGGAATTTTCATTCGAGGCACTTAGAAACAGAATGGCAAAAGTTTGGGCAATTCTAATAAAGCATCTGAACTCCTCCAGCTGGGATTCTTCAAAAGGATGGCTATACGAGGAGCTGAGGCATCATCAGGAGCAAAGATGCTTCGCAAAGCCTTTTAATCGTGTTATTAATCCTGAGCTGATCTAATTTCCAGCACTTGAGAAAGCTGATCTGCTCCACTCCTATAGAACCTGGCCCCAGTTCACTTGCTCTGAATATTAAAAGGCATTGATTTCATCCACGGCTTGAATGCAACACCCAGATTAGAATCATTAAGTCAATGCAGAACTAATCTCAGCGTCAGCGTTTCTAATCCAAGGTATCTGTCTCGTTCATTCCCACTTAGTGCGGTGTCGTGCTAGGTGGAAATACACCCGATATTTCATGCTGGTTTCAATAAGTCAGAGTGACATAAAGGTCTTGAACAAAAACATGGTACAACACAGTGTTAACAAGGTCAGCAATATGTTGCATAATCCACTCTCTATATAAAAAAAACCACATCTGATTTTTTGGGGTTTTCAAATTAAGGCAAGATGCAGGACGTGGCTAGAATAGCTGGAGCTGTTTAAAAATCTCAATAATGGCTCTGCAATTTGGAGAGCCCTCGGCGAGACCCCTTCAGGGCACGGATGACTCTGGGACACAGGGAGGAATAGCAGGCGCACTTCCGCAAGTATTTCTTGCTATCCTTTCTGCAAGCAGCATAGCAAAGTAATCATAGTAGTCACATATTAAGGTCACAAGCACCCTGGGAACACGACATATCCCAACATGCTTGGTATCTATGGTAGCACAGTAAGAGACGGAAACTTCCCTGCTGCCACTGGCATCAAAAAGTTCGATGAAAAAAGGTTGGGAAAAATGGGATTTGGGGATCTGAGGGACTTGTAAGGTGTATTGTCGAAGGCTTTCACGGCCGGAGAACGATGGTTGTTGTGGGTTTTCCGGGCTGTATTGCCGTGGTCTTGGCATTGTAGTTCCTGACGTTTCGCCAGCAGCTGTGGCTGGCATCTTCAGAGGTGTAGCACCAAAAGACAGATACTCAGCTCAACCCCACCCCTCCTGAGTAGATACAAATGACCTGCCAACATCTTTTCCACACTGTGACACTGAGAGATCTCTGTCTTTTGGTGCTATACCTCTGAAGATGCCAGCCACAGCTGCTGGCAAAACGTCAGGAACTACAATGCCAAGACCACGGCAATACAGCCCGGAAAACCCACAACAACCATCGACTTGTAAGGTGGTTAGGGGATGCATTCCAAGCCCCCAGTGGAGGCATGGGATCCCCCACCTTGAGCTCTCAATGCACACCTCTGCTCCAAGTGCCAGTGGGAGGGGGGATTTAAAAACTGCCAGTGATGTAAGCATGATGACATCACTTCCAGGGAAAAGCTGGAAGTGACAATAAAACCATAGAACTCCTGGTGATTCCTAGAGATACCCATTATTTTTTTATATGTTTTTATATTTGTATTTATATAGTTGTAGTATACATTTTAACTGAATGACATGTATTATTTATGCTTTTAATGGTGTTGTGTTTAGTTGTGAGGTGTATTTTAAGTCTGTTGTGATCCGCCCTGAGCCCACTTGTGTGGGGAGGGTGGACTATAAATTGAAGAAATTAAACTAAATTAAATTAAATTATCACTTCTGGGTTTTCCCGGGAAGTGATGTCATCACACTTGGAACAACAGCCCGCCCCCCCAGCATGTTCCCATCCCCTACCGTCCCCTAGTTGCCCAGCTCAGATTGGCAACCTTATTCAAACCTCATGGCACTCTTAGAACAGGGTTAAGAAACATTAAGTTATCTTCTGGTTTGTTTGAAAATAAACTAGCTCACTCTGCTGAGACCAGTTCCAGGTTCCCAAAAGTGCCAGTGGAAATCTCAACGATTCTTTCTTTTCCTTTTATTCCCTTAGAAGCTGGATTCATAAATCTTGAGTAGTGGAAAAAACTTATTACTTATCTTTTTTGGATTACTCACAAGGACTATGCATGGATGGGAAGTAGACTGAACATCGTAGCATATGCCTTTTTTATCAAAAGGAATCCAGTGTAGTTTCAACTATATTATATGGAACATAACTATTAACGGTTGGATTTTTGTTTTTATTTTTTAAAAAACTGAAAAACTTTATAGCAACAAATATCACAGAACTCAAGTCTTTACTAAAATAAATTTTGTGATTTTGCAACGTGCTGCAGTATTGAAATCTATTTGACCTGTCCAGGTAGCTACAACTATCGGTGAAATACCATCTGTATATCATGATAATTCAGTAAATAACTAGTGTCAGCTCTGTAAAGGATTCATAAACCGGGTGATTTATTTGCTAATGGATCAAAGCTCTCTTTTCCAGGCCTATACTTTAAATCTAATTTACCTGGGGGGAATGTTTATGTGCCTCTCTGCCGAGAAAATAGATCATCTTTTCCAGCCTATTGAGTAAGAGTTCCTAACATGAGAGTTAATTTTTTTAAAAAATTGGCTCAAGAGAAAATATTGCATTTAAAATACAGGATTTAAAAAAGTAGAATTCCTTTTGTTTTTCGTACTCCGAATGATTAATGGAATGCAAGCAAAATACCAATTGTTGAGTTTTTTTTTAACTTTGCACAATTAAATAGAAGAGGAAATTCTCTTTGCAGCAGCTTCTCCTGTCAATGCAACCATACTTGAGGAAATTCTTACACCATGCAAGATCTCAAGGTACTCTTTCAAGCACAACCAGCCTCATTAGCTACAACAGTGCAGATCAGTGAGCCCTGATCCAATACAGAGAAATGAACAAGCAAACTGTTGTTGAATGCACATTTTTTTCAGGCTTGAAAATACAAATCTTACAGTTGCTCTATACACACAGGAGGGATGTAGCAGAGGGGGGAGATTATGATAAAATGAAGGAGGGGAGGATAATGCTTGGGGAGAAAAGCAGAGTATTAATAAAAATAATAGCTCAAGCTGCAGGTGATGACATCGGCTTGAGGTCCTTGCACCCCAAATTCTCCTGCTGGGGAGAATATGGCTGACAATTAAGGATACCAACACTAGGATAGCAAATTCTTAGAGATTTTGGGGGTGGAGCCTAGGGAGGGCAGGGTTTGAGGATGGGAGAGAGCTCAGTGGTGTATAGTGCCATAAAGTCCACCCTTCAAAGTAGCCATTTTCTCCGGGAGAACTGATCTCTGTCACCTAGAGATCAGTTGTGATTCTGGGAGACCTCTAGGCCCTATTTTATTTTATTTATATTCTGCTGTCCCCGCAAGTGGGCTCAGAGTGGATCACATGCAGTAATACATACAGTAAAAATATGGTAGAATAAATTAAAAATCAATTACTCAGTAACACCGGTATAAAACAGTCTGGATGAGGCTCTCCAAAAAAGGATAAGGGTAAATAAGAGAGCAACCACACAGGCTGCTTGGTTTGATGATGTCATGATTGACATGTGAAGTTGATCAGGTTTTTCCTTTGACACAGAGATTATTAATTACATGGCTACAACAATTGAAAAAGAGTTTGGTGGAAACGAGTGCTTTTTAACCGCCACGCCCCCCCATCGTGGTGCAGCCATTGGGAGTGGAGTACAGCTGCCCACAAATTGTTCTGTATATGCATTGTGGCCTATGGCATTTCTACAGCTTCTATGAACTGAATATTTCAGCAATGATCTATTCATGAATGTGTTAGTTGTTGTTTCGTGTAAATAATGTACACTCATAGTGAAGATTTTTGTAACACTTTATTTATTACTATTTGATTAAATTCTGTCACTTTTTGCATTTAGTTAGTTCATCATGGTGGATGACTTTCTGATTATACGGTTTCTTTCCGTGATCCTACCTGGAGGTCAGCAACCCTAGTTCTTGGCAGAATTAAACATAGGATTCTGAACAGTCCCCCAACCAGATCATAACTAGACCAAGACCAGATTAGCTTCAGCAAAGCAGTAGTGCTATGAGATCTCAGCTTGGAAGGAGTAGGAATTTTGTACATTCGTTAAACAGAGCGCTTCCTGTCTCCTAACAGTTTCATATTATTTTTACTGATATCTAGTCTGAACAACAACAAGAGCCCAGCCAAAGAATGTTGCATCCTCCTTAGCTTCTAGTATGAAGAATGACCCTTAGTGTGAATTAGACCATTAGTTGAACAACAAGTCTGAACAGGAATTGCGATGTCACATTACTTCTCACTTCATTTCCACACAATATGCTTTGACGTTGGAAGTAACGATTCAAGGTTGAATGCAGGCATTGAGCTTGCTGAGGTTTTACTGTGCGATGGACTTAATGACAGGAAAGACTAATTAAAATTAAGCAGCATTTTCCTAACTAGGATTGGGAACACGATAACATGTGGTTCTTAAGAAGGAGCATTTCCTAGTGGGTAGAGACATGCTTAGTGGTGTTCTAGACCTCCAAGAATCTCTTCCATGAGAAATTAATGAATGTCCAAGGCTGAGCATGTTTCAGACCTCTTCTCAGGCCTTGGGATGTGTGGGGGAGTCAGCCAATAAAAGGTGGGGTTAATTAATATTGATTAACCCCACCTTTTAATATTAATTAATATTATTAGCAGCAGTGTGTATCAAAAGTCATAAAGAATGAGAGGACTGTTGAATTCAGCAAGGGAAGTCAATGATGTGGAACAGGGAAAGGAAATGTACATGAAAAGGATATCTGGAGTAGAGATGGGCACGAACCGGAAAAAAACCCCAAACCATGTGGTTCGTGGTTCGTCAAATTTCATGAACCACGAACCATGAACTTTCACGAACCTGCCCCCCAGTTCGCAAATCGGTTGTTTTGTTTGTGAAAACGTCACATCCAGGTCAGACAAACGAACTATGTGATACGTGATACGTGGTTCATTGCATTTCACGAACCACGAACTTTCACAAACCTGTCCTGGTTTGTGAACCGGTTCATTTGATCATGAAAATGTCACATCCAGGTCAGCAGAAGGTCACTTTTGGGTTAGCAGAAGGTCTGCAGGAAGTCCATCCCCTGTTGCCTAGGAAACTGATTGATCAGCACCAGGGCTGTCTGCAGTGTCGAACCAAAAAATGAACCAAACGAACCAGCCTAAAATTCATGGCAGTTCGTCAGAAATGGGATCTGATGAACCACTGGTTCATGAACCGGCCTAGCTCATCACGAATTCTGGTTTGTATTTTGGTTCGTGCCCATCTCTAATCTGGATGAACTAGAAATTGTTAAATAGTGGAGATTCAGCCTGGCATCACCCACTATGAATGAAAATGTCCTTGCCTTGATGCGTTCATTGAACATTTATTAAGACAGGAGCATCTGTGTGTAATTTTGTCTTGTTTTTTCCGTTATGCACACCTCTAGGTTCCTGTACCCCTGTTCTTCTGGACCTCCTTTGGAGCTGTGTGGCAGGGGACTTTACAGACCTTTAAAGAGAATGATCAGAGTTGGCTTGGCCTCTTTATACATTTTTCTGAGCTTCAAAATGGATATAATTTTTTTTAAAGTTCTCTTGAACTTGTGTTACATTTGTCATGGAGAAAATCGGATGCCTTCTTGTAATTTATTTAGTTTTCTTTTCTTTCTATGTATTTTTTTGTTCTGTCCATGTTTGTTATTTTTGTTTGTCTGTTAGCTGATTTTTTGTTTGGATTGTGTAACTGTATCTTTATTTTTTTTACTAAATAGATACTATAAAATCAAAAAATAAAATGGGTTTGATATTTTTCATTGTGAGAAAGCTAGAAAAGAAATATCTTATATCCAGTTTTGAGGTTGCTAAGCACCTACTATGTATTTCAGCTAATATAGGTATCTGGGCAAAGATATTTTTATTGGAGATAATTGGCTTTAAAGCTAATGCCATTGCGTATCTCTTCCATATCTGTTGCATTTGACTTTGGAAAACTTAAATTGTACAGTGTCTTGTTAATAACAGTAATGAGATCAGAGAATAATTGGGCGCAGGATAATTAAACAAATCAGAAAGGATTTCATGCCACCAGCTACTTTTGATCTCAGTTTTCAAGGAAAGATCAATACCATTAACGTTACTGCTATTCAGTCTCAAAATCAACACTGGTTTAATCGGAAGTGAGTCTCTGTTCTAACAGACCACCACACAGTGGACACGATACGTTTTAGCTAGGAAGTATGAAAGGGACAAAATAAAACCCCTGAAATCAAGCAAATGAAGCTGCTATCCTGTATTGAGAACATGAGAAGCTGCTTTTTGCAGAGTCAGTGCATTGGTTTATCCAGCTCAATCGATAAACCTTCCACTGTGGGATCTGTTAGGCCTTTACTTGAATGCCAAAAGAATATAATACTACTGAGTCTGTTAAAACCCAAAGTCTTCCAAGCGAACAAGGAAAAGCTAACTTGAGTTACTGTATAGATTTAGTAAGGAAATCCATATTGTGAATCTAATGTCAAAACTATCGAAACGTACCAGATTGCCTGCCATGGTAATCTCCCAGACCCTGCTGCTGTTCTTCACTCCAGTAGAAGAAAGTGTAAGGGGTAGGAGGTGATGTCACATGACAGTATGGTGTCACTTCTGTTTGTCCCTGGAAGTGATGCCACAACTCTCTAGGAATTCCCCAACTCTCCCTGCTTTTACCATAGAGATGGGGGATTCCTAGAGCACTATGATGTCCTTCCTTCCCCTATTTTGCTCCCACTGAAGAGGCTGTCTGGGAACCCTGAAATCATCATCCTGGATTTTTTTAATGAGGCACGCCCAACAGTCAAAATAGTTTGCACCAGTTTGAACCAGGCTCCAAAAGTCAAAAACATCATCATGAAATCTTCTAATGTAACAAACTGCTATAAAGCCCATGAAACCTTGGTTGCTGTATGACAAAATATCTTGAGACGCATGGCTGAATCTCAACTTGAAACTGATTTGATTTTTGAAAGCTGAAGTAAATGTCACTTATGGGAAGCCATATGCTCTACACCAAGGCCTTGCACTCCTGAGATTTTAATATATTGCAAATCAGTTCATAAACAGTTGTCACTGCCTAGATGACAACAGCCTGAAGTATGGGTTTGCAGATCCAAATGAATGAAACCCACCACAGATGCACCATGAATAACATATAGGCAGTTAGCAAACCATTGATTCATATTGCCAGAATGAAATATAATAAGTATCTGGGGACACGCTGTGTTTATTGCCAGTAGCAATTAATTTCTTCCCTGCTATCTTGTTTGTAGGGGCACACAAAGAGCAACTATGACTTTTCAATTCAAAGGATTCTCACTTGATGTCTTAAAAACACAACAATCCATCTTGGCCTGTGTCTGTCAACCAAAGATAAAACTCCAGTCCTCCTCAATAACATATTTTAAAAAGTGAAATCCTTCTTTCGTTGGAATGGAACAGAACACACAATCCTGGTCGATTCTCCAAGAAGGAATAAGAGCATCTGAAAAGCTAGAAGTCCATTCAGAGAACAGGAGTACTGAATCGATGGAGGCTCAGAACTGGTGGTGAAAGGAGCAGTAGCTAGGGAGTAAGTAGGTAACATCAAGAACACCGGAATTAGCATAGTGCTCTTCATGCTACTCACAAACCGCTCTGTCTCAAGGGGGAACTGGAAGGAGAGCTGCTGTAACACAGTGGCTAAGTGGTTTGGCGCGAATCAGCATTCGACTGGTTCGAATCCCACTACTGCTGCGAGCTCAGTAGGTGGCCTTGGGCAAGCCTCTTCTCTCAGGCCCGGCTGAGGGGGGGATAATAATAACACTAACTTGTTCACCGCTCTGGGTGAGGCACTAATCTGTCTAGAAGAGCAGTATATATGCACAGTTGTTATTGTTGTTGTTGTTGTACCTGACCCACCTTCAGGATAGCTCTTAATGGACTCTCCAAACAGCTGCTCCCTGCGTGTCTCATTGATATGCTTCCTGCATCGGCCATCTTGACAAGAGAGCAGACTGGAATAGCAGCTGTTCCTGAAACAGCCATCTTTACAGCAGAACTCTAGAGCTGCTGGTCCCAGGGGCTCAGTTTGACTCACCATATCACCTAACACTGGTTTGATTCATCATGAACCTTGCTCCTGCTAGAACAGGAAGGCCTACAGGAAATGCACCTTGATTATGCCCTTGTTTCCTGGCTCAGTGGAGGGAGGACAAGCCCTTGGATGCCCAAAGTTCAACGGCATCTTAGCAAAACAACCAACAAGCAAACAAATGAAGGAGGGAAAAGTCAGCGCTACATCTATCAAGAAAAATTCTGTCCGGGCTTCTTATTTCTTGAGGGTCTTGCTTCAGACCAACTTTATAAGTGATGTCCTTTGGGAGACAGAGCAAAAATAAATAAGTATGACCACTTCGTGCACTTGTAGTTCACCTTTGTCAGATGCATTTCTTAAGCAGAAAAGGCTGTCAGCAAAGAGAAAGGCAGAAGTTTCTTTAAGTTAATAACACACTGGGGAACGTTTGCTGTCTTGGAGATTCTGAAACAGAGCATTGCTTCTTCTGTACCACTACTGAACAATTTACTGCGGGTTGAAGGAAAAACAAAAATCTTCACAATGCGATTTGGCTGAGAATTGTAAGCTAGCCTGAGGACTGTTGGTGGAAGAACATAGCAAAATACATAAAGAATCATTGCAAGCTGTGACTACAGTCCACCTACTGTTCCCTGAAACTTTCTTAAGGAATAGATCAATTATTGTATCAATATATCACAAATGTCCAATGGCTTTAGAGAGACTGACAAAAATTTATTCTGGCACAAACAACAGAGGAACCAATCCACTCAGAGTGGGTAAAGACACTCCCAACTGTTGATGGATAGACAATACAGGTGGGCACAAACCAAAATACGAACCGAAGTTCGTCACGAACAGAGCCAGTTCGTGGTTTGCGAACCAGTGGTTTGTGGGAGCTTATTTCTCACAAACTGTGACGAATTTTAGCCCAGTTTGTTTGGTTCGTATTTCGGTTCATCACTGCAGACAGCCTGGCACTGATCAAGCAGTTTCCTAGGCAACGGGGGGGTGGGCTTTCTGCAGATTTTCTGCTGACCTGGAAGTGACGTTTTCATGAACTAAATGAACCGGTTCGCGATCCAGGGCAAGTTTGTGAAAGTTCATGATTCATAAAACGTAATGAACCGTGAACTGCAAGGTTCAGAATTTTCCCAGTTCTTGCCCATCTCTAGTAGACAAAGCAGAATTAACAAAAAAAAAATCTAGGCAGGTGTAAGGAGAAACTTAAAAAGTGGATCCAATTAGAAAGTTTAAGAGGTATAACTGAATCAATTAACATCTGAAAAGGTAGGGCTGTACTAGATATTTTCACCTATAGCAAGGGGGGGGGAAGCTAAAGTCCTTGTTAAAACGTTGGGTGGGGGATGATGATAAACTTCTTGATAAAAATCCTAATTCAGCAATTTCACATTGGATTCTTTGTTTGAAGTTCTTTCACAGCAGAACAGCAATTTTGAGATCAGCAACAGAATGGAAAATGCCTACCTTACTTTTCTTTATGTGCCAGGTGAACTGAACACCGTCCTTTCTACTCAAGCTTTTAACTAAAGAGGTTTATATCTTCTAGGTGTTTTTTGGTCTGCTTCTGGCCCAAGAATGGTTTGATCTATAACATTTTAGGCTTCTTGATGTAAGATTGTGAGGGAAACTACACAGGATGCCCAACATGTGAGAAAGGAGGGTTGGTTTCCCATAAGTTTCCATGGGGAAAAAGAACGGCCACTTGGTGCAATTCTCTGCCAGGGTGAAGAAACCCTCCCATCGCTCAAGGTCAGCCCAGAAAGCCAGCAGCCAGCCCCCCACATGCCTGCCTCGCCATGTGGCAATGGTGCCCAGTGCTCCCTCCTCCTCCTGCCCTGATCAGGAGCGCTTGCAGCAGCCCCAGCCACTAGCTCCCACTTGGAGACTGAATGAATGCAGCTCATTCTCCGCCACCTCCCTAGGACCAAGGGCTGGAGCATAGTCCGCTCGGCCCCCCTGTGGCCACCCTCAGTGCACTCCCTCCTTGCAGAGCGCAGAGTGCATTTAGGGGAGCAAAAGGGAATAACATTTTGATATACTGATAGTTCCATATATATTTGAATCCAAAATACAGTATATGTGGGATATTACAGGGCCAGGAATGGAAATACATTATTGCAGTGTTATTCAAATGGGCATGGAGCCAACAGCCGAAGGTTTTCAAACCCTTCTTTTCTGGCGACCATACATGTGCTCAGACTTTGTTTATGAAGTTATTCCAATAAGTGCACTTTGTGAAAGCAATCGATACAAAAAAAAAGAGAGAGAGAGAGAGAGACTTCCAAACGAAGAGCTTAAATTGTACAGGTGTTCTAGCAGAGTTGTGAAATCTGCAAAATAAGTAGATTTATTCAGATTTGGATTTCTATCACCAAATCAAAAAGAGTCCAGTAGCACCTTTAAGACTAACCAATTTTATTTTAGCATAAGCTTTCGAGAATCAAGTTCTCTTCTTCAGATGTCTGCATCTATCACCAAATGTTCAATTTGTTGCACGTTGTCCAATTATATTAAGGGGAAGGAAAAGAAAATCTGGATTTCATTTCTCTCCCCAATTGATACAGAACAACACTCTGAATTTTCTATTCTCTAAGTTGGCCATTTACATAGAAAACACTCTGTGTGTGACAGAGAACAACTAAATGCAACAGAATGGATCAAAGAAATGTGGAGAAGAAATAGCTGGGATGCGACAAGCAATGTGAAACCAGCCTCAAATCTAGCAATCTCAAAGCCTTCCAGACTTCGAGAGCTGCCACTGATTCACTTGTAGGCCTCACTTCAACCATTTCTGCAAGCTGTCAACAATCCTTATGAATACTCAGCGAGAACACTATCATTGGACAGCCAAATCAGTTTAGATAGGTTTCATCACCTTGTATTTGGATTTATGCCTGCTTTTTAATTTCTGCAATCCGTACCTTATTGTATTTTTTTCTGAATATCCCAGCAAGTGATTGTGTTGGCTTACACTGTGTAACCTGCTTTGATTCTCAGAGCTAAACGACAAGAGACGAATTACACAAGAACGCTCATGTGAAACGAGTCGCAATGCTAAAAAACAGATCGGAAGGCTTTGTCAATTTCCCTCTCTACAGAACCAGGGAGATAGCTGCTCAGAGCTGCTCTTAGGGCCAAGCTACACATGACGAATGACACTTGAACGGCAAGTGGATTGAGTGGAGGGCAAGTGAACAGGGAGAAATACACTTGCCGTTCAAGTGTCATTCGTCATGTGTAGCTTGGCCCTTAGAAGGAGAAGTAAAACTGATAGAGCCTTCCGGAGGCAAAGAGGAAATTAACAAACCCTCTGAGCTGAGCAGCAATCTCCCTGGTTATGTAGAGAGAGGAAATTGACAAAGCCTTCCAACATGTCCTTTAAAACTCAGCTTCCCGGCTAGCATTGCAACTCCCTTCACGTGCATGTCCTCGTGTAATTCATCTCTTGTAGTTTAGATCTCAGTGAGAAAGGTGGACTATAAATAACACAAAATAAAGTAAAAAATTATCTTGAATGGAAGTCATTGATCTGTGTTTTGGAAGGAGTTTAAAAGTGGACAATGCTTCCAAATCTGAAACAAGGAGACAGGACATGTGCAGTGTGAAGATCACTTCAAGATGAATTCTTTCCCATAGGTTTAAAGTACAATGTAAAACACAGCAATCAATGTGTTTTAAAACACAGCGATCTGATTTCCTCAAAAAGAAGGCATTAATGTCCATAAGGATTCAGAAAATGCCCCCAAACCAGGTACAAACCTCTGGAGACTGTACTTCTTCAGAATGCAAACAGATGATCACATGATCAAATACTCACTGCCCCCCTCCAATCAAAAACTTTCTGTCTGTAGAAAGCTAGTATTTGAGGGAGACAGGGGCAGTTTAAGGTATTGTCACCTCAAACAAGGTTCATTTTTTTTCTGTCCCCATTCTGTGAGTTCCTAAAAACCTCTATGTGACTTAACGGAAACAACCTAGTTTCCTGTGATTCACTTTTGTTTTTTAAAATTTTGATGTTAACTATACATTAGTCCATTGCAAGAGACCACAGGTCCATTGTAGAATGCATTTCCATAGGTTTTATAAGTGCTCTACTTCCTTATAAATGAAAAGAAGTTACGTGGCACCTCAAAGGAACTCAGACTACAGCACAGCTAATTGCTAAATAAATAAATCCTGGGCTGGAATTGTGTGTGTGTGTTATGTGCCATCAAGTCACCTCTGACTTGTGGCAAAGCTATGAATGAAAGACCTCCAAAACGTCCTATCATTAACAGGCTTGCTCAGATCCTGCATACTGGAGGACCTAGCTTTGGATGGTGGGGTTTATGGCATCACGTCCCTGTTGAGTGTTCCCCCTCCAATCTCTGCTCTTCCCAGACACATTCCTCAAAACTCCAGGAATTTTCCAAGCCAGTGTTGGCAACTGTAATTTTGAGGACTGTAGATAGTGTGTCTTCCAGATATACATGGTTGTTGGACTTTGAGTATTCCCAGTTGTAATACATGAAAAGAACTTACAATAATATTTATCCAAATGTTTATACACACAAATATCCAGCAAATATCAAGGAAAAAGTATGAAAAGAATAGCCATGCAGTACTGTTCTGCAGCATGAATAATCAGATTGGGAAAGACATATTTCCAGGAGAAATCCTATCATGGTGGAATTCAGAATTCTCACTCATCGTCACAATAGGCTACGCTTCCAAAACAAGATCTTTATTAAATTCAGACAGGTTAATATGAAGAATACAAGACAGAAAAGTCAGAAGGAAAAAAACCTGCCTTTCCGCTCTCTATACAGCTGAACACATAGTACAGGATTTGACCCCCTGCTCACCGGTTTCCCAGCTGAAAATGAGGATTACACATTTTTATCTCACAGGAGCTGCAGAGAAAGAATTATATCGTGGCTACAAGGTGCTTTGAAGGGAGAAAAAGTGTTATTATGTGGGCAGCAACAGAAAGACTTAACTGTCGAGCTCATTTTACACATTATTTGCCATGTTGTAAGGAGATAGCACACATGACCCGTGGACTAAGCCCAGGTCCTAGCTGCAGGCCTTTACTACCCTCGGAATCAACAGGACTGGGTAACTGTCAAGAGAGCAGCAGGCCTGATGGGTATCAGCTGAAAAAAGGTTCTACATTGTGCAGTAAATCCTCCAGCTGCCAAATCCTGTTTGATGACAGTTGGACAGCAACAACAACACAAAGAACATGTAGGACACTTTCATCTTGCCATTTGCCATCCTACAGTGAGCAAATTTGCTCTCTCAGCCCCAACCAAAACCCTTGAGAAATTAAGTAGTGAGAGAAAAAATGGCTAGAAAATGGCTCCATAGCAGCACTCTAGGAATTTCCCCCATGTCTCTATGGTCTTTAAAGTAGAGATGAGGGGAAATTCCCAGAGCTTCACTCAGAAGTGATGTCACATCCTCCACAAAGTCTCAGCTATACCATTTCAGGCTCCTTTACTTGTTCATCTTCCAAGGTTCTATATGCCATCAAATGTCGGCGATGCCCTTCAACTCTCTGTATTGGACAAACAGGTCTGTTCCTTCCCCAAAGAATAAATGGACATAAAACTGAAATAAAAAATCACAACATTCAAAAACTACTGGGAGAAGAGTCAACGGTCCATGTAGTCAGGCAACCTCTTATAGAAAGTAGCCAAACAGATGTCTCTGGAATAGGAATGCCAACTCTGGGCTGGGAAATTCCTGAAGACTTGGGGGCAGAACTTGGAGAGGGCGGAGCTTGGGGGAGGAGGGAGCTGAGCAAGGATGTGATGTCATAGAATGCACCATCTGAAGCTGCCATTTTCTCCAGGGGAACCGGTCTCTGTAACCTGAATATAAGCTGTAATTCTAGCAACCCATCTCTGGAAGACCTACAAGCATGGGTCAAAGTCTCTCCCTATTGTTTCCCTCCAGGAACAAGTATTCAGAAGGATATTGTCTCTGAACGTGGAGGTTCTATGATCCCATTCCCCCATGAATACATCTGAAAAATGAAATCCTGCTTTCAAGTCATAGTTGACTTATGGCGACTCCTGGCCAGGTTTTCATGGCAAGAAACTAAGGGCCAAGCTACACGTGATGAATGACACTCAATCGCATGATCGAGTGGAGCGCAAGTGAACAGGGAGGAATACATGTGAGGGCCAAGCTACAAGTGACAAATGACACTTGAATGGCAAGTGTATTTCTCCCTGTTCACTTGCCCTCCGCTCAATCCACTTGCTGTTCAAGTGTCATTCATCACTTGTAGCTTGGCCCTGAGTCTGTTCACTTGCTGTTCAAGTGTCATTCGTCACTTGTAGCTTGGCCCTGACGGAGGTGATTTGCCACTGCCTGCTTCTACAACCCTAGTCTTCATCGGAGGTCTCCCATCCAATTACTAACCAAGGCTGACCCTACTTAGCTTCTGAGATCTGATGAGATCAGGCACTCCTGGACTATCCAGGTCAGGGCCATGAATGCATCTAATCTCCTTTAAAAGCCATCCTGACATTGTGTGGCAATAAATTCTAGGTGCTTCTATTTTGGCTTCTTCTTTCCATAATGCCAGGCTGCTGGCACCAGAGCCACGTTTACATCTGTTTGGCATTTCAGTTCTTTGGATAGTTGTTAAGGGGGAGATAGAAACTTACTTAAGGTTAAAAGGGGGTATATTTTACTATATTTTATTGGATTAGTATAGAGTTATAGTATTATAGTATTATAAAGTTAAGAGTAAGATAGCATATCTATATGGGAAGTAGTAAGGTTGAATAATAAGGTTCTATAGGTAATGGGGAGTAAATATGATATTTTAGTGATGTAATAGAAGTAGTAGAAGTCTTTTAGTTAGTATATATACCTATTATACACTTATATATTTTATACTCTTAATTTAGATAAGTATTATATTAAGATAGTTAATACAGTTAAATAGATTAGATTAGTATATATTATATAGTTATATATAATATATACTATTATAGACTTTAAGAATTTATAGTATATATTCTTTAGGTTAAGTTGGGTATGGAAAACTGTTGGGAGTCACTAGAAAAGGGAGGGGGGAAATGTAATGGGATGGAAAATGATAATTATTATTATGTTTATGTTTGTAAACCCATCCAATAAAAATTCTTTAAAAAAAAATACATCTGTTTGGCATTTCACATGGGACACTGGTAGGAGAAAAAAGCTTCAAATGTCTCCCCTACACATACTGTCATGGGCCAGTCTGAACTCAGTGAAAGTGAGGACTCCTCAGGAGGAGAGAAGCCTCGTGTAGCCAGCCCTGGCTCCTCAGGAGAAGAGGAACTTTTTGTAACCATCCCTGACCCAGGGCCAAGCTACACATGACGAATGACACTTGAATGGCAAGTGTATTTCTCCCTGTTCACTTGCCCTCCACTCAATCCACTTGCCGTTCCAAGTGTCATTCGTCATGTGTAGCTTGGCCCTCAGCCAACACCAGTGATCAGGAAGAACAGCAGCTGGCTAATCAGAGTCCACAGCCAGCAGCTGAGGCAGAGCCACCAGCACCCTCCAGCTCCTACACCACAGGTGAAGCCCAGCCAGGGACATCCAACACCACAAGGGAAGCCCAGCCAGCGGCTTCCACCACCCCCACCCCCCGGTTTGCCCACACTCAAAGAATGCCACAGACAAAGGCAGAGAGTGGAGCTGCAGGAGAGACGGTGCAGTGCTCGCCTCCTGGGACGACACCAGCTACATATGGATAGCGATGATGAGTAGCATCAGGATAGAGCCCAAGCAGCTGGCTGCAAACCACGCCTGGCTATAAAAGCCAGCCTAGAGGAACTGCTAGGCATGGAAGCAATGAGCTGAAGTCCTGCTACTGCTGTGACCACTCTCCTGAACCTTGCCTTGCTCCTGTAGCCTTTGGACCATGCTCTGTCTTTGCTTGCATCTGGACCTGACTTTACCGGTCCTGACTTACGGACCCCCAGACTTGGCTCTCGAACTTTGGACTTTGGATTTTGGACTTGTGCTCTGACCCTGGTGTGGACTTTGACTGCTCTACTGGGGCTAGCCCGGCACCCAACACATACTTTTTTTAACATCCAGCCCGCTAAAGAGTTCTAGAGAACTTAAAAGCTTTCGAACTATTTTATGTCATTTTGGTTAGCCCTAATAAAAAGTATTACATGGAGTTTGCTTTTGTTTTGCTTTTACTTCCTTTTTTATCCATTCTCAAACTTGAGAAGAGTCCTGCCAAGTGGGATTCTGCATGGCCTCTGATCTTAGGACCTCCGATCAAGCAATCCTATACAGACAGTCTTCTCCAAGGCTTTTAGTGGCAGTCCTTCAAAGGAACTTGACAGCCGGAATGCAGTAAAATGGTTGTCATTGCGTTTGAAGCAAAAGCAACAGTGAATGAGTGCTGGTTTGACATCTTATGCTCCCAGAGAACAACTTTGTTCAGTATTAATGGAGTGTGTCCTCTGTGGATATTGGGAAGAAGAGGATCAGTCTTTTAACCCACAGATTATAAAGCCAACATCTCCTAGCTATCCCCCCCTTCCCTGTTTTTCCCTAGTCATAATAAAACAGTCTGCCATTAGTTGCTGGTTGCTGAGGAATGCTCAAGAGAAGTCATTGCCGCAAAAGCTCTTTAAATATAATGAAGTAACACAGAGAAGGAGGAGGGAAAAGTTTCTGCAAAGTATTTTGGTATGTGCTCTTGTTATTAGCGGGCCTTGCTGTGAATATCACTGGGAAAGGTCTTTTGAATCGGGTAGTTCACAGTATTTTCTGAACTGCTTGCTCAGATAAAGGCATCAGACTGTGGAAAGTGATAATCGGTTCCTCCTCCTGGAAGATATTCATCTCTAGCTACACCCCTTGAGCCCTGTGTGGGTATTATAATTTGCCCAGCAAGGATAACAGCAAAAGCTATCAACAGTTCCAGCAAACACAGTGCCAAATGATAGAAGAGGCAAGACTTTAATGATTACTCTGGAGAGAACGCCGGCATGTTGGAAACAGAGGGCATGCCGTGCAACCAGTTGGAGCGCGCCAGCAAAACCATATCCTGTGTCACATGCGAACACTGAAGCCGTTTCATCCCCGTCCCCAGTGACAGGCGGCAGCGGCAGCTTGCAAAACTTCTCTTGAAGCAAATAGCCTGGCAATTCGGTTATATACTATAGATATACCTTGTTTATTTATAAATGCATCATTTGGGTTTGATCCAGCCAGCTTTCTCACTTAATCTCACCCAGTTCTCCTCCTTACTATATCCCCCTTCACATTCCCCTAGAATGTCCTAAACTACCCTGATTCCGTTTCAGGCATAATCCACACACAGCATGCTAGCCACATGGCCACACGGTAAAGAGTTTCTATGTGACGTGGAGAAGTTCCATACCTTTATTTGGTATCAACTAAATGAGTGGCTGCCCTGGTCTGGGTAGCCCAGGTGAGCCTGATCTTGTCAGATCTCAGAAGCTAAGCAGGGTCGGTTAGTAATTGAATGGGAGGCAGGCAATGGCAAACCACGTATGTTTGTCTCTTACCATGAAAACCTTTTGGGATTTTTTTGCAAGTGTCCTACGTTCAGTCATGAAAGAGTTAAATTGTTATTCTGTTTGTTTAGTCAGATAGCTAGTTGACATAGGGCCACTTAGGCCTCGAATAAAAGTTCCTGCCTTAGAAAGGGGAGTCTTTAGTAGAGATGGGCACGAACTGAAAAAAACCCAAACCATGTGGTTCGTGGTTCGTCAAATTTCACGAACCACGAACCATGAACTTTCATGAACCTGCCCCTGGTTCACAAAATGGTTCATTTGGTTCGTGAAAACGTCACATCCAGGTCAGAAAATCATCACTTCTGGGCCAGCAGAAGTTCACTTCCGGGTCAGCAGAAGGTCTGCAGGAAGTCCATCCCCTGTTGCTTAGGAAACTGATTGATTAGCACCAGGTGGTCTGCAGTGATGAACCAAAAAACGAACCAAATGAACCAGCCTAAAAGTTTGTGGCAGTTTGTCAGAAATGGGAACTGATGAACCATGGTGCGTGAACCACGAACCGGCCTGGTTCGTGCTTAATTTTGGTTCGTATTTCAGTTTGTGCCCATCTCTAGTCTTTAGTCCTAATGAAGGAATCTAGGATTGTCTATTGGATGAACCAGTTTATTGGAGAGCAATTAACTAGAAACATATACTAAGGTTTTATTGCTCTTTGTTCAGTCTAAGACAGTCTGTCTAAGTCTCTAAGATGATCTCTCTAAGCTCCTAGTGTAGCCATCAAGATGTAGTTAGTTAGATAGTCTTTATTTTCTTACCAAATGTACCCTTTTTTCCGTTATGTAGCAAAAGTATTTTTCTTGAGCTAAAACCACAGCCGTCTGTCTACTTATTTCCAATGCACTAATATCAAACTCAGCTACTTTATTTCCTTTTTAATTCTCACCACCAACAAAACCCCACCGGGAGTCACCATAAGTGAGCTATGACTTGAGGGCACTCTACACGACCAATTGGGTGGAAATGCAGCAAGGCTCCCAACTAAAGACTTGTTGCAAAGGGGAAGAAGATTCACCAGAATCTCTATGAATTCCCTTTTGTATACCGCTGCAGACTCAGCACATCCAAAGATGTTACCTATAAGAGGCTGTTCGCCAACCCTTTGGAACCGGGTTGGCTTTTCTTATCTGTATTTGGAACAGGGTTGGGTTTTCTTATCCGTACATGGCCCAGCCAATTTGTTATTAGATACAGGGATTTACTACACACATTTACATGAACAAATACTATGTGAATTGTAGATCCAGAGGAGTTAGCCGTGTTAGACTGTAGTCGAAAAATAATAAAGAGTCCAGTAGCACCTTTAAAACTAACCAACTTTATTGCAGCATAAGCCTTCAAGAACAACAGCGCTCTTCGTCAGATGCATGCATGCATCTGACGAAGAGAACTGTGGTTCTCGAAAGCTTATGCTACAATAAAGTTGGTTAGTCTTAAAGGTGCTACTGGACTCTTCGCTATTATATGAATTGTGCATTTAAACAACTGTCTGGCAAGCATAGACAGTACAAATGAACCTGCAAAAACAACAGTGAAAAACCAGAGCCATAACTGTCGGCAACAATATATACAAACGTAAAAAGAAATAGGGAGGCAATCACTCATCCCAAGCCAAGGGAAGCACATCTTGAAGCCTGCTACTTCCAAGCCACACAATGCCCAGGCTGGTGAACTGTGCCAGGAGGATGCCAGCGAGGTCTTCCCTGCAGGGTTCCACACATTACCTTAACCAAAAAAAGTTGTTTAACATTCCTTCCACATTGCCACACAGCAGGATACTGTGTGCATTTTTCTTTATTACGGGAAGAAAGGAAAATGGCCAATTTGTTCTCCAAGTGCAAAAAGCTGACATTATACAGGGCTTACAAATGGCTGAACAATTCAATGAGAAAAAGAGGACGTAGCCAGATTTTTTAATATATTTTTTTTTTTGGCTGCAAGTTACAATGCAAACCACTCCGGTTCTTAAAAATGATTTGATGGAAGCAAACCACCGAAGTGAAGCTTTTGTGTTTGTAAGTATTCAGCACTTAGATATGACCTTTTATCTCCGAGTCAGAGTAATGAAACACTTGAAACACATACACGCTTGAAATTACCTGACTCAAAGCAGCAGTCAACGGCTTAAAGTTTGCTTCCAAGAAGACCTATAAAATTAGAATATCTATATTTGTCCAAAGGGAATTATTCAGATATCCACAGCTTTACGTAGCACCAGTTCAAAGGAAAATAAGAAGCAAGGATAGAAAGATCACTTTGTTTAAGGAAAAAACCCACCATTCATTTGTGGGAGGAAAAGATGAGGAGAAAGTGGCTTATTTTACCCATTTATACTTAGCTACCCCTTAATAAAACTCTGGTTCACGCAAGAACCTGTAATAATAATAATAATAACATTCGATTTATATATCGCCCTTCCTGACAACTTAATACCCACTCAGAGTGGTTTACAAAGTATGTCATTATTATCCCCACAACAAAACACCCTATGAGGTGGGTGGGGCTGAGAGAGCTCTGAGAGAGCTGTGACTAGCCCAAAGTCACCCAGCTGTCTTTAAGTGGAGGAGTGGGGAATCAAACCCAGCTCTCCAGATTAGAGTACCACACTCTTAACTACTACACCAAACTGGCTCTCACACCAAACTGGCTGGTGAAGGAGATTCTGATAAATAAATCATATGTTGGCCCCAGAAATCTAATTAAAGGATTCCATGTTTGGGCTATCATTTAGCAGAGGAAGCATGATTATAGGTGGCTGAGATCTGGTTCTGCTTGCTGGTGTGTGTGCAGGAATGAAAATAACAAAGCATACACTTGCTTACATTTAGAAAGGAAACAAGAGTTCTTTATAATAGGAACGCCATACTTTGATAGGAAAGGAGGAGAGGCAGATCCTAACTACCTATCTAGTCTAAAGATGGGCATGGATTCTAGGACAAGTCCTGCATCCATGCTTCCAAGATGGAGGGAGGAGTAGGAGAGAGATGGTGCCCGGAACAAAGCTAGGTAGAAAAGAGTGAGAGGGAGGAAGTCAGGACAAGGATGTCCTGAGAATAGCAATCTACATATCAAAGGATGGTCAGAGCAGTAAACAGAGTGCCCTGACTTCTCTATCTTTCTAACTCTTGGTTTGTCCCCCTCTGAAACCTGCGGAAAAGGACAGCGCTGAGTCCTCCTCTTCCAACAGGTTCTATATGGTGAAAAGCCTCCAATTTACATTAACAGCTCTGACCAATGCTGTGGCCACCTGAGAACACCTCCCTTTAGCTCTCTGTCGGTACTACCCACTCAATCATTCATTCTTCCTCTTGACTGCATTGTACTTTTCCCTGGAGCCAGAAATGGATTTGCCACACCACTGAGCCCAAATCTGAATTGGGCTTGGGAAAGTCAATAACTTCCTCTCCAAACGTTGCTCCAGTAAATCTTCTTTTTTCCCCAAGCCAGATCCTGAGACCAAAATTACTGCAAATAATTATTCTTCCCTTCCCTCCTATGTAAGAAAGCCCTCCTGAATAATTTGGTTTTGCAGTTTGCACAGTTCTTGGGAGTCTGCACACTCATTTTCTGTGCAGGTCTCTGCAGGAACGCGCATCTAGCCATATTTCTAACAGTAGCATGGATATTACATACATGGACACACTGGGACATCACGCTATTGTGCGTAGAAGATCACCTGCAGTGTGACTGTGCAGTGCACTTGTGGCATGCTATGAGTACTTATGCGGTACCACGACAGCTTGATGCTAATGGAGCAGTATGAGGGACACTCTAGATCTCTGCAGCAATGGACTAGTGACACCAAGTGAACAACTCACAGCATATGCAGCCACTTACTTGTGGAAAGATAGGAGAGTGGCACTTTCTACCCTTCAAAGCCATCAGTTTCTCCTGGGAACTATTTATGTTGTCTGGAGATCAGTTATAATTCCTGGAGCTCTCCAGGCTCCACCTGGAGGTTGGCAGCCCCAACTAGGTGTAATTTGCTCTCTCTCTCTCTCTCTCTCTCTCTCTCTCTTTGTAAAATCTTTTTGTCCAATATTTTGTTTTGAAAACAGAGGTGAATATATAATTATTTAAAACGTTTGGTAGTAATGCTTCCTCTAAAAGCTAAGCTCACTCTTCTAAAATAGAAACTATAACCAAGGAACATTTCTGCAGAAGCATTGATCAGCTACTAAGGGTTTAAATCTTAAGTCCAAACAGTGCCATCTGATGGAGGATTACTACTGTGTGATACTGCAAACATTCAAAGACTATTGCAAACACACAGAAGAGAATTAGATTGCATATACATGTGGGCGTGTACTCCTGTAGCTAAATATGCAATAAGTCAGAAATGATTTAAGTAATGCTGTTAAGCGTGGTCCAGTGCAGTATGCCCAAAGTATTTAAAGTTAATGGAAAATATTATATGCTGATAGTCATAATGTTGGACTGCTAAAGCTCCCTAACTGGAAGTACATTCCCATGCAGAATTACTGCAGTCTAAGTCCAGTGAAATGCATAAGCTTAGACTGGAATAACTCTGCATAGAATTGCACTGCAGATCAATTATTTGCAAGCATGGTGGCTGACAGTAAAAAAGATTAGGGTCAGGATTATTAGTGGGAAGTTTATGTGAATGAAAATGGCACATCCACAGATCCAAATTAGCATCCTGGATAAAGCAGGGGGGGGGAAGGTGTTTCATAATTAAGCAAGTCACAAGAAATAACGTAAGATTTGCAACTGTACAACAGCATGTGAAATACAAAGTTGATGAGCATTTTACTGGGAAATAATACTGTGCAGTAGCAAGCAAGCCTAACACATAGCCCAGCTGCAAGTGAAAGAGTAAGTTAGTCAGCACACCATAATAGGTTAACAATAACAACTAACTAGAGATGGGCACGAACCGAAATATGAACCAAAATTAAGTATGAACTAGCGTGGTTTGTGGTTCATGAACCAGCGGTTTGACAGAACCCATTTCTGACGAACTGCCACAAACTTTAGGCTGGTTCATTTGGTTCATTTTTTGGTTCATTACTACTGATAGCCTGGTGCCAGTCAATGAGTTTCCTAGGCAACAGGGAATGGACTTCCTGCAGACCTTCTGCTGACCCGGAAGTGAACTTCTGCTGGCCCAGAAGTGATGGTTTTCTGACCTGGATGTGACGTTTTCACGAACCAAACAAACCGGTTTGCGAACCAGGGGCAGGTTCATGAAAGTTCGTGGTTTGTGGTTTGTGAAATTTGATAAACCACGAACCACACGATTCAGTTTTTTTCTGGTTCATCCCCATCTCTACTAATAACCAATAGTCTGGTCCATGTGCAATGGCAAGTCAGCCAGCACACCATAGAGCTAACTGGCTAAGAAGTAGCCCAACACTACATAAAATAGCAAATCAGTCATTATATTAAATGGGGTAACTATGATAAGTTACAGCCAAGTGGCAAGTCAATCTCTACATTGAATGGGTAACAATAGCTATTAGGAAACAGTTCAGTGCCATGTGAAATAGCATGTCAATTAAGATAGTACATCAGTAATGATCATATGCAACAGCCCAGCAATTAGTGAAATAGCAAGTGTCAGCAGTAGACATGGGCATGAACCCCCAAAAAATTAACGAATCAGTGGGTCATGGTTCGGTGCCACCGCCGAACCCGAACTAGCGAACCGCAACGAACTTTTCCCGTTGCTGAACTGGTTCATGGTTCATGGGTGTCAAAACAGCCCCCATTGGAACTAGAGAGACCATATTCCTGGGGAGTGTTTAACAAGCTCTCCTCCAGCCATTACCCAAGTTTGGTCAAGATTGCAATAGGGATCTTGGAGTTATACCCTCTCCAATCTGAGGCCCCCAGGAAACTCCCACTCGATACAATTAGAGCCACCAGTTGATGTTGGCCCAGTGTACAAGGGGTTGGCCATCAGAACTGCCTATCAGGGTTTGCAGGGATGAGATTGGAGTGCCCATGGCTACAGAACATCCCCTTCCCCCTCCCTCCTCCCAGGTGTCTTCTCCCATGTAACCAATTGTAACTAATTTGCAGCTCCATGGTTGGAAGGAAGACCTGGCGATCAAGGTAAGCTGGGCTTAAATTCGGGTTTCCAGGGTGACAGAAGGAGTGCAGACAGAGTTCAGGCATTCCCCCAGCTCCATTTCCAAGGGAATTGATTGATGGTGCCTGACTGTCTGGCTTCATGAACCACGGGTGAATGCAATGAACCGGGCTTCCAATGAATGCTGGTTCATTGACCATGGATCCTCACAAACCACCGGATCGTGAATAGACGATCAGGTGGTTCGTGGGTTTTTTTGGTTCATAATGCGGTTCGTGCCCACGTCTAGTCAGCAGCACACTGAGTGGATAAAAAATAATGAATAAGCAACAGTCTAGTATTCTGTGAAATAGTCATGTAGCTCATTGCATAAGCAACAACCTAGCAGAGTATGAAACAGCAAGCATCAGCATATTCAATGGGCAACAATAACGAGTAATAAGCAGCCATCCAAGTGCCATGTGCAACAGCAAGTCAATCAGCGCTCTGAGCTGAGAACAATAAGCAACAGTAAGTGTGTGCAATAACAAGTGTCAGCACATTGATGTTGAGATGCAAACTAACCACTTGGAAACTGACCCCGAGACAAATCCTGCAATCATTTTTTAAAAATAAATGTCCTGAGCATGCAATGTCACTTTCCAATGAAGCAAAAATACCCATGGAAATACTATGGAAAGTTTCAAACATCAGCCACTACTTAACATTCAGGAAAAAAGGAAGTCAAAACGATTCCAACAGACCGTGTCTATTAAATAGTTAAACCTTCAAGGCATGCCAAAGCAACAGCAATATTTGTCAAGTATATTAAACATTTAGTGCCACTTAGTGGCTACACAGGCAACATGTGCTATGATCTCAAATATCTGGCTTAGCCGCAGAAACGAAACTACTAGTTTACGTGAATTAAGCAGCAAGAGTTACCCGGCAAGAAGCATTCCATACACAAAGCACCACTCACCATTCAGATGCCTGCAGGTCGAACAAGTATGTAATGAACAATCTTAACAATAAATTAATGTTCTACGCCACTCTGAAGCATTGCTGGGAGTCACAGCAGTGAATAAAGCATTGTGGTGTAGATTAATTGTAATGTTGCCATGACTATGAACAGCAGATCGGACCTCCGTTCAGATCACTAGTGTATGGTCTTGGAGCAGGATCCATGGCTAAAATGAGGTTTGATGCTTCCTTACAGTGTAATCCTAAGCAGAGTTACTCCAATGGGTGGGCTTAGACTGGAGAAACTCTATTTAAGGTTGTACTGCTAGTGAATGAAAGGGGTGAACCGGAGGAGAGGTGAAGAGAGAAGGGCCGTGCTGCTCAGGGGTAGAACACTTGGTTTGCATAGAGAGAGTCTCAGGATGAATTGTCGATAACTCCAGTTAAATGTATGTATGTATGTATGTATGTATGTATGTATGTATGTATGTATGTATGTATGTATGTATGTATGTATTTATTTATTTATTTATGTCATTTATAGTCCACCTTTCTCACTGAGACTCAAGGCAGATTACACAGTACGAGATTAGTACAATCCGTTTCAAGTATATTTGCACACAGTATCAAGGACATTTCTATAAACAATGCCATACAATAAATGGCAAGTTAAATACAATAAATACAAGTTTAAAAGACATAGGATTAGCAAAAATCCAATACAAAGTAGAAGGAAATATTGAAACAGAACGTAATCACTTCTAGGATTGACATTAGACAACATAACGCAAACATAAAGCACAGGTAGTATATAGGAGCACATATTTAAAGCAACAGATAATATGTAAGGCAACATAGTGGTGAAGTCTATGGTCCCTAACTCATTAGCGAAGTATCTGAGGGCCAAGCTACACATGACGAATGACACTTGAATGGCAAGTGGATTGAGTGGAGGGCAAGTGAACAGGGAGAAATACACTTGCCGTTCATGTGTCATTCGTCATGTGTAGCTTGGCCCTGAGAGACCCCATGCCTACAATACAGCCCTCCCATTTGCATAAAAAGCCTTTTTGAATCTCAGATGGGAGATTCTCTACCTGAGAATGTGTTGCTGCCATTCAGTTCAGTTTGCTTAATGTGACAGGGGCAACAGTGTAGCGTAGTCCAGTGGGGCCCGGGGAAGGAGGTGGTTTTCTGCCCCCCCCCACGTGTGCTTTGCACTCCGGCCCTGCGCGATGATGTCAGTTCTGGGAAGTGACATCATTGCGCAGGGGTGCCCCCTCACCTGGGAGCACTCCCCCTGTTTGGGACGCTTACCATCCCTTACCACTTTGCCGCAGCTGCACAAGCTGCTGCAGCAAAGAGGTAAGGGGTGAACAGGAAGGCAGGCTGCCTCCCCGCTCACCTCCCCACCTGCCGCGCCACTGGGGCACCGAGCTCACTGGGCGCCAATGTGGGCAGCAGCACTGGTGAAGGGGCGGGGAGGCAGGCCACCTGCTGTGCTGCCTGCTGTGCCAGAGTACCCAGCTCTCTGGGCGCTGAGGCAGGCGGCAACAGCAAAGGGGCATTCCTGGGGGGGCCATGGATGAGGTGCCCCCTCAAAATTTTGCACCCGGGGTAGCCACCCCCCTGGCCTTCCACACACTATGCCTCTGGAAAGGAGGACAAAACATATTAAACTGGCAGTTGTGGAAAAGGAAAGAGCATTCTATGGGGGCACACAATAGGCCAAGAGACAGAAAAATTGGCTTTTTTCAGAAACATCAATACACGTGATGAATTTGCCTTACACAGAACCAGTCCATCAAGGTCAGCATTGTCTACTCTGACTGGCAGTGGTTCTCTGGGATCTCAGGCAGAGGTCTTTCATATCACCTACTACTAGATCCTTTTAAAACTGGAGATACTGGGAATTGAACTTGAGATCTTGTGCCAGTTTGGTGTAGTGATTAAGAGCAGCAGGAGGCTAATCTGGAGAACCGGATTTGATTCCCCACTCCTCTGCTTGTAGCCGCTGGGTGACCTTTAGTCAGTTACAGCTCTTTCAGAGCTCTCTCAGCCCCACCCACCTCACAGGGTGATTGTTACGGGGATAATAATGACATACTTCGTAAACTGCTCTGAGTGGGCGTTAAGTCGTCCTGAAGGGTGATATATAAATCGAATGTGGTTGTTGTTATTGTTATTATCATGCATGCCAAGCAAGTGCTCTGTCGCTGATGCACAGCCCCTCTTCTGTACACAACCTGAATGTCATTGCATATACATTCCCTCGGACAACTAAATCAGAGCATGGCACGGTGAAATGCTTCTAAGGGAATCAGGGCTCATCGTTTGGATGGGCCTTTAATTTTTCCCTTACAAGTCCTTATATTCTAATCCAGTTAAGGTTAACGACTTACTGATTAACAACAGAGGACACATTATTGTGAAATTATCCACGGTGGTAGTGGAAAGCCTTTGAAGAGTGCCTTTTAAATGGAGGAGCATCATTCTGAAGTCATATTTCCTAAATGCCTTGACAGGTGTGGCAGAATCATAGTTATTCATCTCTGGAGTGCCTTTCAAGTATAGGTTTTTTTTTTTTTACTTAAGGTTGGTAGCAGAGTAAGATTCTTTCTGAGAAAAGAAGAGAGGAAAGTTCATGAGAGAAGGGCAGGCTCATCTCTGCCAAGGTACTAGAAAGAAACCTCAGATAAAGAAGACATTTTCAGCCACCACTCTGTGTTTATTAAAAGAACTACGCTTTTCCTCACTTGATGCAAAATTCTCGTGTAACACAAAGAACTTGCCTCTTTTCTGGAGCACAATACTGACTGTGTAATAAAAATCAACAAATAGGGGTGTGCAAGGAAAAAACTTTCGGCTTTCTTGTTTCGGGATTACCCGAAACAAGATTCTCTACCGTCATTAGCCGAAAGCCGAAACAAGAATCTCTTTCGGGATTCAGGATTCGGCATTATTTCGGCATTCTTTCGGGATTCTTTCGGGTTTTTTTGTTGGGAAAATGCCTCCGTCTTTCAGGACGCCTGGAGGAGGCATTTTCCCACCAAATAAGCCCAAAATTGGTGGGGACCTTCCTCTAACCCTTCTCTAACAACTACCCAAGTTTCAGACAGATTGGACTTTGGGGGGCCATGTTATGGCCCCCCAAAGCAGGTCCCCCCATCCTCCCCATAAGAAAGCAAAGGAGCAGCATATTGTTAGCATGCTGCTGCTGATCTTTCTTCATTATTTCCTATGGGGAAAAAATGAAGAGGCAGGCTTCCTTTGCCAGGGGTGGCATTTTGCATGCAAAATGCCCCCCAGCCCTCAGGGGCCCTTCTCCCACCCCTCCTCCCACCCCCCACCAAGGCTCAGCCTGCTCCCACTTGGGGGGGCCATTTCATGGCCTCCCCAAGTAGGTGCTCTAATCTCTACCACTGACAGCTGGGGGAGGCTTGTGTTGCCAGGGGTGGCATTTTGCATGCAAAATGCCCCCCAACCCTCTGGGGCCCTTCTCCCACCCCTCCTCCCACCCCCCACCAAGGCTCAGCCTGCTCCCACTTGGGGGGGCCATTTCATGGCCTCCCCAAGTAGGTGCTCTCAGCCCCTAAAGTCCACCCCTCACAGCCCCACACAAACCCAGTTCCCCCACCCCAGCTGCCACACACAGACCCAAATCCCCCCAGTAGCCCCTCACAGACCCAAATCCACCCCCACCTGCCCCACACCCACCATAACCCCAGGAACAGGCTGGCCTGCCCTCCCCTTTTGGGAACCCCTAAACTCTCTTTCCCAGGGCAGTTCTGCACAGACAAGGGGTGCCACAATGGTGGCAGTGCCAAATCGTCCCTGGGAAAGAGCACCTGCCCTGGCACACAGACAACCACCCCCCTGACCCCCCCACCACCCGCAGAGAAGGCTGGCCAGCCTGCCCCATTGTTCCCTATGCTGGGAACCAACCTCCCATCAAAGAAGGGAACACAGACACACAATCATTAAGTTTAAAAAACCTTTATTTTCTCATTTTCAAATTACAAGTGGTCAACAAATCACAACATATTACACTTATTGTCCCTCATAGCACAACACAACACAATTAACTACACATCAGAGAATCTTAAACACAATTTTTTTTTTGAAATGGACAAACAGTAAAGTTTTGAACATTACAACAGGTCACATAGTGAGCGGGCACAACAGGGCATGGAAACAGAAGATGATCATAATAACTACCAGCCTAATACAACTCTCCCTCCATAACATGACTTAATGGGGGGGGAACCACTGCAACAAAATCCCCCCCCCAACCCTCTGGGGCCCTTCTCCCACCCTTCCTCCCATCCCCCCACCAAGGCTCAGCCTGCTCCCACTTGGGGGGGCCATTTCATGGCCTCCCCAAGTGGGTGCTCTGCTCTCATCTCTACCACTGACAGCTGGGAGAGGCTTGTCTTGCCAGGGGTGGCATTTTGCATGCCAAATGCCACCCTCACCCTCAGGTGCCCTTCTCCCACCCTTCCCCCCACCCCCCACCACATGCATTCCTTGACAATCAAGAAATCTGGAGTTAAATATAATGTGCATGTAAGTCCCTCAAAGACAGAAGCAATATGGAGGTAATGACCCATTTGATTTCCACAACCTCAGACACAATTAGGGATCTGTTTCCCCTTGGTGGGGGATCCCCCACTCTCACCTATCACCCCGAAGGGGGAAAGTCAGTGAATGAGCCTTCAAGGTACGCTCCAGGGGCTGCTGCCGTGATGTCACTGATGTCATCTGGCTGCCCTGAGAGTATGCCTGTGCTTTGCAGTGGGCTGATTTGGGCCCTACAGGCCAAAGCAGGATCCCTTGTGGCCCAAATCTGCCTGCTGTGAATTGTGCGTGCTCCCCAGCCTTGTGTGATGATCACATCACCTCCTAGAACAGACATCATCATGCCAGAGCATTGCCATTAAATGATCATGCGTGTGTGAACAGACCCTAAGTATCCTGTAGGCTTCAGTGATGGTATAGTAATGTTTTCACTCACATTATAGAGAGAGAGAGAGAGAGACAGAGAAGGGGGGGAGGCACTGAAACTAGATTATTTCTTCTATTTTACTGTCCCCTTCCAAAGCCAGGGTGGCATTGGCACAATGCCCCCCTCCCCCCGGCCAGAGCCTTAGTACCAGTATGCATTGACAGGCCCATGCATCATAGTCCTTTTTGAGACCCAGCCAAGTTGTGCCTTTTGGAGAAAAATGTTCAAGTTGCTGGTGGGGGTATGAACAATTTTTAGATATCCACTGTAGTGCAATGGCTAGAGAGTTGGTCTAGAATCTGGCAGACTCTGATTCTGTGCCTTGTAGGCTTGATGGATGTTCTTGGCTCAGCCTAAGTAAACAATTGTGTTCTGTTTTCCAGAGGCAGTCTAGGTGATTTTGGGGCCCTGGACAAATGTTCTGGACGGGGCCCCAGAACCAGTGCCGCCCCACCACTGGCTCCTTGCCAAGGCCAAGCAATTTGGTCACCTAGGCCCCAGATAGAGTGGGCAGGAGTGCGTTGTTTCCTTCCTCCCCCCCCTCCACCCCCTCCAACAACTAAGAAGGCCATCGGTGGAGTCACTCCAATGTGAGGCATGGAGCAGCTGTCTATTGTTAGCCTGGTTGTGATGAGGGTGAAACAAATCAAGGGAGAACAGCAATGTGTAAACCACTCTAGGTTCCCATGGGGGAGAAAACCGGGGCATAAGATAAACCTTTAATTTGGTGGGGAGGGGGTATATACATTTTATGTGTATGTGTCTGTATGTTTTATGCATTCAAATCACTTGTGGTGTACTTTAGAATTATATTGAGCTCCACAGTATCCCAAAAACCTTGTCCATGTATTGCAAACCGAAGTCAATCTACCACATCTAGGGTATTCTTCTTTTCCCTACTGCCTTCAATTTTTCTTAGCATTATTGTCTTTTCTAGTGAACCTTGTCTTCTCATGATGTGACATAAGCACTATCATCAATTGATATCTTCAAGGGAGAAAGCAGGCCTGATTTGGTCTGGATGCCACTTACATGTCTTTTTCGGAGTCCATGGTACATGTAAATTGAAACTTTCTTCCCACTTCACAGTGTGAATGCTTTTTCCTCCTATGAGCTTTGTCTAAATTTTACTGTACTGATACTGCTCATTTGGCCAAAAGGCCTGCCCTTGATCAATGCCACATTAAATACTTCATAATAAAAATATGTTTTTAGAACCATTTAAAAGTGTCCTTAAGTGCCATACGCTGATTTAAAAAAACATAAGCTAAATGTTTGGGAACACAACCAGATATGTGAATGACTGAAATGCAGCCCAATCCCACTGCTACTTAAAATCCATTTTTGATGGAGGTCTGGATTGTCTTACATTGGTGTCATTGGGCTTGGAATCAGGAACCTGGAAGCGTTCCATGGGGGCTACAACTTTCATGCCAAGGCTAAGAGGGTGGGAACAGGATCTCTCTGGGGTGGCAAACTCTGGCCTTGGAAGTTACTGGCAATTTGGGGGTGGGACTTGTGCAAAGGAAAATCTGAGTAGGGATCTCCCCCAGAATCCATGGTCCGCATTTGCCCTCTAAAGAGATTGCCCTTGGAAGCAGCCAGTTTCTCTGTAGGGAACTACTCTCTCTAACCTGAACTCAAGCCCAACCAGGAGTTTGGCAGCCCTAGGAAAATTTCAGAAAAAGATGGCAAAGGAGGGCCAGCAACTGATAGAGGCATGGAAGCCCACACCAGGACAGTAGCAGGGGCCTACTTGGGCACAAGGGACAACCAGTGCTCTCATCCCCCATAGTCCACTCCTTACAGCCCCACACAAACCCAGTTCCCCCACCCCAGCTGCCACACACAGACCCAAATCCTCCACTCAGCCCCTCTCAGAACCAAAACCACCCTCAGCTGCCCCACACCCAGTACCCCAGGAACAGGCTGGCCAGCCTGCCCCATTGTTCCCTATGCTGGGAACCAACCTCCCATCAAAGAAGGGAACACAGACACACAATCATTAAGTTTAAAAAACCTTTATTTTCTCATTTTCAAATTACAAGTGGTCAACAAATCACAACATATTACACTTATTGTCCCTCATAGCACAACACAACACAATTAACTACACATCAGAGAATCTTAAACACAATTTTTCTTTTGAAATGGACAAACAGTAAAGTTTTGAACATTACAGCAGGTTACATAGTGAGCGGGCACAACAGGGCATGGAAACAGAAGATGATCATAACTACCAGCCTAATACAACTCTCCCTCCATAACATGACTAAATGGGGGGGGGGGGGAACCACTGCAACAGGGTCCAGCAGAACCTATGTCATTTCCTGTGGCTGTGCTTTCAGTTCAGACACACAAAGCTGAACTGGGCACTTCCAAGGCACTGGACAATGGTATTTCTGGAGCAGTTCTGCAGAGGTCTCCCCCCACCCCCACACCAGCCTCAGAATTTACCTGGGAACATCTGTGAGAGATCATCATTGGCCGGTGCCCATCCACCACTCTACCCGCATCCCCCAACCATGCAAACCCAACATTAACATCAAATTTTTTTTTTTTAAACATGAACATTCAATCAACTTTTAAAAAACATAATCACAACATTTTTTTTTGGTTTTTTTTCCTTTTTTTTACATGAACAGAACATCAACTTTTAAAAAACATAATCACAACATTTTTTTGGGTTTTTTTTTTTTCATGAACATTCAATCAACTTTTAAAAAACATATTCACAACATTTTTTTTTGGTTTTTTTTCCTTTTTTTTACATGAACGGAACATCAACTTTCAAAAAACAGTACAACAATTCTTCTACAATTTTTTTTTACAAGGATTTCATCTGATAAAAACACCTAAGCAATCCCTATCTAACCTGTTTCTCCCTCCAGTAGCAATCCATGTTTCTGGGGCATTATTTTTCATAATAAATTTGGTCCCACAGGGTATGTCTCAGTGATGGGAGATGTTTTGAATACCCTGGGGGGGGGGCTTTCAAATTGCTGGGTGTTTTCCCTTTGCCACTGGTTCCTAACCACCCTCCCTCTACTGGCCGGTTTTAACTGTATATACAGGGTTTTATACAGGGGAGAGCGCGATTCCAAAGGATTGGACTCATAGAGGATGCAGGCCACAAGTTGGGCTCACCTCAGTCACTCTGGAAGTCCAGTCCTGAGAAATCGAAGAGGCGAGAGTTGACCTTCAGGAAGGTCAACTGCTCGACTCTCCATGGGAGAAGGCGAGTGCGATGTGGGCCGACAATGTCGCCCGCATGTGAAAAGACGCGCTCGCTCTCCACGCTCGTCGGAGGGCATGAGAGCAGCCGCTGCGCCTCGAGGGAGAGGTCCGGCCAGACCGACTCCTTCCTGGCCCAGTAGCTGAGCGGATTGGTGGAGAGCGACTCGCAGGGCTCCGCGAGGTAGTCCCTGACCATCGCCTCCGCCGGATCCTCTCTCACGGTCCTCACGACCCCAGAGGGGACGAGGGCCCACCGGAGCATCTCCATCTCCATCGGCACTCCGGTGGTGGCCTCGGGGGGGGGGGCCTGCGCAGAGGGGGCGTCAGAGGGACCCGCACGGCAGGGCCCCTCTTGCGTCCCCCCTGTCGACAGGCGTCCCCTCTTGGCCTGCCTGCGCCTCACCCAAGAGCAGAGCCCGTCTCTGGCTTGGGTGAGGTTCCCGTCCCGCTCGACGAAAGTGCCCTTTATGCGCGGGTCACACATGGTCGCCAACATGTATGACTCTTCCTTAGTGAGAGGAGTTAGCCTGGCAGCTATGCCCTGCTGCAGCCTTCTCACTAATGCGCGCACCGCTGGAACAAGGTCAGCACGGGGCGCGACCCGGTCTGCAAGGGTGGCCAGATTCCTCTGGAGCGTGTGCACCAGGGGAATGACCAGACCGAGGGTCGCCGTGTCTGACGAGACCGCCACAGTGAAGTCCTTGAAGGGCTTCAGGACCTCCACTGTCTGGGTGATGGTGAGCCAATCCTCCCGGTTGAACTCACCCACCTGACTCGCACCGCGGTGCTCGGAGAGCCACGCGTGGAGTGCGGCCTGCTGCTCCACCAAGCGCTCAAGCATGGCGCAGGTGGAGTTCCAGCGAGTGCTGACGTCAGTGATCAGAGCGTGCTCTGGCACACCTGTCCTGACCTGTGTCTGGCGCAGTTCGTGCGTGGCCTTCACGCTGCGCGAGAAGTGACCCGTGAGCCTCCGACATTTCTGGACAAGTAACTGGAGTTCACGGGTCCGGGTATCCACGGGTTCCTTCGAGGAGCCCAACCCCAGCGCATCTCTCACCACTAGGTGAAGCTTGTGAGTGGCACAGTAGACACTCTCTCGGCTCACTAGATGCGCCGCTGCCCTCATGTTCTTGCCACCGTCCGTCACCATGCATCCCACGGTGGCGGGTCCCTGGCCTATCCACTCGTCCAACTGTCTCCTTAAGGTGGCAGCGATGTTCTCCGCCGTGTGGGACACGTCGAACACCTCGGCGTGAAGCAAGGCCTTGCAGTAGCCGGCCTGGCGGTCTCGCATCCTTCCCTGTCTAGCTGTGCTAGGCACCTCCCCCCGGCCCCCACCCAGAACCGACTCGGGTTCCCACCAGTGAGCAGTAAGCGAGAGGTACGCTTGCTGCACACTTGGGCAGGTCCAGATGTCCGATGTGAAGTGCACAGTTCTCCCGGCAACCCGGGACAGCTGTGCCTTCACATGATCCCTGGCAGCCCTGTAAAACGAGGGCACCACCGATCTGCTCAACGACGTGCGAGCAGGGACGGCGTACCAGGGAAAGCAATCTTGGAGCAGCCCTGAGAAGCCGAAGTCTTCAACTACGGAATACGGTTGCCCATCCACTGCTATCATGTTGACGATGTGGCGCGTGATGCGCCTGCTCGCCCTCCGGATCCCCTCTCTGGGCACACTAGCGCCCTGCATACCAAGCATCTCCGGGAGAGAGGCTTGGCGTCCCTTTCCTGCAGGTACCCTTGGGGGGAGAGCACCAGAGGAGCCTGCCTCCTTCTGGCTAGCTGGCGGCCGTGCGGCGCCACTCGAACCCTCCTCCCGAAGAAGCACCGCCTGGTGGTGCCTCTTCATATGGTACCTCATCCCAGACGTGGAGAGATGCCACACATCTTTGCCACGGCTGACGCGCTGCCTACAATGCAGGCACAGGGCTGCTCGGGGATCCTCCGTTGTCTGGAAGTGCTTCCAGATTTCGGAGGAAAAGGGCATCCCACGCTTCCCAGGAGAAGCGCGTTCGGGACCACCCTGCGGCACCTCCTGTGAGGTGCTCTGGCCGGACACACCGTGTCCCACTCTCGGCCGGGCAGGTGGGGATGGACGAGGCTGAAGGGGCAGAGATGTGGGCTCTTCCACCACAGTCTCTGCCTCTTCCTCCCGCGTCCTCTCCTCCTGCACAGCCGCGAGAGGCCTGCTGCTGGCCTCAGAGGAAACTGGGGTGGACCGCCCCAGGGGGGGTCTCACGGGCAGTTCCTCCAACATCCTCCGGGTTCCTGGGGTGAGCGGGAGCGCAGGGAAAGTCATGTGCTCCGCGCCCATCCCAGGAGACACCACATGCTGCCCCTCCTCCAGCAGCTGGCTCGCAACCACTGGAGGAGGAGGAGCCTCAGCAGCAGGCCCCTGCCCAGTGCCAGCCCCTGCCTCACGCACCCGGGTTGGGGGTGGCCCTCCAGCAGCTGCCTCAGGAAAGAGAGTCTTGCGAACCCTCTTCCTGTCACCAGAAGCCAGGCTGGTGAACGGCAGCAGCGCAGGGGAGGGCCTCCTCCACTCAGATGGAGGGGCTGCCGCAGCAGTCCCCCTCCCCCTCCCCTCCTCCCCTCTAGATTTCTCCCTAGCCTTTCCCCCGGGGCCCCTCTCTGCTTTCCTCTCCGACATACTTTCCCCTCCCAAACTCAACCCTAACTAATCAGAAAAGATTTAGAAAACAAAGGTCAACTTTGTTTTCAAGACCTAACTAACCTGCTCTAAATCTGTGCTTCTAGTGGCTCTGTGACTTGGAGATGAACAATCAAGTGCCTTTTTAAGCAACCCTATTTATGTCAGGGAACCTGAGCCTGCCAATCAGCTGAATTCCTCTGGAATTGAGCTGGCCCTAAACCCCAATAACAGGTGACAAAGCCTTAAACACTCACACACTAGTATGCCCGGGCCGGCCTGGCACCACCACGGGTGCCAGAGATGGGCAGTGGAACCCTAGTTATGGGGGCACTAATGGGAAGCCTATTGACAGCTATTACAAATTTATATATATATATATATATATATATAGAATTCAAACCTAACACTCACTCACTAATGCTTTCCCTGCTGAGTCCCTATTTAGTTTTTTAAAAAAAACTAGGCTCGGTTTCCCTAATAATTATGTTGAGGGCAATTATCCACTGATCACCTACCAACTGGCCTACCTACCTAAGAGACACTATTTAGCGGGACCGATGTATCTGTGGTATGTCGGTGTGGGGTGTGGATGTGGTGTTTTGAAGATGAGCCTCCCCCCTCCCAAGCTAGCAAGAACCCACCCCCAAGGCCACCCAAATGTGAACCCGGACTCGCTCACAGTAACACCAGTCCTGCAGTCCAGCGATGTTCAGGCGGTCTTGCAGCTGGTCCTCCTCTCCTCCACGATGCTGTCAAGAAAATTGGAAATGTTAGCAGAGTCAACACCACACGCCGCACACGCAACCCCAAAATTCAAGGCCCCGTTGCACAAGCCAAGTCAGCCCCCCCCCTTAAAGGCTAGGGCCAACCAGCAGCAAAACAAAACACATCCACCCAGCAGAGCTTCTGGCCTGTGCAGGCCAAAAGCTGGCACACTCATTTTTTAGTCCTGTGAAACAGCAGTTCATGCCCACCCCACACTCAAACTTGAAAAATGAAACATGAAAGAAAGCAGGCACTGCGATCAATGCTGGCCCCCCTAACCCCCAAACAATATCCTCTTGCCCAACCAGAAAATGCCCCCCCCCCCCGGCCCAAGCCATAAAGACAGAGCCAAAGCATATGCTCGCAGGTAGGCACAGCAGCAGACATAAGCTCAAAAACCAAATTTAACAACAACCCTACCAGTCCACCAGTGCAGATGTCCAGCAATGTTGATCCTCCACGCAGAGATCTGCAGGCCGATGAACACCAAGTGCAGTCCAGTCCAGAAGAGGTCCACCAACGATAAACAACCTGAATGTGAAGCAAAACAGTGAGTGCCAGGCCAGCAAACGGGAAGGGTTACCAAAGCCGGAGCAGCAGGCCTGTGTGTGGGCCGAAGGCTGGCACAGTTGATCAGGACGGAGCCTGTTGGGAATCCTTGCAAGCAGGGGACCAGACACAGAAACGCAAGCCACACCATTCCAGATTGTGGAGCACAACTGTGAGTGCCAGGCCAGCAACCAAAAAGGGTTACCTTGGCCAAAGCAGCATACCTGTGTGTGGCCCACAGGCTGGCACAGTTGATCAGGACGGTTCCTGTTGGGAATCCTTGCAAGCAGGGGACCAGACACAGAAAAGCAAGCCACACCATTCCAGATTGTGAAGCACAACTGTGAGAGCCAGCCAGAAGAAAGGCTTCTGGCCTGTGTAGGCCCAAAGCTGGCACACTCTTGTTTTAATCTTAAAACAGTGGATCAAGCTTAAAGAAGGCAAGCACAACAACCAATGCTGAAACCCCCACCCCACCATCAAACATTGTCTGCCCAACCTGTCCCCCAGGCCATACCTGTGTGTGGCCCACAGGCTGGCACAGTTGATCAGGACGGAGCCTGTTGGGAATCCTTGCAAGCAGGGGACCAGACACAGAAAAGCGAGCCACACCATTCCAGATTGTGAAGCACAACTGTGAGAGCCAGCCAGAAGAAAGGCTTCTGGCCTGTGTAGGCCCAAAGCTGGCACACTCTGGTTTTAATCTTAAAACAGTGGATCAAGCTTAAAGAAGGCAAGCACAACAACCAATGCTGAACCCCCCCCCCCCCACCATCAAACATTGTCTGCCCAACCTGTCCCCCAGGCCATACCTGTGTGTGGCCCACAGGCTGGCACAGTTGATCAGGACGGAGCCTGTTGGGAATCCTTGCAAGCAGGGGACCAGACACAGAAAAGCAAGCCACACCATTCCAGATTGTGAAGCACAACTGTGAGAGCCAGCCAGAAGAAAGGCTTCTGGCCTGTGTAGGCCCAAAGCTGGCACACTCTGGTTTTAATCTTAAAACAGTGGATCAAGCTTAAAGAAGGCAAGCACAACAACCAATGCTGAACCCCCCCCCCCCCACCATCAAACATTGTCTGCCCAACCTGTCCCCCAGGCCATACCTGTGTGTGGCCCACAGGCTGGCACAGTTGATCAGGACGGAGCCTGTTGGGAATCCTTGCAAGCAGGGGACCAGACACAGAAAAGCGAGCCACACCATTCCAGATTGTGAAGCACAACTGTGAGAGCCAGCCAGAAGAAAGGCTTCTGGCCTGTGTAGGCCCAAAGCTGGCACACTCTGGTTTTAATCTTAAAACAGTGGATCAAGCTTAAAGAAGGCAAGCACAACAACCAATGCTGAACCCCCCCCCCCCCACCATCAAACATTGTCTGCCCAACCTGTCCCCCAGGCCATACCTGTGTGTGGCCCACAGGCTGGCACAGTTGATCAGGACGGAGCCTGTTGGGAATCCTTGCAAGCAGGGGACCAGACACAGAAAAGCAAGCCACACCATTCCAGATTGTGGAGCACTACTGTGAGAGCCAGCCAGAAGAAAGGCTTCTGGCCTGTGTAGGCCCAAAGCTGGCACACTCTGGTTTTAATCTTAAAACAGTGGATCAAGCTTAAAGAAGGCAAGCACAACAACCAATGCTGAACCCCCCCCCCACCATCAAACATTGTCTGCCCAACCTGTCCCCCAGGCCATACCTGTGTGTGGCCCACAGGCTGGCACAGTTGATCAGGACGGAGCCTGTTGGGAATCCTTGCAAGCAGGGGACCAGACACAGAAAAGCAAGCCACACCATTCCAGATTGTGAAGCACAACTGTGAGTGCCAGCCAGAAGAAAGGCTTCTGGCCTGTGTAGGCCCAAAGCTGGCACACTCTGGTTTTAATCTTAAAACAGTGGATCAAGCTTAAAGAAGGCAAGCACAACAACCAATGCTGAACCCCCCCCCCCCCACCATCAAACATTGTCTGCCCAACCTGTCCCCCAGGCCATACCTGTGTGTGGCCCACAGGCTGGCACAGTTGATCAGGACGGAGCCTGTTGGGAATCCTTGCAAGCAGGGGACCAGACACAGAAAAGCAAGCCACACCATTCCAGATTGTGGAGCACAACTGTGAGAGCCAGCCAGAAGAAAGGCTTCTGGCCTGTGTAGGCCCAAAGCTGGCACACTCTTGTTTTAATCTTAAAACAGTGGATCAAGCTTAAAGAAGGCAAGCACAACAACCAATGCTGAAACCCCCACCCCACCATCAAACATTGTCTGCCCAACCTGTCCCCCAGGCCATGCCAAGAATAAACTGCAACACCTTTTTGCAGAGGCAGGCCACAGCAGCACATTGCCCAGCATCAAAAAAATTTACAAAAATTTTAAAAAGGCCTACCAGGTGTCCTCTCAGGATGTCCAGCACAGTTGATCCTCCAGGCAGATGTCCTCCAGGCTCCAGGTGCAGTCTCTCTTCTTCTCCTCTCTCGGTCACAGCTCAGCAGCAGCAGCAACAGAAGTGTTCCAGACAGTCTTGCTCCAAATTTAAATCCCCTGCTGCAGCCTCAGCCAAAGATTTAAATCTATTGGCTGGCATGAGAATGCAGCAGTGGGATTGGTGACTCCTAAAGTCCCCAGTCCCCTGCCTTTCCCCACCCACACTTCAAGAGCCACCCTCCTCCTGCTCCCCCTCCCCTACCTGTTAGTTTTGGCGGGAATCTCTGCTGCTTTGCAAATGCAAAGTGCAATGCAATGCTTGCACCTTGCATTTGCAAGGCAAAGCAGGATTCCCTATCCTCCTTTGCAAGAGGGGTGGGGGGTGAAAGAAGGAGTGAGTGATTCACTCCTTCTCCCCCCCTCCCCTCTTCTAAGAGCCTGCAGGAAGCCTTTGCTTCCAGCAGGATTTTGCTAGCCGCTTGCTAAGGCAAACGGCTAGCAAAATCAAAATGGCGATTCTCGAATGCCGAAAGAATGCCGAAAGAATCCCGAAACGTTTCGGGTTTTTCTTTCGGCAATCCCGAAACGTTTCGGCATTCCCCGAAACGTTTCGGGATTCTTGAAGAATGCCGAAACACTTTTGTTTCGGTATTCTTTCGGCATTCTGAATGCCGAAACGCACATCCCTATCAACAAATTTAGGAATATTACATTTTATAAAATTTTGAAATGAAATATATAAGGGCTGATTTTGGATGCTGTTTATTTAACTAACCACTAGGGGTGTGCAAGGAAAAAACTTTCGGCTTTCTTGTTTCGGGATTACCTGAAACAAGATTCTCTACCGTTAAAGCCGAAAGCCGAAACAAGAATCTCTTTCGGGATTCGGGATTCGGGATTCTTTCGGCATTCTTTCGGCATTCTTTCGGGGGGTTTTTTTGGGGAAAATGCCTCCGTCTTTCAGGACGCCTGGAGGAGGCATTTTCCCACCTAATAAGCCCAAAATTGGTGGGGACCTTCCTCTAACCCTTCTCTAACAACCACCCAAGTTTCAGACAGATTGGACTTTGGGGGGCCATGTTATGGCCCCCCAAAGCAGGTCCCCCCATCCTCACCATAAGAAAGCAAAGGAGCAGCATATTGTTAGCATGCTGCTGCTCATCTTTCTTCATTATTTCCTATGGGGAAAAAATGAAGAGGCAGGCTTCCTTTGCCTACCCTCAGGGGCCCTTCTCCCACCCCTCCTCCCACCCCTCACCAAGGCTCAGCCTGCTCCCACTTGGGGGGGCCATTTCATGGCCTCCCCAAGTAGGTGCTCTAATCTCTACCACTGACAGCTGGGGGAGGCTTGTGTTGCCAGGGGTGGCATTTTGCATGCAAAATGCCCCCCAACCCTCTGGGGCCCTTCTCCCACCCCTCCTCCCACCCCCCACCAAGGCTCAGCCTGCTCCCACTTGGGGGGGGCATTTCATGGCCTCCCCAAGTAGGTGCTCTGCTCTCATCTCTACCACTGACAGCTGGGAGAGGCTTGTCTTGCCAGGGGTGGCATTTTGCATGCAAAATGCCCCCCAGCCCTCTGGGGCCCTTCTCCCACCCTTCCTCCCACCCCCCACCAAGGCTCAGACTGCTCCCACTTGGGGGGGCCATTTCATGGCCTCCCCAAGTAGGTCCTCTCAGCCCCTAAAGTCCACCCCTTACAGCCCCACACAAACCCAATTCCCCCCCAGCTGCCACACACAGACCCAAATCCCCACATTAGCCCCTCACAGACCCAAATCCACCCCCACCTGCCCCACACCCATAACCCCAGGAACAGGCTGGCAAAGGCCAGCCCTCTCCCTTTGTTCCCTATGCTGGGAACTTCTAAACTCTCTTTCCCTAGGCAATTCTGCACACCCCAGGGGTGCCACAATGGTGGGCACACTTCTGAGTGCCAGCTGGTCCCTGTGAAAGAGCACCTGAACTACAGACACCCTCCCTCAAATTCCCCCACCACCTACAGAGATGGCTGGCCAGCCAGCCCCATTGTTCCCTATGATGGGAACCAACTGCACAACAAAGAATAAAACAAGAACAACACAAAATAAAGTTTTAAAAAAATTATATTCTCCCTTCCAAAGTACAAGTAGGCAAAGCATTATGACTAGGGATGTGCGTTTCGGCATTCTGAATGCCGAAAGAATGCCGAAACAAAAGTGTTTCGGCATTCTTCAAGAATCCCGAAACGTTTCGGGGAATGCCGAAACGTTTCGGGATTGCCGAAAGAAAAACCCGAAACGTTTCGGGATTCTTTCGGCATTCTTTCGGCATTCGAGAATCGCCATTTTGATTTTGCTAGCCGTTTGCCTTAGCAAGCGGCTAGCAAAATCCTGCTGGAAGCAAAGGCTTCCTGCAGGCTCTTAGAAGAGGGGAGGGGGGGAGAAGGAGTGAATCACTCACTCCTTCTGTCACCCCCCACCCCTCTTGCAAAGGAGGATAGGGAATCCTGCTTTGCCTTGCAAATGCAAGGTGCAAGCATTGCATTGCACTTTGCATTTGCAAAGCAGCAGAGATTCCCGCCAAAACTAACAGGTAGGGGAGGGGGAGCAGGAGGAGGGTGGCTCTTGGAGTGTGGGTGGGGAAAGGCAGGGGACTGGGGACTTTAGGAGTCACCAATCCCACTGCTGCATTCTCATGCCAGCCAATAGATTTAAATCTTTGGCTGAGGCTGCAGCAGGGGATTTAAATTTGGAGCAAGACTGTCTGGAACACTTCTGTTGCTGCTGCTGCTGAGCTGTGACCGAGAGAGGAGAAGAAGAGAGACTGCACCTGGAGCCTGGAGGACATCTGCCTGGAGGATCAACTGTGCTGGACATCCTGAGAGGACACCTGGTAGGCCTTTTTAAAATTTTTGTAAATTTTTTTGATGCTGGGCAATGTGCTGCTGTGGCCTGCCTCTGCAAAAAGGTGTTGCAGTTTATTCTTGGCATGGCCTGGGGGACAGGTTGGGCAGACAATGTTTGATGGTGGGGTGGGGGTTTCAGCATTGGTTGTTGTGCTTGCCTTCTTTAAGCTTGATCCACTGTTTTAAGATTAAAACAAGAGTGTGCCAGCTTTGGGCCTACACAGGCCAGAAGCCTTTCTTCTGGCTGGCTCTCACAGTTGTGCTCCACAATCTGGAATGGTGTGGCTTGCTTTTCTGTGTCTGGTCCCCTGCTTGCAAGGATTCCCAACAGGCTCCGTCCTGATCAACTGTGCCAGCCTGTGGGCCACACACAGGTATGGCCTGGGGGACAGGTTGGGCAGACAATGTTTGATGGTGGGGGGGGGGGGTTTCAGCATTGGTTGTTGTGCTTGCCTTCTTTAAGCTTGATCCACTGTTTGAAGATTAAAACCAGAGTGTGCCAGCTTTGGGCCTACACAGGCCAGAAGCCTTTCTTCTGGCTGGCTCTCACAGTTGTGCCTCACAATCTGGAATGGTGTGGCTTGCCTTTCTGTGTCTGGTCCCCTGCTAGCAAGGATTCCCAACAGGCTCCGTCCTGATCAACTGTGCCAGCCTGTGGGCCACACACAGGTATGGCCTGGGGGACAGGTTGGGCAGACAATCTTTGATGGTGGGGGGGGGGGGTTCAGCATTGGTTGTTGTGCTTGCCTTCTTTAAGCTTGATCCACTGTTTGAAGATTAAAACCAGAGTGTGCCAGCTTTGGGCCTACACAGGCCAGAAGCCTTTCTTCTGGCTGGCTCTCACAGTTGTGCTTCACAATCTGGAATGGTGTGGCTTGCCTTTCTGTGTCTGGTCCCCTGCTAGCAAGGATTCCCAACAGGCTCCGTCCTGATCAACTGTGCCAGCCTGTGGGCCACACACAGGTATGGCCTGGGGGACAGGTTGGGCAGACAATGTTTGATGGTGGGGGGGGGGTTTCAGCATTGGTTGTTGTGCTTGCCTTCTTTAAGCTTGATCCACTGTTTGAAGATTAAAACCAGAGTGTGCCAGCTTCGGGCCTACACAGGCCAGAAGCCTTTCTTCTGGCTGGCTCTCACAGTTGTGCTTCACAATCTGGAATGGTGTGGCTTGCCTTTCTGTGTCTGGTCCCCTGCTAGCAAGGATTCCCAACAGGCTCCGTCCTGATCAACTGTGCCAGCCTGTGGGCCACACACAGGTATGGCCTGGGGGACAGGTTGGGCAGACAATCTTTGATGGTGGGGGGGGGGGGTTCAGCATTGGTTGTTGTGCTTGCCTTCTTTAAGCTTGATCCACTGTTTGAAGATTAAAACCAGAGTGTGCCAGCTTTGGGCCTACACAGGCCAGAAGCCTTTCTTCTGGCTGGCTCTCACAGTTGTGCTTCACAATCTGGAATGGTGTGGCTTGCCTTTCTGTGTCTGGTCCCCTGCTAGCAAGGATTCCCAACAGGCTCCGTCCTGATCAACTGTGCCAGCCTGTGGGCCACACACAGGTATGGCCTGGGGGACAGGTTGGGCAGACAATCTTTGATGGTGGGGGGGGGGGTTTCAGCATTGGTTGTTGTGCTTGCCTTCTTTAAGCTTGATCCACTGTTTGAAGATTAAAACCAGAGTGTGCCAGCTTCGGGCCTACACAGGCCAGAAGCCTTTCTTCTGGCTGGCTCTCACAGTTGTGCTCCACAATCTGGAATGGTGTGGCTTGCCTTTCTGTGTCTGGTCCCCTGCTAGCAAGGATTCCCAACAGGCTCCGTCCTGATCAACTGTGCCAGCCTGTGGGCCACACACAGGTATGGCCTGGGGGACAGGTTGGGCAGACAATCTTTGATGGTGGGGGGGGGGGTTCAGCATTGGTTGTTGTGCTTGCCTTCTTTAAGCTTGATCCACTGTTTTAAGATTAAAACCAGAGTGTGCCAGCTTTGGGCCTACACAGGCCAGAAGCCTTTCTTCTGGCTGGCTCTCACAGTTGTGCTTCACAATCTGGAATGGTGTGGCTTGCCTTTCTGTGTCTGGTCCCCTGCTAGCAAGGATTCCCAACAGGCTCCGTCCTGATCAACTGTGCCAGCCTGTGGGCCACACACAGGTATGGCCTGGGGGACAGGTTGGGCAGACAATCTTTGATGGTGGGGGGGGGGGGGTTTCAGCATTGGTTGTTGTGCTTGCCTTCTTTAAGCTTGATCCACTGTTTGAAGATTAAAACCAGAGTGTGCCAGCTTTGGGCCTACACAGGCCAGAAGCCTTTCTTCTGGCTGGCTCTCACAGTTGTGCTTCACAATCTGGAATGGTGTGGCTTGCCTTTCTGTGTCTGGTCCCCTGCTAGCAAGGATTCCCAACAGGCTCCGTCCTGATCAACTGTGCCAGCCTGTGGGCCACACACAGGTATGGCCTGGGGGACAGGTTGGGCAGACAATCTTTGATGGTGGGGGGGGGGGGTTCAGCATTGGTTGTTGTGCTTGCCTTCTTTAAGCTTGATCCACTGTTTGAAGATTAAAACCAGAGTGTGCCAGCTTCGGGCCTACACAGGCCAGAAGCCTTTCTTCTGGCTGGCTCTCACAGTTGTGCTTCACAATCTGGAATGGTGTGGCTTGCTGTTCTGTGTCTGGTCCCCTGCTAGCAAGGATTCCCAACAGGCTCCGTCCTGATCAACTGTGCCAGCCTGTGGGCCACACACAGGTATGCTGCTTTGGCCAAGGTAACCCTTTTTGGTTGCTGGCCTGGCACTCACAGTTGTGCTCCACAATCTGGAATGGTGTGGCTTGCGTTTCTGTGTCTGGTCCCCTGCTTGCAAGGATTCCCAACAGGCTCCGTCCTGATCAACTGTGCCAGCCTTCGGCCCACACACAGGCCTGCTGCTCCGGCTTTGGTAACCCTTCCCGTTTGCTGGCCTGGCACTCACTGTTTTGCTTCACATTCAGGTTGTTTATCGTTGGTGGACCTCTTCTGGACTGGACTGCACTTGGTGGACATCGGCCTGCAGATCTCTGCGTGGAGGATCAACATTGCTGGACATCTGCACTGGTGGACTGGTAGGGTTGTTGTTAAATTTGGTTTTTGAGCTTATGTCTGCTGCTGTGCCTACCTGCGAGCATATGCTTTGGCTCTGTCTTTATGGCTTGGGCCGGGGGGGGGGGGGCATTTTCTGGTTGGGCAAGAGGATATTGTTTGGGGGTTAGGGGGGCCAGCATTGATCGCAGTGCCAGCTTTCTTTCATGTTTCATTTTTCAAGTTTGAGTGTGGGGTGGGCATGAACTGCTGTTTCACAGGACTAAAAAATGAGTGTGCCAGCTTCTGGCCTGCACAGGCCAGAAGCTCTGCTGGGTGGATGTGTTTTGTTTTGCTGCTGGTTGGCCCTAGCCTTTAAGGGGGGGGGCTGACTTGGCTTGTGCAACGGGGCCTTGAATTTTGGGGTTGCGTGTGCGGCGTGTGGTGTTGACTCTGCTAACATTTCCAATTTTCTTGACAGCATCGTGGAGGAGAGGAGGACCAGCTGCAAGACCGCCTGAACATCGCTGGACTGCAGGACTGGTGTTAGTGTGAGCGAGTCCGGGTTGACATTTGGGTGGCCTTGGGGGTGGGTTCTTGCTAGCTTGGGAGGGGGGAGGCTCATCTTCAAAACACCACATCCACACCCCACACCGACATACCACAGATACATCGGTCCCGCTAAATAGTGTCTCTTAGGTAGGTAGGCCAGTTGGTAGGTGATCAGTGGATAATTGCCCTCAACATAATTATTAGGGAAACCGAGCCTAGTTTTTTTTAAAAAACTAAATAGGGACTCAGCAGGGAAAGCATTAGTGAGTGAGTGTTAGGTTTGAATTCTATATATATATATATATATATATATAAAAATTTGTAATAGCTGTCAATAGGCTTCCCATTAGTGCCCCCATAACTAGGGTTCCACTGCCCATCTCTGGCACACGTGGTGGTGCCAGGCCGGCCCGGGCATACTAGTGTGTGAGTGTTTAAGGCTTCGTCACCTGTTATTGGGGTTTAGGGCCAGCTCAATTCCAGAGGAATTCAGCTGATTGGCAGGCTCAGGTTCCCTGACATAAATAGGGTTGCTTAAAAAGGCACTTGATTGTTCATCTCCAAGTCACAGAGCCACTAGAAACACAGATTTATAGCAGGTTAGTTAGGTCTTGAAAACAAAGTTGACCTTTGTTTTCTAAATCTTTTCTGATTAGTTAGGGTTGAATTTGGGAGGGGAAAGTATGTCAGAGAGGAAAGCAGAGAGGGGACCCGGGGGAAAGGCTAGGGAGAAATCTAGAGGGGAGGAGGGGAGGGGGAGGGGGACTGCTGCGGCAGCCCCTCCATCTGAGCGGAGGAGGCCCTCCCCTGCGCTGCTGCCGTTCACCAGCCTGGCTTCTGGTGACAGGAAGAGGGTTCGCAAGACTCTCTTTCCTGAGGCAGCTGCTGGAGGGCCACCCCCAACCCGGGTGCGTGAGGCAGGGGCTGGCACTGGGCAGGGGCCTGCTGCTGAGGCTCCTCCTCCTCCAGTGGTTGCGAGCCAGCTGCTGGAGGAGGGGCAGCATGTGGTGTCTCCTGGGATGGGCGCGGAGCACATGACTTTCCCTGCGCTCCCGCTCACCCCAGGAACCCGGAGGATGTTGGAGGAACTGCCCGTGAGACCCCCCCTGGGGCGGTCCACCCCAGTTTCCTCTGAGGCCAGCAGCAGGCCTCTCGCGGCTGTGCAGGAGGAGAGGACGCGGGAGGAAGAGGCAGAGACTGTGGTGGAAGAGCCCACATCTCTGCCCCTTCAGCCTCGTCCATCCCCACCTGCCCGGCCGAGAGTGGGACACGGTGTGTCCGGCCAGAGCACCTCACAGGAGGTGCCGCAGGGTGGTCCCGAACGCGCTTCTCCTGGGAAGCGTGGGATGCCCTTTTCCTCCGAACTCTGGAAGCACTTCCAGACAACGGAGGATCCCCGAGCAGCCCTGTGCCTGCATTGTAGGCAGCGCGTCAGCCGTGGCAAAGATGTGTGGCATCTCTCCACGTCTGGGATGAGGTACCATATGAAGAGGCACCACCAGGCGGTGCTTCTTCGGGAGGAGGGTTCGAGTGGCGCCGCACGGCCGCCAGCTAGCCAGAAGGAGGCAGGCTCCTCTGGTGCTCTCCCCCCAAGGGTACCTGCAGGAAAGGGACGCCAAGCCTCTCTCCCGGAGATGCTTGGTATGCAGGGCGCTAGTGTGCCCAGAGAGGGGATCCGGAGGGCGAGCAGGCGCATCACGCGCCACATCGTCAACATGATAGCAGTGGATGGGCAACCGTATTCCGTAGTTGAAGACTTCGGCTTCTCAGGGCTGCTCCAAGATTGCTTTCCCTGGTACGCCGTCCCTGCTCGCACGTCGTTGAGCAGATCGGTGGTGCCCTCGTTTTACAGGGCTGCCAGGGATCATGTGAAGGCACAGCTGTCCCGGGTTGCCGGGAGAACTGTGCACTTCACATCGGACATCTGGACCTGCCCAAGTGTGCAGCAAGCGTACCTCTCGCTTACTGCTCACTGGTGGGAACCCGAGTCGGTTCTGGGTGGGGGCCGGGGGGAGGTGCCTAGCACAGCTAGACAGGGAAGGATGCGAGACCGCCAGGCCGGCTACTGCAAGGCCTTGCTTCACGCCGAGGTGCTCGACGTGTCCCACACGGCGGAGAACATCGCTGCCACCTTAAGGAGACAGTTGGACGAGTGGATAGGCCAGGGACCCGCCACCGTGGGATGCATGGTGACGGACGGTGGCAAGAACATGAGGGCAGCGGCGCATCTAGTGAGCCGAGAGAGCGTCTACTGTGCCGCTCACAAGCTTCACCTAGTGGTGAGAGATGCGCTGGGGTTGGGCTCCTCGAAGGAACCCGTGGATACCCGGACCCGTGAACTCCAGTTACTTGTCCAGAAATGTCGGAGGCTCACGGGTCACTTCTCGCGCAGCGTGAAGGCCACGCACGAACTGCGCCAGACACAGGTCAGGACAGGTGTGCCAGAGCACGCTCTGATCACTGACGTCAGCACTCGCTGGAACTCCACCTGCGCCATGCTTGAGCGCTTGGTGGAGCAGCAGGCCGCACTCCACGCGTGGCTCTCCGAGCACCGCGGTGCGAGTCAGGTGGGTGAGTTCAACCGGGAGGATTGGCTCACCATCACCCAGACAGTGGAGGTCCTGAAGCCCTTCAAGGACTTCACTGTGGCGGTCTCGTCAGACACGGCGACCCTCGGTCTGGTCATTCCCCTGGTGCACACGCTCCAGAGGAATCTGGCCACCCTTGCAGACCGGGTCGCGCCCCGTGCTGACCTTGTTCCAGCGGTGCGCGCATTAGTGAGAAGGCTGCAGCAGGGCATAGCTGCCAGGCTAACTCCTCTCACTAAGGAAGAGTCATACATGTTGGCGACCATGTGTGACCCGCGCATAAAGGGCACTTTCGCCGAGCGGGACGGGAACCTCACCCAAGCCAGAGACGGGCTCTGCTCTTGGGTGAGGCGCAGGCAGGCCAAGAGGGGACGCCTGTCGACAGGGGGGACGCAAGAGGGGCCCTGCCGTGCGGGTCCCTCTGACGCCCCCTCTGCGCAGGCCCCCCCCGAGGCCACCACCGGAGTGCCGATGGAGATGGAGATGCTCCGGTGGGCCCTCGTCCCCTCTGGGGTCGTGAGGACCGTGAGAGAGGATCCGGCGGAGGCGATGGTCAGGGACTACCTCGCGGAGCCCTGCGAGTCGCTCTCCACCGATCCGCTCAGCTACTGGGCCAGGAAGGAGTCGGTCTGGCCGGACCTCTCCCTCGAGGCGCAGCGGCTGCTCTCATGCCCTCCGACGAGCGTGGAGAGCGAGCGCGTCTTTTCACATGCGGGCGACATTGTCGGCCCACATCGCACTCGCCTTCTCCCATGGAGAGTCGAGCAGTTGACCTTCCTGAAGGTCAACTCTCGCCTCTTCGATTTCTCAGGACTGGACTTCCAGAGTGACTGAGGTGAGCCCAACTTGTGGCCTGCATCCTCTATGAGTCCAATCCTTTGGAATCGCGCTCTCCCCTGTATAAAACCCTGTATATACAGTTAAAACCGGCCAGTAGAGGGAGGGTGGTTAGGAACCAGTGGCAAAGGGAAAACACCCAGCAATTTGAAAGCCCCCCCCCAGGGTATTCAAAACATCTCCCATCACTGAGACATACCCTGTGGGACCAAATTTATTATGAAAAATAATGCCCCAGAAACATGGATTGCTACTGGAGGGAGAAACAGGTTAGATAGGGATTGCTTAGGTGTTTTTATCAGATGAAATCATTGTAAAAAAAATTGTAGAAGAATTGTTGTACTGTTTTTTGAAAGTTGATGTTCTGTTCATGTAAAAAAAAGGAAAAAAAAACCAAAAAAAAATGTTGTGATTATGTTTTTTAAAAGTTGATGTTCTGTTCATGTAAAAAAAAGGAAAAAAAAACCCAAAAAAATGTTGTGATTATGTTTTTTAAAAGTTGATGTTCTGTTCATGTAAAAAAAAGGAAAAAAAAACCAAAAAAAAATGTTGTGATTATGTTTTTTAAAAGTTGATGTTCTGTTCATGTAAAAAAAAGGAAAAAAAACCCAAAAAAATGTTGTGATTATGTTTTTTAAAAGTTGATGTTCTGTTCATGTAAAAAAAAGGAAAAAAACCCAAAAAAAAATGTTGTGCTTATGTTTTTTAAAAGTTGATGTTCTGTTCATGTTTAAAAAAAAAAATTTGATGTTAATGTTGGGTTTGCATGGTTGGGGGATGCGGGAAGAGTGGTGGATGGGCACCGGCCAATGATGATCTCTCACAGATGTTCCCAGGTAAATTCTGAGGCTGGTGTGGGGGTGGGGGGAGACCTCTGCAGAACTGCTCCAGAAATACCATTGTCCAGTGCCTTGGAAGTGCCCAGTTCAGCTTTGTGTGTCTGAACTGAAAGCACAGCCACAGGAAATGACATAGGTTCTGCTGGACCCTGTTGCAGTGGTTCCCCCCCATTAAGTCGTTTTATGGAGGGAGAGTTGTATTAGGCTGGTAGTTATTATGATCATCTTCTGTTTCCATGCCCTGTTGTGCCCGCTCACTATGTGACCTGTTGTAATGTTCAAAACTTTACTGTTTGTCCATTTCCAAAAAAAAAATGTGTTTAAGATTCTCTGATGTGTAGTTAATTGTGTTGTGTTGTGCTATGAGGGACAATAAGTGTAATATGTTGTGATTTGTTGACCACTTGTAATTTGAAAATGAGAAAATAAAGGTTTTTTAAACTTAATGATTGTGTGTCTGTGTTCCCTTCTTTGATGGGAGGTTGGTTCCCAGCATAGGGAACAATGGGGCAGGCTGGCCAGCCTGTTCCTGGGGTACTCGGTGTGGGGCAGCTGAGGGTGGTTTTGGTTCTGAGAGGGGCTGAGTGGAGGATTTGGGTCTGTGTGTGGCAGCTGGGGTGGGGGAACTGGGTTTGTGTGGGGCTGAAAGGAGTGGACTATGGGGGATGAGAGCACTGGTCGTCCCTTTTGCCCAAGTAGGCCCCTGCTACTGTCCTGGTGTGGGCTTCCATGCCTCTATCAGTTGCTGGCCCTCCTTTGCCATCTTTTTCAGAAATTTTCCTTGGGCTGCCAAACTCCTGGTTGGGCTTGAGTTCAGGTTAGAGAGAGTAGTTCCCTACAGATAAACTGGCTGCTTCCAAGGGCAATCTCTTTAGAGGGCAAATGTGGACCATGGATTCTGGGGGAGATCCCTACTCAGATTTTCCTTTGCACAAGTCCCACCCCCAAATTGCCAGTAACTTCCAAGGCCAGAGTTTGCCACCCCAGAGAGATCCCGTTCCCACCCTCTTAGCCTTGGCATGAAAGTTGTAGCCCCCATGGAACGCTTCCAGGTTCCTGATTCCAAGCCCAATGACACCAATGTAAGACAATCCAGACCTCCATCAAAAATGGATTTTAAGTAGCAGTGGGATTGGGCTGCATTTCAGTCATTCACATATCTGGTTGTGTTCCCAAACATTTAGCTTATGGTTTTTTAAATCGGCGTATGGCACTTAAGGACACTTTTAAATGGTTCTAAAAACATATTTTTATTATGAAGTATTTAATGTGGCATTGATCAAGGGCAGGCCTTTTGGCCAGATGAGCAGTATCAGTACAGTAAAATTTAGACAAAGCTCATAGGAGGAAAAAGCATTCACACTGTGAAGTGGGAAGAAAGTTTCAATTTACATGTACCATGGACTCCGAAAAAGACATGTCCAGACCAAATCAGGCCTGCTTTCTCCCTTGAAGATATCAATTGATGATAGTGCTTATGTCACATCATGAGAAGACAAGGTTCACTAGAAAAGACAATAATGCTAAGAAAAATTGAAGGCAGTAGGGAAAAGAAGAATACCCTAGATGTGGTAGATTGACTTCGGTTTGCAATACATGGACAAGGTTTTTGGGATACTGTGGAGCTCAATATAATTCTAAAGTACACCACAAGTGATTTGAATGCATAAAACATACAGACACATACACATAAAATGCATATACCCCCTCCCCACCAAATTAAAGGTTTATCTTATGCCCCGGTTTTCTCCCCCATGGGAACCTAGAGTGGTTTACACATTGCTGTTCTCCCTTGATTTGTTTCACCCTCATCACAACCAGGCTAACAATAGACAGCTGCTCCATGCCTCACATTGGAGTGACTCCACCGATGGCCTTCTTAGTTGTATGAGGGGGTGGAGGGGGGGGGAGGAAGGAAACAACGCACTCCTGCCCACTCTATCTGGGGCCTAGGTTGCCAAATTGCTTGGCCTTGGCAAGGAGCCAGTGGTGGGGCGGCACTGGTTCTGGGGCCCCGTCAAGAACATTTGTCCAGGGCCCCAAAATCACCTAGACTGCCTCTGGAAAACACAACACAATTGTTTACTTAGGCTGAGCCAAGAACATCCATCAAGCCTACAAGGCACAGAATCAGAGTCTGCCAGATTCTAGACCAACTCTCTAGCCATTGCACTACAGTGGATATCTAAAAATTGTTCATACCCCCACCAGCAACTTGAACATTTTTCTCCAAAAGGCACACAACTTGGCTGGGTCTCAAAAAGGACTATGATGCATGGGCCTGTCAATGCATACTGGTACTAAGGCTCTGGCCGGGGGGAGGGGGGCATTGTGCCAATGCCACCCTGGCTTTGGAAGGGGACAGTAAAATAGAAGAAATAATCTAGCTTCAGTGCCTCCCCCCCTTCTCTCTCTCTCTCTCTCTCTCTATAATGTGAGTGAAAACATTACTATACCATCACTGAAGCCTACAGGATACATAGGGTCTGTTCACACACGCATGATCATTTAATGGCAATGCTCTGGCATGATGATGTCTGTTCTAGGAAGTGATGTGATCATCACACAAGGCTGGGGAGCACGCACAATTCACAGCAGGCAGATTTGGGCCACAAGGGATCCTGCTTTGGCCTGCAGGGCCCAAATCAGCCCACTGCAAAGCACAGGCATACTCTCAGGGCAGCCAGATGACATCAGTGACATCACGGCAGCAGCCCCTGGAGCGTACCTTGAAGGCTCATTCACTGACTTTCCCCCTTCGGGGTGATAGGTGAGAGTGGGGGATCCCCCACCAAGGGGAAACGGATCCCTAATTGTGTCTGAGGTTGTGGAAATCAAATGGGTCATATTGCTTCTGTCTTTGAGGGACTTACATGCACATTATATTTAACTCCAGATTTCTTGATTGTCAAGGAATGCATGTGGTGGGGGGTGGGGGGAAGGGTGGGAGAAGGGCCCCTGAGAGTGAGGGTGGCATTTGGCATGCAAAATGCCACCCCTGGCAAGACAAGCCTCTCCCAGCTGTCAGTGGTAGAGATGAGAGCAGAGCACCCACTTGGGGAGGCCATGAAATGGCCCCCCCAAGTGGGAGCAGGCTGAGCCTTGGTGGGGGGATGGGAGGAAGGGTGGGAGAAGGGCCCCAGAGGGTTGGGGGGGGGATTTTGTTGCAGTGGTTCCCCCCCCATTAAGTCGTTTTATGGAGGGAGAGTTGTATTAGGCTGGTAGTTATTATGATCATCTTCTGTTTCCATGCCCTGTTGTGCCCGCTCACTATGTGACCTGTTGTAATGTTCAAAACTTTACTGTTTGTCCATTTCAAAAAAAAAATTGTGTTTAAGATTCTCTGATGTGTAGTTAATTGTGTTGTGTTGTGCTATGAGGGACAATAAGTGTAATATGTTGTGATTTGTTGACCACTTGTAATTTGAAAATGAGAAAATAAAGGTTTTTTAAACTTAATGATTGTGTGTCTGTGTTCCCTTCTTTGATGGGAGGTTGGTTCCCAGCATAGGGAACAATGGGGCAGGCTGGCCAGCCTTCTCTGCGGGTGGTGGGGGGGGTCAGGGGGGTGGTTGTCTGTGTGCCAGGGCAGGTGCTCTTTCCCAGGGACGATTTGGCACTGCCACCATTGTGGCACCCCTTGTCTGTGCAGAACTGCCCTGGGAAAGAGAGTTTAGGGGTTCCCAAAAGGGGAGGGCAGGCCAGCCTGTTCCTGGGGTTATGGTGGGTGTGGGGCAGGTGGGGGTTGATTTGGGTCTGTGAGGGGCTACTGGGGGGATTTGGGTCTGTGTGTGGCAGCTGGGGGGGAATTGGGTTTGTGTGGGGCTGTGAAGGGTGGACTTTAGGGGCTGAGAGCACCTACTTGGGGAGGCCATGAAATGGCCCCCCCCAAGTGGGAGCAGGCTGAGCCTTGGTGGGGGGTGGGAGGAGGGGTGGGAGAAGGGCCCCAGAGGGTTGGGGGGCATTTTGCATGCAAAATGCCACCCCTGGCAACACAAGCCTCCCCCAGCTGTCAGTGGTAGAGATTAGAGCACCTACTTGGGGAGGCCATGAAATGGCCCCCCCCAAGTGGGAGCAGGCTGAGCCTCGGTGGGGGGTGGGAGGAGGGGTGGGAGAAGGGCCCCTGAGGGCTGGGGGGCATTTTGCATGCAAAATGCCACCCCTGGCAAAGGAAGCCTGCTTCTTCATTTTTTCCCCATAGGAAATAATGAAGAAGATGCTCCTTTATGGGAGGATGGGGGGACCTGCTTTGGGGGGCCATAACATGGCCCCCCAAAGTCCAATCTGTCTGAAACTTGGGTGGGTGTTAGAGAAGGGTTAGAGGAAGGTCCCCACCAATTTTGGGCTTATTTGGTGGGAAAATGCCTCCTCCAGGCGTCCTGAAAGACGGAGGCATTTTCCCAGCAAAAAAACCCGAAAGAATCCCGAAAGAATGCCGAAATAATGCCGAATCCCGAATCCCGAAAGAGATTCTTGTTTCGGCATTCGGCTAATGCCGGTAGAGAATCTTGTTTCGGGTAATCCCGAAACAAGAAAGCCGAAAGTTTTTTCCTTGCACACCCCTAATTATGACACATTACACCAGCAGTCCCCCACACAGAAAAATTAAAACAAAACTCACTTAACATCAGAGAATCACAAAGCATGATTCCTGTCAAAAACACTTTATTTCTTGAACAGCTTTAGGTAACACAGCAGGGGGGAACACCAAAGGGCATGACAGCACTATCTTACACAAAAATAACACAACTCACTTAACATCAGAGAATCACAAAGCATGATTCTTGTCAAAAACACTTTATTTCTTGAACAGCTTTAGGTTACACAGCAGGGGGGAACACCAAAGGGCATGGCAGCACTATCTTACACAAAAATAACACAACTCACTTAACATCAGAGAATCACAAAACACAATTCCTGTCAAAAACACTTTATTTCTTGAACAGCTTTAGGTTACACATCAGGGGGGAACACCAAAGGGCATGGCAGCACTATCTTACACAAAAATAACACAACTCACTTAACATCAGAGAATCACAAAAACACAATTCCTGTCAAAAACACTTTATTTCTTGAACAGCTTTAGGTTACACAGTAGGAGGGCACAACAGGGCATGATAGCAATGTACTACAAAAAATAATACAACCCACTTCACCGTTTTTGACAGCAATTGTGTTTGTGTGATTCTCTGATGTTAAGTGAGTTGTGTTATTTTTGTGTAGTACACTGCTTTCCTGCTCTGTGGTGCCTTCCTACTGTGTAACCTAAAGCAGTTACAGAAATAAAGTGCTTTTGACAGCAATTTTTTGGGGTGATTCTTTAATGTTAAGTGAGTTGTGTTATTTTTGTGTAAGATAGTGCTGCCATGCCCTTTGGTGTTCCCCCCTGCTGTGTAACCTAAAGCTGTTCAAGAAATAAAGTGTTTTTGACAGGAATCATGCTTTGTGATTCTCTGATGTTAAGTGAGTTGTGTTAATTTTTCTGTGTGGGGGACTGCTGGTGTAATGTGTCATAATGCTTTGCCTACTTGTACTTTGGAAGGGAGAAAATAATTTTTTTAAAACTTTATTTTGTGTTGTTCTTGTTTTATTCTTTGTTGTGCAGTTGGTTCCCATCATAGGGAACAATGGGGCTGGCTGGCCAGCCATCTCTGTAGGTGGTGGGGGAATTTGAGGGAGGGTGTCTGTGGTTCAGGTGCTCTTTCACAGGGACCAGCTGGCACTCAGAAGTGTGCCCACCATTGTGGCACCCCTGGGGTGTGCAGAATTGCCCAGGGAAAGAGAGTTTAGAAGTTCCCAGCATAGGGAACAAAGGGAGAGGGCTGGCCTTTGCCAGCCTGTTCCTGGGGTTATGGGTGTGGGGCAGGTGGGGGTGGATTTGGGTCTGTGAGGGGCTAATGTGGGGATTTGGGTCTGTGTGTGGCAGCTGGGGGGGGAATTGGGTTTGTGTGGGGCTGTAAGGGGTGGACTTTAGGGGCTGAGAGGACCTACTTGGGGAGGCCATGAAATGGCCCCCCCAAGTGGGAGCAGTCTGAGCCTTGGTGGGGGGTGGGAGGAAGGGTGGGAGAAGGGCCCCAGAGGGCTGGGGGGCATTTTGCATGCAAAATGCCACCCCTGGCAACACAAGCCTCCCCCAGCTGTCAGTGGTAGAGATTAGAGCATCTACTTGGGGAGGCCATGAAATGGCCCCCCCAAGTGGGAGCAGGCTGAGCCTTGGTGGGGGGTGGGAGGAGGGGTGGGAGAAGGGCCCCTGAGGGCTGGGGGGCATTTTGCATGCAAAATGCCACCCCTGGCAAAGGAAGCCTGCCTCTTCATTTTTTCCCCATAGGAAATAATGAAGAAAGATCAGCAGCAGCATGCTAACAATATGCTGCTCCTTCGCTTTCTTATGGGAGGATGGGGGGACCTGCTTTGGGGGGCCATAACATGGCCCCCCAAAGTCCAATCTGTCTGAAACTTGGGTGGTTGTTAGAGAAGGGTTAGAGGAAGGTCCCCACCAATTTTGGGCTTATTCGGTGGGAAAATGCCTCCTCCAGACGTCCTGGAAGACGGAGGCATTTTCCCATAGAAAAGCCGAAAGAAAGCCGAAAGAATCCCGAAACGTTTCGGCTTTTTTCTTTCGGCTACCCGAAACGTTTCGGCATTCCCCGAAACGTTTCGGCATTCCCTGAAAGAAGCCGAAACACTTTTGTTTCGGCATTCTTTCGGCATTCTGAATGCCGAAACGCACATCCCTACTAACCACAGTTTGTGTCACAGGGTCAAACCACACGAGACAAAATACACTTGAATTACGCTCAAATACACTCGAATTACAAAATACACTCGAATTACCCGTGTAATTCGAATGTATTTTGTCTCATGTGGTGAGACTCTCAGGGCCAAGCTACAAGTGACGAATGACACTTGTACACTTGCCGTTCAAGTGTCATTCGTCACTTGTAGCTTGGCCCTCAGATAACCAAAACGAAACCGGGTCACCTTGGAAATTTCAAAGGGTCTGATGGAAACAGAGGCCAAGGATTTCTTGCCATTCTGCAGTCATGTGCCGCTGAACAAGCCAGAACTTCTATACTTGGATGTAACATTACTGCAATCCTGGATTCATGAGCTGTGATGCAACTCTGGGCCAAGCTACACATGACGAATGACACTTGAACGGCAAGTGTATTTCTCCCTGTTCACTTGCCCTCCACTCAATCCACTTGCCGTTCAAGTGTCATTCGTCATGTGTAGCTTGGCCCTCTGTTTAAGAATCCCAGGTCACTTTCACACAGTCACAATTCTCCCCTGCAGACACAGACCGTTTTCACACTGCTTACCTTCCCTCGCAATGACCCAGAACATCGCACAAAAAACGCGGAAGATCATGCGAGAAAACACAATCTTCCGCGTTTTTTGCATGATGTTCCGGGTCATTGCAAGGGAAGGTAAGCAGTGTGAAAACGGCCACAGAGTAGCCACACAGAGATATTCTCCATGCTGTTCTTCCATTTGCATTTGTGCCTATTTCACCCACCTCTGCACTGCCAGGTTGCTTTTTGTTGGCTTTTAAAAACAAAACCAGTAGCAGTTATATTGCTATAGCATAACAATGCCATCCCCTGACCTGGATATCCCAGGCAAGCCCAATATTGTCAGATCTTGGAAGCTAAGCAGGGTCAGCCTTGGTTAACAATTGGATGGGAGACCTCCAAAGAAAACCAGGGTTGCAGAGGCAGGCAGTGGCAAACCACCTCTGTGAGTCTCTTGCCTTGAAAACCCCAGCAGTGGTTGCCATGAGTCAGCTCTGACTTGACAGCACTTTCCACCACCACCAATGCCATAATGATATCTATCACCAAATGAAAAAAACAGAAAAAGCTCAGTCCTGGTGCAGAAAGGAGGGCCGATTCCAGACGGCCCCCCGCCTTGCAAAACGTCGCGCGTCGTCACGCAGAAAACGCAAAATATCGCATTTTCTCACGCGAGTTTTGCGCGATGTCGCGCAAAACTCGCGCGAGAAAACGCGATATTTTGCGTTTTCTGCGCGATGACGCGCGACGGCGTGCGACGTTTCGCAAGGCGGGGGGGCCGTCTGGAATCGGCCGAGGATGGCGGAGCAGGAAGGTCTGAAAATCCAAAACTTTCCAACCACATGGTGGGTAAACCTGCTTTGACTACTAACTGTCTGGAAAGATCACACCAAAGCAAGTTTGGAACGAACAGAGCAGATCAAACAAAATGATCCTGAAAGTAGATTGTTGGGGGGCAGTGTGGTGTGGATGCTCAGAAAGGTTCTTTTTAATTAACTGACAATTAATAAATTCTGCGGGAGAGGAAGTCACTGTAGAAAAATTGTAGTCTCTCATACCTGTGTCACCTTATGAACACAGGAACCTGCCTTATACTGAGCCAGGCCCGTGGTTCATCACAGTCAGTAAGTATCATCTACTCAGAACGGCAGCGGTTCTCCAGGGTCTTATCAGGTCCTTCACGTCATCTACTGCCAGATCCCTTTTTAACTGGGGAGGGTGAGGACTTTCTGAATGCAGATGCTGGGTATTGAACCGGGGGGCTTCTGCATGTTAAACAGGTGCTCTACCACTCAGGGACAAGCTACAAGTGACAAATGACACTTGAACGGCAAGTGGATTGAGTGGAGGGCAAGTGAACAGAGAGAAATACACTTGCTGTTCAAGTGTCATTCGTCATGTGTAGCTTGGCCCTCAGCCACAACCCCTTCCCAATGCAGGCTCCAGCACTGTAAAACCCAAAATGCTCTCTCAAGAACCGTGCCAACTCTGCCAAATCGAGTAAAGCAGGTCAACATTCACGAAAAACTAATTGCCCTTTGAGTTACACATTTCATATACTCTTTTACAGCTCTCTCTTTGAGCCTCTTACTTCCAGATAATCCCTCTGTTGTCAGCAGAATCGGCTGTTACATAAGCGATTTCAGTACTGAGGGCCTTGTTCTTCCTTGTAACTACAATTTGCATTGGCTGCTCTTCTTCTTTCTTTTAATATTTTACTTAATTGCTTTACGAGCTCCCGTCTGGTAAAACTAGTAACATCCTTTTTGTGTCTAATAACATTAGCTGCTGCGTACGGAGTCCCTTAATAATTCGACAAAGTCATCAAATCTTTATTTTAGAAAAGACTTCTCGGGCTTTTTGAATATTAGCTTCAGGGGGCTTGCTTTTCCGTCTCAGGTAGGATTTCTTTGCCGAGGTATTTAGAGGCATTATTAAAAACAAACTTTGAACAGAATAATTGTTGTATTTATTGGCATTCTGAAGCAATACATTTCAATGGGTTATTATTAGACTGAGAGCGGGACCACAAGTGACACCTGACACAGGTTGGACACTTGCCAGCTTCCCTCAAGTTTTGATGGGAAATGTAGGCAGCTTGGCGGAATGTTGGACAAGTGACAGTTGAAAAGTCCATTGGACAGCAGTTGGAGAGCCAAGCTGCAAGACCAGGATGCCTACATTTCCCATCAAAACTTGAGGGAAGCTGACTAGTGTCCAACCTGTGTCAGGCGTCACTTGTGGTCCCGCTCTCAGGTGCTCGAGTGGTGAGATCTAATTTCAAGACGAGAACAAAAAAAGGATAGAAGGTTGTGGGCCATTGGTGTAGGGGAAATGTCTTTAAAGCAGTGCCAGATTAGCATAATGGTTAGATTGCTGACTGGGCATATGTTGGGTCACATGTGAGTGACCAGACTAGCAACCAAACGGACATCAGGGGAATTCAATTCAAAAAGCTCTTGTTGGCTCAACATTGTGAGGGCTGAAGGAGCTTCCAGTTCCCCCCCCCCCACTCTGTTTTCACCACCAGAAAAGACAGGGGTGGGGGGTGCTTTTCTGGAAGCAGGATATGCATAATTGGTGCCATGTCAGATCTGAGCCAAGTGACCTTTTGGGGGCCAAAGCGGATGCTCAGCTTGGTTTGCTCCTGGACCGTTTTTACTTGCCAGTCTGCCCAGCCTCGGTCACCCTAGACTGTGGCATGGCTACAAAAGATACCCAATTTAATTGCAATTTTACACCAAACCGAAAGATGAAATAGGAATCCAATTTAACGACAGATCAAGATGGGTAGCTGTGTTGTCACCTAAGTGCTATGTCAGACTGCGTTGCGGCTAAATGATCACACCAGACACTTGCATGGGTTGGAAATGGCCACAACTTTATTGATTACAGCTATGTGGAGCATTGGCCTGGCATCTGGGCAGGATCCCCATTGGCATCGTAGGCCTGGCTGCCAACCGATGCATCACCTGCCAGCCTCCCGCTGGCACCTCGGCATATGTTGTTCCGTTGCTGGCCCTGCCAGGCGACCCTTGCTTCCAGATCCGTCGGGGTGAGCAGTCCCACCGGCCCACTCACCCAGTTGGGATCCGGCCCAATGCCTCAAAAACTGCCAACCCATAAAGTTGTGACAGAGCCCCCTCAGTAGCTCTAACAGCGGAGGGTGGGAGGGTAACCAGCTGCTCCTACAGATGCTCGGATGCAAATGGCGCTGACCATGCGGCTGGACCAGCGCTTGGTGGACTCTCCTCCTCCTTCAAGTAATCCTGCCTCCACTCCATCCTGCACCAGGTGCCAACTCAGCTTGCCGGTAAGTCAGCAGCTTCCTTTTAATCTGTCCATAGCAGTAGAAAAGAGCAAGAGTCCAGTAGCACCTATAAGACTAAGAAAATTTGTGGTAGGGTACGAGCTTTTGTGAGTCACAGCTCACTTCTTCAAATACAGCTAGAATGTGAGTCCAATCCCAAGATATAAGGACAGATGGACTCACATTCTAGCTGTATCTGAAGAAGTGAGCTGTGACTCACGAAAGCTCATTCCCTACCACAAATTTTGTTAGTGTTATAGAATTTAAGGACAGTAAAAAGTTACACCTTCACAAATTGCTTCCTCTGACCTCCTGTTCCAGTACTGTTGAAACTGGTTCCAGATCTTTCGACTCCCCTCCCCCCATTTTTAGAAGCCTAAGAATAGATCTTCACTCGCTTGAATCTAGTCTACCATTGCTCTGTAATCAACTGAGCCCCCACTAGCTTCTCTCAGAACAACAGGTGGTCAACACAACACAAAGTCACCACATGACATCCCTCCCCAAATGAGGGAAATGCAGCCTGCAACTTCTCACCTTAACCACTTAATGGGAGTTGTCCCATTGCATGCCTGTAGATCTTCTTCCAGATAAGCCTTCCCATCCTGTTTTCTCCACCAGAAAAGACAGGTGGGCGGCTTTCATTCCTTTTCTCCGGCTCCATGTGTCCACAGGGTATATGGAACCAGAGAAAAGGGGTGAAAAGCCTCCCCGTCATGCCTAGTGGGATAAGCAGAAAGCCGGAAGCTGCTTTTTGCCCCTTACAGCATCCCCTCACAGAGCTGAGCAAGCAAGTTATTTTTAAGGTGAGTTCCCCCCACGTACATTGACTGTGAGTCTGGCCACACACCCATGACCCAACATGAGTCCCGCATATCATGCAGTTATTTTATTTATTTTATTTAATTTGTAGTCCGCTCTCCCCACATGTGGGCTCAGAGCAGATTCACAACACGTTATATCCTTAGTCAACAATCTACTCACTACGCTATACTGGCTTCGAAGAAGTAAAGGGTTTCCCTGGTGTACACTCCAGTCACCAACGTCGGGCATATTGATACAGGTGGCTATTAAGAGTGTGGGCACCAGAGTTCAAATGCTTACTTTGCCATGAAACTCACCCGATGGCCTTTGGCTAGTTACTCTACCACAGTCCAACTTAATGTATTTTTTTTAAAAAATGCTATCCTTGGCTTCAAGAAGACAGGATAACATTATGGGATAATAATTCCATAGTGGGTAACACTGTTAGCCTGTAGCTAGGGTTGCCAGCTCCAAGTTGGGAAATTCCTGAAGATCTGGGGGGGGGGGGGGGGTGAAACCTGGAGAAACCTGGAGAAAGTGGGGTTTGGGGAGGGAAAGGACCTTGGCATAGCATAATTCCATAGAGTTCACCAAAAGTAGCTATTTTTTTCCAGGTGAACTGATCTCTGTGGCCGGGAGACCAGTTGTAATTCTGGGAGATCTCCAGCCACTACCTGGAGGCTGGCAACGCTACCTGTGGCAGACAAACCAAACATACGAAGCTGCCTTATATCGGATCAGATCATTTGTCTATCAGAGTCAATATTGCCTACTCTAACTGGCAGGGGTCTCAGGAAGAGGTCTTTCACATCAATATGTTGTACTGTGGTCTGTTGATTTTAAACTGGTTTTTAAGATGTAAGTTTTATCATGATTGGTTTTACCTGATGTAATTTGCCCTGGGCCTGCTTGTGCAGGGAGGGTGGAGTAAAAGTCGCAAGTAATAAATAAAAATAAATAAATCACCAATGACTCGATCTTTTTAACTAGAAATGCCGGAGATTGAACCAGGAAACTTGAGTATGCAAAGCCGAGGCTTTACCACTGAGCCACAGCTAGATGTATTCACCTGATAAAGTGAGCTCTGATTTATGAAAATGTATGTATCAATTTTGTTTGTGTTTAAGGTGCCTTCCAAGGTTGTTGTGAGGGAAAAATAGAAAAAAGTTTCTTTGAGCTACTATTAGAAGCCCCTATCTCTATCATAGCTTGGCTTGAGACCACCAAACATCTTGGAAGCCTCATGGCAGCCATTTTGAAACTCGTTCTATCTTGCCCTGAGGCAGGCATTTTGTGGTGGTGTCCTTTCTCAGAAGTCCAAAATACCTACAGGCTCAACAGGTCCAGGGATATGTGACTGTAATCACTATGTAAAGAGGCTTATTTTATTTTTTAAGTTAACATATATATACTAGAATCTGGCCCTCATGATGTCATTTTTTTTCCAAATTTTGCAAATATTGCTTTTCACATTAAAGGCCAGTTCTTCCATCTGACTGCTTCGGAATCCTTTCAGAAAGCCATAACTGAACAGCAAAACTACAAAACAAGATCTAGATTCAGTACCCATTAAATGTGAAGAAGAGAGGGAAAAAAAACCTCTCATCATGCATAAGGATACAGAAGAAAGGTCTTAATTAACACTGCTGGAACTTGTGCTAATTTTCTCTCTGGCCATTCAATGGCAACTGTATTAAACATTTCAAAGACGTTTAAAATGTTCTGGCTTGGGGAGAAGGCTGGAAATCCACACTCTCTCAAGGGTTATCCCAGGTTTAATGAATAGTTGTGGTAATTTGCAGGAAATCTAAAGGTGATATTTGAAAGAGAAGTCACATGGGGTACTTCAAATGCAGTGAGATCCCGGCATCTGCTTCTCTATTCAGGCATATGTGCTATTTTGTAAAATATCTGGTCACCTGTCAAAATAGCAAAAACAAAAAACCCACCAAATATAGAATTCCAGCAAGTTAGATATTTATATACATTTAAAAATTTTGATGTTCATTTTCAAGGCCAAACTAGATGTGACACTTTTAAACTAATCAGGTCCAGAGCACCTGGAGCCGCCAACAGGTCAAATAATATTGTCCATCTCATCATTTAAGATCAGCCCCACAAGCCCTGCTTTCTACAGAGATAAGGTGGGTAGTGATTAGAGATGGGCATGAACAGCAATAAAACCAAAAAAAGCCACGAACAGCCCAATCTGCTGTTCACGAACAAGATGTTTGTGAGGCCCCATTCTAAACAAACAGGTGGTCGTTGCAAGCCTCGTTCATTGCTGGTCGTTGCTGTTTGTCAAGCCAGACTGTCTGGCACCTGCAATCAATTCCCTTGGCAACTTAGGCAGGGATTGTCTGAACTCTGTCTGAACTCCTGCTGTTGCCCTGAAAACCCCAATCTATACCCAATTTAGCTTGATAGGCAGGTCTTCCTTTCAAGTGTAGAGCTCCAAATTTGTTACAACAAGGGAGCAAAGACCAGGGGGGAGGGGGGCTCCCAGCTCTGGCTTTGCAGACAGTGGAGAGACAGTTGCTGTTGGCATTTTGATAGAGAGAGTGCATTGGAGCTTGAATTGTCTTTGTGTGTGGTGGGATAGGGATCTACCCCTTCAAGTTCCAGGAATGCTGCCAGGCTCTGGACCAAGCTATTATTTATTATTGGTACCTTTCCTGCTGCCTGCTCAGGTCAGGTTTCTGGGAGTGGTGCAGTAGGGATCTTGACTTGGATGATGGCTGGAGGAGAGCCTGCTGGCCCCCACGAACAGCCAACCACGAACATGTTCATGAACAGGGTCATGCTCGTGGTTGTTCGTGAGTCCCTGTTCATAGATGGCAATGAACAATGAACATCATGTTCAGGGGGTTTTTTTGTTCATGCCTATCTCTAGTGGTGATATGGCCATTTTATTATAATGCATTTCTTTTTCTTTGTAACATGTCCTTTATCCTGTAAAATGCTTGTCACATATGACACCAGAGATTGCAAATTTCATGTTCCATCCTAAACAACAGGCGCAGAGTTTCAAACCAAACAGCGTGGTTAGATAACTCCAAGAACAGTGAACTTGCAGTTTTGACCTGAGCTTGAGCTAATGTAACCATATGGTTTGTCACTATTCTTGCATCAGTTGTTTGCCTGCAAAAAAGTATGTAATGTGTACTGGTACAGCCTACAGGTACCTCAGCACTCTCTGGCCTGTGTGAGTTCCACAGCTGTGTCACCTTGTCTCTATCTTTGTTTCTTTCTCTTTGTATCTTTATTCTGAGCTTGCTCCTGTTCTAAAAAATAAAAAAAGATCCTTCACATATCATTGCTTTCAGGTTCCTGTGTTAAAACAGCCACTACAGTAACAGCCAGAGTTTTTTTTTTCCCCAAACACTGGCACCTCGATTTTGGGATGTCCTTTCCCTTCAGGCTCGCCTGGTGCCTAACGTTGATTTCTATTAGGCACCAGGCCAAAGCATTTCTGTCCACTCAAGCTTTTAATTAAGGAGCTGATTTTTAAACACCATTTTAGGTCTTTAAATTATTCAAGAATATTATTTAAATTATACTTTGGCACTATGATTTTGTTAGTGTTGCTCCAATTTTATTCTCATTTTTGTTATTAGCAACTCATGATCTGTACCACAATCAGCTCTTGATCTCATTTTAGCAGAGAGAAAAGAACTTTTCAATCTTTTGCTTCCACTTACATAAGCTATTTGGTTCCTGTATTAGCTACCCTGTGACTTCCACATATACAATTGTCTTTTTGGTTGCCTGAAGCATGTGTTAGCAATGAACAGGTTGTTGGCATCACAAAATGTGATGAGTCGCTCTCCTGCTTCATTTCATGATCCTAGTGAAAGTTTTCCAACAATATTTGATTCTGTTTTGTCTCCTGCTTTTACATTCCAGTTACCTATTCAGGGCTTTTTTTCTGGGAAAAGAGGTGGTGGAACTCAGTGGGTTGCCCTCAGAGAAAATGGTCACATGGCTGGTGGCCCCATCTCCTGAACTCCAGACAGAGGGGAGTTTAGATTGTCCTCCACGCCGTTCTGTGGCACGGAGGTCAATCTAAACTCCTCTCTGTCTGGAGATCTGGGGGCGGGGCCACCAGCCATGTGACCATTTTCAAGAGGTTCCGAAACTCTGTTCCACCGCGTTCCCCCTGAAAAAAAGCCCTGCCTATGATTATCAGCATATCTTGTTTAGATGCATGATCAATTTCTACTCAAACACTTCTGTAAAAGTTTTTGATTTTTTTTCTCCTCAGTTTCTATAATTGGGGCATAAACTTGATTGATGGTTATGTTAATAGGTCCTCCATGAAGTCTGGTTGATATTAATCGGTCAGACTTAGCATTATAACTCTGGACAGCTTGTGCTATGTCTTGCCTCATTATTAGAACAACACCGTTTCTTTTGAGTTTGTCGTTTCCACAGTCAAACACTTTGAAGTTTTCTGACTGAAAATGTTCTGAGTCAGTCCACATTAGTTCACTCACACCCAACCAACCATCCTGGTTTTAAATGTATGTGTGTCCCCACTAATGTATGCCCATTTCATATGTTACTTTGTCGTGGAGGAAGCCTTGATTTGTGAGGAGGGAGAGAGATATATGTGAATATCTCTGTGAATCCTCAGTATGGGGCATATCCCATCACTCACCTGGTGCAGGATATACCACCTTTCCACACATATATATGTGTGCAGCAGAGTACACAGTGAAATCCAGTGAGAAGAAATATAATTTAAGGTAAGTTTGTTTAGTTAAAGAAGAACTTCATTTAAAAACTATTTACGATAATATAAACAATAAACTGAGATAAACATTCATGTCTTGTACATGAGAGAGAGACAGTTTCTGCAACAGACATTTTACAACTGACACAGAACGGAAGAGAATCTTCACTCACAGCAGGAAGAGGCTAGTTCAGGAAGTACAGATAAACGAACTATACAAAGTATCAAGCCCTTCACTCTGCAAGCGCTCTGCACATTCAAATTAGGCCACAGTGTTTTATTCCTACCTTCACAAATTGCAGACTGCCTCAAATGCACATTTATTTACAGTGCTTGCAAAACCCAACCCTTTCAGCTTGAGGCAGTAATCCTACAGTAAAACACATTCTCCAACCTGCTAGGGCTGCTATTGCTTTTCCAGGTCAAGATTTGTTGAACCATAACTGAGAGCGTATCAATCAGATTTACTAATTATAGCATCTGCTTCCCATAGGACACCCTTGCAGCTTACTAGAAAACCACAGTGTTGAGAGCTATGCCCAACACGTCTGACTAACAGCAACAACGTAGGTCTGTTTATCATATAAAATATTGACAAAATATGGCTCCCTAATGAGAACCATCTGAAATGAACTGCAAGGATGGAAGGGAATTTGGCAGCCTACTGACGAACTATACACAGTATTTCAAATGATCATAATTTATACACAAAGATTACACTGCCAGTTCTTTTATTCTCAACCCCTTTCCTAATAATAATTAGAATTGGACTTGTAACCTGCATTCCAATTGAAATCCAAGTAGACATTTTAAAGTAGATATTTTTTTTAAAAAGATGTCCATCAGGACCCCCTGATCTCTTGCTTGGTCAGTCACTGTCCGGTCAGATTCCATCGGTGAATATATGAAGGTAGAATTTTTTCCCCCAATGTACTTTATAGAAAATATTTTTAAGAAAGGATTTTTACTGCAGAGTTAGGAAGGAAGGCATTTCACAGTTTCCCAGTCCATCACTTTATTCCTCCAGTACTCCTTTCTGGCCACTTCTGCCCACTTGCCCCCACAAAGAGAGGGTAGTGAACTTACTGGTGGTCCCTGGCCACAGGGAGGCTCATTTGGCCTCGACCAGGGCCAGGGCCTTTTCGGTCCTGGCCCCAACCTGGTGGATCTCTCTGTCTGAGGAGACTCAGGCCCGCCAGGATCTTGTATCATTTTGGTGGACCTGCAAGACGGAGCTGTTCCACCAGGCTTACGGTTGAGGCCAGCATCAGGAGGACCAGGGCTTTTTTTCAGGGGGAACATGGGGGAAAGGAGTTCCAGAACCTCTTGAAAATGGTCACATGGCTGGTGGCCCCGCCCCCTGATCTCCAGACAGAGGGGAGTTGAGATTGCCCTCCGCGCCACTGGAGTGGCACGGAGGGCAATCTAAACTCCCCTCTGTCTGGAGATCAGGGGTGGGGCCACCAGCCATGTGACCATTTTCTCTGAGCGCAACCCACTGAGTTCCACCACCTCTTTTCCCAGAAAAAAAGCCCTGAGGAGGACCATCATTGAGCCTCCCACCGGTCTCCGGTATTCGAGTACAGCTCGTCTGTCTCTCTGTCTCCTCTTTGTATGCTGGGGGCAGGAATGTGTAGCCAACCATCGGAGGTTTTTGTATATATATATATATATATATATATATATATATATATATATATATGATTTTAATTGCTGAATTTTATTTTAAAATATGTTATGCAATTGTATTTTATGACTGTTGTACCCTGTCCTGAGCTCACTTGTGGGGAGGGCGAGTTAAACACCGAATAAACTAAACTAAACCAAACTAAACCAAACTAAACTAAACTAAACTAAACTAAACTAAACTAAACTAAACTAAACTAAACTAAACTAAACTAAACTAAACTAAACTAAACTAAACTAAACTAAACTAGTGTGTATAGTGGTTAGAGCATTATACTAGGAAGGCCTGAGTTCAAATCCCCACTTGGCCATGGAAGCACACTGCATGATCTTGGGTCCATCACCTTCTCCCTGCCTAATCTACCTTGCAGGATTGTTGTAAGGGTCTAGTGTAGAGGAACGGTTCATCTGGCCCTGAGCACCTTTCAGGAGATGTGTGGATGGCCCATCCTCCAGGCAGCTCTAAGCCATTGTGTAGGGCACCAGTGTCCCCCGGATATGCCAGGTTTGCCACCTCCAGCCAAGTCTCAGATAAGTGGTGGTTATGGGTATGGTGCTGCAGCTTCCAGGCCTCAGGCAGCCCAGGCCTTCCACCCAGGCCACAGAGCAGGGACTGCCACACAGTGGGAAGCAAAAGCTCCAGACAACGTGCCAGAAGTTCAGTAAGGCAGCTGAGGCGTTTCACGTGGGTGCCAGTGCAGTGACCGGTACATGGCTCATGGTGGGTGCCTGGTTTGCAGCACGGGGCACTGCTTGGAGATGACTTTTTTAAAAAAGTATTCCAAGTTGGCAACCACACTTGTATTCTGAAATGCTATGTTCTACTCTGCAATCTTCAGGGTTTTCACCTGTGTTTCTGAGACCCACCAGAAAGCCCAGACAAAATCCCACTGGGTTCCTCTGAGATCCAATCCAAACAAGAGATAAAAACAGATCAATGACTTGCTCAATGCCAAGACCTCCAGGGTGACCCAGCCCTGCATCCTTCTGAACCATCTCACTCACCCAGGTTCTTCACACCTCCTGCTGCTAAGCCTATCTTGGAAGGCGTCCTGCCAAGACGGAGCGAGCCTTCACAAATGTGTTCTTCATCTCCCGACAAATGATATTTCTGCATGCAACGCCCTTCCTAGATCCTCAAAAAGGACCATCTCTCCACCATGCTCAGTTTTATTTAAGTAAACACTTATTTCCTTTGCGTTCACAGGACAAGGGGAAGTGGGGACATGTTTATGCAATCAAAGTTGTAAAGACTTGTTATGGTCTTCTTTACTGCTTTTAGTATATGTTGATGTTCAAGCTTCGTTACTTTCACGTTTTTTCTGGGCTTCCCCCCCTCCCTTTCCTATCACGGAAACCAATCTGTCTTTAGGGTACCAGGCTTGGAGATTTAAAAGTAAACAGATGCTTCCTTTATGGTAAAGAAAAGTACTTTTATTCCAGGAATAAGTTTTAAGTGCTTTGATTTCTTTCATTTGAAAAAGCAACATTTTTTTAAAAGGGAAAAAAAGAATAGCAGTGGATGGTAGTAGATGCTGCAGGGTGCAAATCAGGAGTTAAACACTGGCTTCTTGCCGACTGAGAGTCTTTCTACACAAGACATCTTACACGGGGATGCTCAAGTAACTCAGGGCCAAGCTAGAAGTGATGAATTATTCTTGAATGGCAAGTGAACAGACTCACATGTATTCCTCCCTGTTCACATGCACTCCACTTGCACTCCACTAGATCACTACTTGCAAGTAGTGATCCACTAGATCGCTACTAGATCACTACTTGTAGTGATCCACCATGATCCACTACTCACAGTGATCCACTACTTGCAAACAGTGATCCACTAGATCTCTACTCGATCGCTACTTGTAGTGGATCACTACTTGCAAGTAGTGGATCACTACTCAATCGCTACTTGCAAGTGGAGTGCAAGTGAACAGGGAGTTTGTTCACTTGCCATTCAGGTGTAATTTGTCACTTGTAGCTTGGCCCTTACTTTCTGTGTGGTCTTAGATTCAATTGTACTCTGTCTCCCTAGCAGTGCCTGTGTATCCACAATGGGAGAACAAGGGTAAGATCTTTCACTTGAGCATCTCTGTGTAAGATGTCTTGTATAGAGAGACTCTTACCAGGGCCGGCGTGTCAATTGAGGCAATGGAGGTAATTGAACTTAGAAGGAGGTGCCGTCCATCCCCGTTCGCCTCTCTGCCCCTTAGCTGCTGCTGCCCGCCTTGACTGAGCTCCTGGCAAGCCGGGTGCCGCAGCAGCGTGGCAGCGAGTGGGGAGGTGAGTGGGGAAGCAGGCCACCCCACTCGCCTCTCTGCCCCTTTGCTGCTGCTGCCCTCCTCAGCTCAGCTCCTGGCGAACCAGGTGCCCTAGTGGCGTGACAGCAAGTGGGGAGGCGAGCGAGGATGCGGGCTGCATCCTCACTCACCTCTCTGCCGCTTTGCTGCTGCCATGCACCTCAGGCGAGGGGGATGCTCCTGCATGATGATGTCACAAGTGATGCCATTGCGCAGGGCTGGAGCTCGCACACATGGAGCACACACGCGCAGAACAGGTTTCTTGCCTCAGGCACCAGAAATGCTGGTGCCGGCCCTAACTCTAACACCACCAGAAAAGCTGGTCAGGGGAAGAACTCCAGGCTTTGAAGCAAACAGGCAGAGTTCACCTAGCCACAGAGTGAGTCAGTTATTTCCTTCTATATAAACTCCAAAACCGGCTCCTGGTAAGGGATGCTCAAAATGCCACCAGTCCAACTCATATCCTGCTTACCAGCTGTAAACAGAGACACAGTTTTTCAATGGACTGCTCATCTGTTCCTCAATCTTTTCATGGCTGCCTGACAGGTTGCTTCACCTTATTCCTTCTTAACAGTGCAGCAGCTAAGGGAACCAGGTCTCCTGACTTCCCACCCCCAGTCCCCTTCCACTGCCCAGGGCAAAAGCAGGAGAAATTGGATTCTCCTGAAAATGTTGTGGCAATGCCACAATGTCACTTCCAGCCATGTAACTGAAAGTGACATCACACACCATCGAGGATATTCTAGCAACACCCCAAAAAAACTCTATGGTTTTACCTCAGAGTTTTGGGGAATCGCTAAAGCATTCCAGAGCCGTGTGATGTCACTTCCAGTTATGAGGCCAGACGTGATTCCATGCAATGCCCCCAGAAGCTGCCCTTGACTGCCAAGTGCCAACCCTGAGCTCAACACAATGTGTTGTTGTTGTTTTGGTCCATGAACTGTCTCACACAGCCTGACCGAGTTCTACTCCTCTACACATGCAAATAATTACAATATTTACAAAAGTTGCCCTTTGGATATGAGCTACATAGTTGTCTTTGAAGCTACATAGCACTACGCATTATGAATTGTTTTTTGCATCTCTGTCTTCCAAATTTACAAGTACAAGGTCGTTCATGACCGATGAAGATTGAGGTCATGATATTCATTGTTTGAAGTTGCATCGTACTGCATTCCACCTAACAGCTTCTGAATTCTTGTCTTCAAAATTACTTGCACAAGTCGCTCACGACTGATGAAGATTCTTTGTTGTGTGTATGTAGCTTGTCCATTCTTTATAACACATGTCCATTGCAGTAAGTGATTTTTTTGTAATTTTGTAATTATAATCCTTTCTTTTTTTACATTTTTGCCATTTTGTATTATATGTACCTTTAATAATTCTCTTCATACATTTTAACATCATTCTTAGACCTCTGGTACTCAGTACCTCCTTTTTCCTTTAAAAAATTCCCTACTTTTGGCGTTGTTCTAAGTAGTCTTTAATGGCATGATCTCTTTGGAGAGGGAGCATTTTCAAACATGTGCAGAGTTTTTGGGAGGCGGGGAGAGTCGTACCTGCTCAAGTAATTTGGGGGGGTGGGGAGATATGTACCCGTTCAAGTAATTTGGGGGGACAGGGAGATTCGTACCTATTCAACTGTGAACTGAACTGACCAGGTGATGGGTGAACAACTGATTGTCACAGTTGAACATGGTAAGTCGAACACATTTGCGGCAGCCTTCTGCTTGGCCTGAGCAATGGGTTTTGTCACAGCAGAGCTACTTATCTGGCCATTTTCACCCGTCTTACCAGCCGTGCAAAATCGCACAAACCAGAGTCATGACGGGAAATCACGCCAGGAAGATGCCGTCGTTCTGGGAGTTTTGCGCAATTTTGCGTGGCTGGTAAGACGTGTGAAAACGGCCTCTGCTTTGATGGCCAGCCAGCTTCTATGGGATACCTAAGCGACCTGGTCCTGCCCTGCTAGAGGCCACAAAGATCATGACGTTAAATGCCTAATTGGTAGAGAAGCATAATCAGCACGTGGATGCTTGCCTGAAGACAAATGCGGCTCGTTCCAACTGAGAAGACATCCAACAGATTACGAGAATGATCTAGCATGCCTTACTGTTGTTCTCTTGCGGTGACGGCCGATCCAGATATGCACCTGGTCAGCCAAAAGGTGATCACCCAAGATCTGTTTAACAAACACCACAGGCATCTCCACACTCTGTAAAGTGCTTTCTCTATTTTCCCTTGAGCAAGTGAGAGTCCAGCGTGTCACTTGCAAAATACAGCAGCCATGGTACAGTGTGTGCTGTTTGAATAAAGCACTGGGCCTTAAAGCTGTCATGTTTTATATCGTTTTCATGATGGGTCATGCTGATTTCACTGGAATTTTGCAGTTGTGGCCATGTTTTATCTTCTGTTGTATTGCTGGTTCAGCTTGGAAACTGCCTGGGGAAATTTTAATTGGAGAGCACATCTTAAATACGTCAACAGAATGCACTTGTCGAGAAAACACTTTGGTCCCTGAGCATTTGCCTTGCAGGCACCAGGTCCCCGGTTCAATCCCCAGCATGTCCAGATAAAAGGATTAGGTAGCAGGTGAGGTGAAAGACCTTAGCCCAAGGCCCTGGAGAGGTGGTGCCAGTCAGAGAATAAAAGATTGGCATTGATTGACCAATGGCCTTGCTCTGCAGAAGGCAGCTTCAGGTTTTCAAAGTATAGGTTCGGAATCAAAAATAGGTTATGACTCTGTCAAGTATGTCGCAAATTAAATACTGAGGAACAAGGTGAGTTGGGAGAGGAGCTTCCATAAATAATGTTTTAGGTGGGTAGCCATGTTGGTCTGCAGTTGAACAGCAGGATTTGAGTTCAGTGGCACCTTAGAAACCAACAAAATATTCAGAGTGTAAGCTTTCAAGAGTCCAAGCTCCCTTCTTCAGACACCTGAAGAAGGGAGCATTGAACGTCAGAAGAAGGGACCTCTGACTCTTGAAAGCTTACACCCTGAATATCTTGTTGGTCTCTAAGGTGCCATTGAACTCAGATTCTACCATACATAATGTAGAATGGCCATGCAATACAGTTTATTGCCTGAGTAATCCTATATGTTTATAAACACCAAACATGAAAAATAAAATTTAAACTTGTTCAATGTTCAGTAATTCCTATGGTTCATATTGAGGAAGAGGAAAAGTAGCAGAGTTTTTTTGCCAGTTTGGTGTAGTGATTAAGAGTGGCAGGACTGTAATTTGGAGAGCCGGGTTTGATTCCCCACTCCTCCGCTTGAAGCCAGCTGGGTGACCTTGGATCAGTCACAGCTCTCTCAGAGCTCTCTCGGCCCCACCCACCTCACAGGGTGATTGTTGTGAGGATAATGATAACACACTTTGTAAATTACTGTGAGCGGGCATTAAGTTGTCCTGAAAGGTGGAATATAATTCAAATGTTGTTGTTGTTGTTGTTAGTGGGTACACTGTCCGATTGCACTGTTTTTGTATTCTGTAATATGCATTAAGTCTCAGTGAGAAAGGTGGGCTATAAAAAAAGAAAAACCAAACAAAATATAAAAGTACTGTGTACCTATGTACCTCCTCTTGCCTCCATGCTTTGGCTCTGGTCTTGTGACTTTCTCCCCTGTTGGTGATTGGTTGCCAATGTATGCCTAGGGGAAAGCATTGCACTTGGGCACTTTGTTACTATAAGGTTGCAATCCGGTCTCCTCTGACTCTCACTGCCAGAAATTTTACAGTGGGGTCCTGCATCCCATTGGTCCTCCTAATTCAGAATTTCCAACGCTTGTTGGCTCAACTCCCATTCTGCTCAGCTGCTGCTCACATGAAGCCAGTTTTTCAATGAAGTGTATGACAGTTTGTCAGTAGGTTAAGCATGTTTGGCAGGTTACTTTTCCAACTTATATGAATAGTGCAATTCACGGCATTTCATGTATGTGTGTTTTTGCATTGCCTGGTGGGAGCAGCAGTTTTCACTCCACTGACCTGTTGCTGCGTGCCTTTCCACTGCCGCTTATCTAAATAACAAGGAAGCAAAACAGTGATTCCAGTCATAAAGTTTGCAACCAGAGCTTCCACACAGCTGCAAACCTGATCAGCAACAAGGCAAAGAGATCAACTACTTAGCTCATGTCTGATTGCAACTGAAAACTACATGTTCGCCTGCCAAAAACAATTGGTGCGAATTTCTCAGCATTCCTAGCCATAATGAGGGAATTTTACTAGGCATATATCTCAAAACAAGACTGAAGAACTGAAGGGTGGGTACAAGTGACGAAAGCATATTTTTCCCATGGTGCCCAGTTGTTCAGCAGGGACTTTAAAGTGTACTGGTCAATTGCGGACCCAATATTTTACCCCTACATTTTTCTCACTTTTAGCATTGGTTTGCCGAGATTTGAGATGGGCAAAATATTATATTCCATCATTGTCAAGCCCATTGCTCAGGAAAGATACCAACTCTATGAAATCCACTGAGCAAGAAACCAGGTTTCTTTCTTCATGCTGACCTTAAAATAACTTCTAAGTTATTATACTCTATGCCATGCGAGTGGCAGACAAGGAAAGGGCTGCAGATACCTAGAGACTTCAATCTTAATCCAGTATGTAGAGAGGAAATATCAGTGAAGTGGAAAACGGCAAAATCAAATATAGCACGGAGACTGGCAGCATGTTTAAGGAGGGAGGGAGTCTGTGGGGTAGACAAGGGGGAAAAACATCTAGATTTTGCAGCACAGCATGTCATGTCTGCTGTCCTAAAGATCCCTGCAATATTAGCATGGTTAGATGGAAAACAGCAGCTCTGGCGAATAGTAGCGAAGTGGGAGGAAGTGAAAGGGGGACCTTGGCTGAAGTGAGACAGCTCCAAAAACTGTGTCCATTATCAACAAGTAGTAATAAATGGAGAGGGAGAGAGATGGTTGGTTACACTGCTATTGATTTATGCTGCACTGTATATAAAATAACTTAAGCATAAACAAGTTCTTGACTTGTGGATCCTGCAATTAAAATCACAACATACCGTAGAGGAAACAAAAGGAAGAAGTGAGGATAACTGTATATATGTGTATACACGCGCGCACACACACACACACACACACACACACTAGCTTCTGTTCAAGGATAGGAGAATCCCTGGATTGAACCATTGCACAGCCACAAACATGCTAGGCGGCTGTAGGCAAGGCATTATCTCAGCCTTGATCACTCCCACTTCATCCTTTTTGTAATATCAGGGAAAATACTATGGACCTACTTTGCAGGGCTGTTGTAAGGGCTACAATCAGACCATATATGCGAAGCACAGGCAGAATGCAAAGTGCTAAATAAATGCTAAGCATTATATTATTCTTTTGCAAATGGTATTACATGGCTTCTGTTTTGGGATTCTGTTACAGATCAGTATACCTACTTGCTTTTTTGTCTACTTTGGGAACACCAAAATTTAGCCACTGAAGAAAGGGACATTTCAGCTACAGGACTGGGAAGTTGAACTAGGTAATACTACCAAAATTTGGCTCATATTGACTCTGTTAAAGCCAATAGGCCTAGAAGGCCGTATCTCTGCATAAGCCTCAACAGGGATATGATGCCATAGAAGCCAGCCTCAAAAGCTGCTATTTTCTCCAAGGAAACCAATCTCTGTAATTTGGAGATTAGTCGTAATTCTAGCAGACCTTCAGCCCCTACCTGGAGGTTGGCAACCCTGTTCACATGGCATAAGAAAATAAACAGGGGTGGGGAGAAATCTGAAATAGACAAGTCACTAGACTATTACTGTTAATCTCTGCTTTGCTATACGGGTCTTGACAGTTCTTCGTCAAGATGTATGTATTGCCGGGTTGGGGAGAGAAGAGACAGTGAAAAACAAGTCAACCTTGTCCTGAACTTTTTCAACTCTTCCTGTAAGTCTGTTTCGCAACCCCGTACTTTCTGACAGGTATTTACCTAGCCTGATATAGCAGCAGGGGATGAAGGATGTTGATGGATGCTGACCCGAGCAAGCAGTCTACCGACTTCTCCAAATTACTTTCTGTTGCAGGCAAGATGATGCTGTATCTTTTCAGGGAGTGCTTTGTAAACGATCAAAGGAGGAGTCAAAGAGAAAATTGGGTGCCAGGTTACTATTTAATAATATTTCAAGAGAAGGAAGGGAGGTATTTTGCTATATTAGTGCACAATCACTCTTGCTGTGTCAAGCTCTCAACTCTAGATGGATGATCAGCTGATGGTGGGCTCATTCCGCCATAGCTGGTTGCTTGCTATCCAAAGGCCTTGCTATCCAAAGGTCTTCATGTTTGCATCTCCTGCCTCGTGCTATGGCAGGTCACAGCCATCTTCATGAAGGGCTGCAATGTCTACACAACCTCAGCTCCCTTTTATGAATACTCCAGAATAGTTGCTATATTCATTGCTATATTATGGAGACAAGGTTGCTAACCGTCAGGTGAAGCCTGAAGATATCCCAGACTTATCATTGATCTCCAGATTACAGAGATCTGTTCCCGTGGAGAAAACCGCTGCTTTTGGAGGGGGGACTCTCTGGCATTATAACCTTCTAGGGTTTCTGCCCATTCCAAATCCTGCCCTCTCCAGGTGGCACCCCCCCCCCATCTCCAAAAATTTACCACTCCCCTACATGGGGAGTTACAGTCAAAGTCCACTCTTGTGGGAAAGGGCCGCAGCGCAGTTGTAAAGCTGCTATAAAGGGGGTATTGGCTTTTGTGTCTCATTTCCCATTTCTGTGTGGGGCCTCATCAGGCACATGAGATCTGCAGCCTCAAAATGGAAGTCATTTTGTACTCTGATTTTCTTTCTTTTAGCCAACCCTCCCATCCTGTGCTGCTTGGAACAGATGGTCAGATGATGCATCCACAAACACTATCCTATCCCTTTTGTAGGACATGCAACAAATTGTGTGTGACCCAACAGGCATCCCATGAGAGCTTCTGCTCTTGCCAAATGCCAGGCTCTCCCCCCACACCTGGTATTCTTCCTCGTCTGCTGCCAGTTGGTTGGGGATATGCCAATGTCAATTGGAGTAGCCGCCAACCAGGGATGGGTGAATCTCCATCCCTGGACACATCAATGAGGTTCCAGGTCCAATTCCTCAACAGAATGGATGTCTTGTATCCCCAGCCATGTGTGAAACCCTGGAGACTGACTGCCAACCAAAGGAGAGAATAATTGCCTAAATGAACCAACAGCCCAAATCCATATAGAGCAGTTGCAAACAGTTGTAGGATCTATCCCGTGGGGCTCAGGTAAGAGAATGGAACCTGATAATTACATCCTTGCAAGAAGTCCAAGTAGTAGATTAAAGCAATGGGGCCGGACTTGCTCTTATTTATTGCCTATCAGAGTTCAATCAAGGCCACCATCTAGCCTCCTTGCTTTTCCACTTGCTACTCTGGTCACTCACATAGCTAGGCTTGCCAAGATCCCGCTTATGGTGGGAGCTGATGAAATCATCAATCATCGCCCTCACATGATCAACTTACAGTGTGAGGCGGAAGAGATCATCATTCTGGGGGCAACACTGTAGCACTTGCCTAAAACTCTATGGTTTCCATAAAGTTTGGGGTGAAGGCCACCCTCTAGCATCCTTGCTTTTCCACTTGCTACTCTGTTCGCTCCCATAGCTAGGCTTGACATGGTCATGCTTATGATGGGAGATTTCTCACCCCTTGCCACAGTTGCTGAGCTGAGCAGTAGGAAGAAACCAGCTGATGAAATCAGCAATCATCACCCCTGACACGATGATACAACTTCCGGTGTGATGCGGAAGTGACCATCATTCTGGGGGCAACACTGTAGCACTTGCCTAAAACTCTATGGTTTCCATAGAGTTTGGGGTGAATGCTAAAGCTTTGCTCCCTAGCACAATGATGTCACTTCCACATCTCACCAGCAGTTGCCTCATTGCATCACATTCCCTGTTAAGTTCCCATCTCCCCCATGTCCCAACCATTGCCAGACCAAGTCCCACTCACAGCACAGGCTCCTTTTTAGGAGTTGAGTTTCTTTCTAATGAGTCAGATCCCCTGGCCTCAATTTCTAACCACTGCCCACAAACAGTTTGGCCGATAGGGTGAGAGATTTAAAATGGTCTACTACCAGCAATTGGGGGTGATTTTTGTGTGTGTGCACATTTACCTAAGTATTTAACGTGGCAATGCGGTGCCAAGTTGCAAAAACGATTCTCTGAAAAGCACCTTAAGCACCTTTTGCCTCAAGGTTGTGAATTTCTTATCATCTTAAAAATTGATCAAAATGCAATTCACACATTTTGAAGAAGGTGAGAAAATCTCAGGGGTGTTTAATAACTCCTACTAAAAGGCAATTACGCCTCACTCTCAAGTCCCTTCTGCATTTCACTGGAATCTACAATAAATCTTCTCTTTTTAGCTCTTCTCCTCATTGTATAAACCACATTATGGTGTATTTATAGAGAGGCACGGTCTTGTTTTCAAGCAGAGCCATGATCTCAAGAACAATCATTGCGAGAACTGAAAGGAAAATTATCTGGCTGTTCCTAGCCCTGACAAGAGAAATGCAGGCACATTGTTGTGAAAACAACAAGACCACCCACTGCCCACATTTTTCTGTGTTTCCATCTAATTGGTACATGGAAAACACTCCACTCTCCCCATCCGTCTTAGAATGCAAATAACACAAATCTGATATTTGTATCTCTATTGTGCAAAATCTCTTGGGATTACGACTGAGCTGAAATGGGAAGGTGCCGTTTTGTAGGCGCTTTCGTCCTGTACAAAAAGCACTCTTTTTCATCTGTTTTTGTAGGGGCAGAGAAAAAAAAAACATGACATTCTCATACTGGAGGTTGGCAGGTGTGGAGAGAGAGGGAACGTGTTTCTGTTGCCAAGACAACCAGATTGCCACTCCTGACACACAACCACAAGCAACCAAACTGTGCTGGTTGTCTCAGCAATGGGGATGTACTCCCATCCCTCATTCTAACACCCATGGAGACAGATCAAGATGGGTATCCGTGTTAGTCTGTCTATAGTAGCAGAAAAGTGCAAGAGTAGTACTTATAAGACTAACAAAATTTGTGGCAGGGTATAAGCTTCTGTGAGTCTGAAGAAGTGAGCTGTGACTCAGGAAAGCTCACAACCTGCCACAAATTTTGTTAGTCTTATAGGTACTACTGGACTCTTGCTCTTTTCTACTCCAACACCCATTCAGAGCAAGGGCAATGTGTCTGACTATTTGCTGCCCTCTGTGACATCATCACGTAACTCACTCTGATTGGCTAAATTGTACAGTGGCTAGACTTGCCATTTGCCAGCTATTGCCTGAGAAACTACCACCAATACTTCCCCATCCCCAACCCATCAGTTGAGCAGCAAGGGGGAAATGAGGGAGGGAAGGACATTGGTGGCATGTAGACATCACTTCCAGCTGGAAGCAATGCAACAACACTCTAGGAATCTTTTTGATCTCTTTGTTTCTTACCATAGAGATTGAGTGCAATTCCAGAGCAATGGTGACATCACTTCCTGGTTTCAACCCTCAGAAGTTTCATGGTGATTCCAGATATATGCTTGGAAAGCCTTTTAGTAACACCATCATGTCCACTGAACAATCCAAGATTGGTTAAGATTGTATAGTAAGAAGGAAAATTCTTTAATAAAACTGGGAAAGGGGTTTCAAAGCAACAGCACACAGGGCCTGCTAACAACTCTTTTTAAAAGTACATTTCAAACACAGGAGATGTTTGGGGGGAGGCAAGAGAAATATTTTAACCCCCTTAAAAGCATATCTGTTACCTCAAAATTCTTTGTGAATGAGTATGCAGCAGAGCCTAACTTGGAGCACCTAATCCTTTATAATCACAAGACCAGGAAATTCTGTCTGTCTGAAGGATATGCAAGAGAATCATGGAATCTTCTTCCACATTTTGGGATAATGTGAGGAGAAACTAGTGCCTCTCCCATCAGAAGGACATGACTCTTCCTGAGGAGGGAGATGCATGAGTTCCCCCTTCACATATAATTTGGAAATGTCAAAAGAGTATGTTCAAGTGACTTGCGTATCTTCTGTCTTCATCACCTTCTGCCTTTTCATAATGTGGTCTCTTCCACATGGAGAGGCCCCTGTGTAACTCAGTACCTCATAAGGAGATTCCAAAGCCTGGAAATTTGCCTGCTTGTGGAAACATGAAGGAAGGGATAAACAAGGTTTATCAAATTCTCGCTATTCTCCTCACCTGTTATTTAGTCCCAGTGGTCAATGCGTTGGGATGACCTTCTGCCTCCAGGCACTATGAGTGACCAAGAGTGGAAGGAGAGGACAAGAAGAACACATAGGCCATTTCTACACAGCCCATCATTCCCACCTTTCCCCCGCTTTAGGTCTGTGATGTGCTGAGTCGCTCTGAAAAAACATCCTCCACATGCAGCCCCACAAGCACTTACCTTTCTCAGGACAGCCTCCAAACAGTCCAAAACAAAAGCTGTTTTGGAGGGGAGGTTGTGCACTTTCATCATCATAGCCTAAAAGCACCTTCCCCCCTTTTATTTTATTTTTTTTACTTTGTACATGCGCGATTACATGCAGCTCCTGTTGCTAGCAGGCTTCCACGGCTGAACAGAAATGTTGAGGAGGAACAGGGTGGAGATCGAGAGGAGTAGGAGGTTTCTTCAGAAGCTCTTTAATTGTTCATATTCCAGAAAATACAAACAAACCCACACCGTAAACCTGCAACAAAAGAAAACACCAGAGTAAGTACAGTCACAGTAAAGACAGAGATAACATGGAAATAAAACAATGTGCATATGCTTGGAAAACGATAATGTGTGGATGCCTGGGGAAAAGCTGCCACAGTTCCAAGGGTGAAGCGTACCTCAAAGGATGTGGAAATGACCAGGGCTTTTTTGAGGGGAAAAGCTCCGGAACACTGTTACGGTAGCTCTAGGATCTGCCCACGTGATTCCTTCTTCCTTCGGCCCTGTGGGCTCTGCAGAGAAGGTTTAGCTGCTTTGAGTTCATTCTGCCTTTTTTCATTCATGAGAGAGAGAGAGAGAGAGAGAGAGAGGGAGGGAGGGAGAGAGAGCATGCTGGGGCCCAGAAGGGGCTCTCCAGAGGAGGTTTAGCTGGAGTTCATTCTACTTTCTTTTCATTCCTCTGTGTGTGTGTGTGTGTGAGAGAGAGAGAGAGAGAGAGAGAGAGAGAGAGAGAGAGAGAGAGCTGGGGCCAGCTCTCCGGAGAAGGCTAAGCTGCTTTGAATTCATTCTGCTTTCATTTCATTCAGGGGTTTCTGTGTGTGTGTGCTGCTTTGATTTCATTCTGTTTTATTTTCATTTGGGGGAGGCTGTATGTGTGCTGTTTTGAGTTCATTCTGCTTTCTTTTCATAAGGGTGGGTGGGAGCCGTGTGTGTGTGTGTGCTGCTTTGAGTTCATTCTGCTTTCTTTTCATGATGGTGGGTGGGGCTGTGCATATATGTGTGTGTGTGTATGTTGTTTTCATTCTTTTGTTAACTGACGTTGACATTGTTATGGTTCCCACAGCTTTTGAGTGCAGATTGGTTCTGTGTTAGTTAAATATATCAGTTATGGTTATTTGTATTAGTTAAAATATCAGATATGGTTATTCCAGTTTTATGCTAGGAATGGATAGCTGTGTCCAAGTCACAGAAGGCTTTCATCAATATATTCATCAGCATACAGGTGTTCTTATCTCTTAATAGCTGTAACTCAAATGGTTCCCCCCACCCTCAGCTGATTAACATCACTGAAATTGCAGTGGACATATGGGTGTTAAGGAAGTTTTTATGAATATTGTTTGTCTGGGTCATTGGAATATTTATGAGCATTTCACAATGTCACAACATTGGTAAGATAGACTTGGCAGGCAACCAAAAAAAAACCATTTTAAACTAAGTATAACTCTAATGCAGCTAAGTTTGAGTAAAGCAAAACCCTCCCTGAAAATTTGAAAATTCAATATTCATTAGATTAGGAATTTCAGACTCTGAGAATTTTGAGAAAGAATTTTGGATTTTTTTTCTACATTGGCAGAGGGAATCTGTTGGAATTTAGATTTGTGAGATGGGTTTTGGCTTTTTAGAGGCACCCTCCTTCTTGCATATTTTAAAATATGATTCCAAAGAAATGAAATGTTTGGGAAAGGGAATGGAAGATTTTGTAGAGGATACTGAAAGGGAAAAACCCCTTTCTCATAATAGTGTAATTTCCCAAGCTTACTAACATTTATCTTGTTGTAATGCATTGTGCTGGGTTCCAGGAAGTGGTGTCACTTCCGGGAGTGACACCACTTCCGGGAGTGACATCATCATGCTTTTCCAGGAGTGCACATGCGCTTCACACATGAACACGTGATAATAGAGAGTTCCACCACCTCTTTTCCCAGAAAAAAACCCTGGAAATGACCATAGCTCTGCAATGCAAATGCTTGCAGCAGATTCCATTCCTGACAGGATAATAGCAGCAGTGATAGGAATTCTGCCACTGTGAGGACTTTGGAAGTGAAATGGCCCCTTCCAAGCTTAAGTCATCCCACCACCATAACCTCCATGACCAGTCAGTAGGGAGGAAACTTGCATCCTTCTAGAGAATTATCTGTGTGTAATTACTTGATTACTTACATAAAAGTTTCCAAACCAGAAAAGAATCATGCATTCTCAAAAAGATCGTGCATCTGTACATTTTATTCAGCTGCAACCCAAGAAGCCTTTTCATAACTTTGGACTTTTCAGTGCCTGCAACAGTTCGCAGAGAGAAAGATTCAAAGAACCCCTAGGCTGAAGTGCAAAAATCATTGTGGATAACACATGTGGGTAACATTGTGGATAATAACAACAATTCATTCTGTACCCCCCCCCCACACACACAACTTTGTATATACACACCACACATTCCAATCACCTTGCTGTAATATTTCCAGAATTTCTGGTTGCTCTTATAATTTTTTATGGAGACTCAAACTGGAGGAAGCATACTTAGAGATGGGCATGAACAGAAATATGAACCAAAGTTCATCACAAACCACGCCAGTTCATGGTTCGTGAACCAGCAGTTCCTCCGAGCCCATTTCAAACGAACCACCACGAACTTTAGAGAGGTTCATTTGGTTCATTTTTTGGTTTGTCACTGCAGACAGCATGGTGCCAATCAATCAGTTTCCTAGGCAACAGAGGTTGGGCTTTCTGCAGACCTTCTGCTGACCCAGAAGTGACCTTCTGCTGACCAGGAAGTGGTGATTTGCTGGCCCGGAAGTGATGTTTTCATGAACCAAAACGAACTGGTTTGTGAACCAGGGCAGGTTCATGAAAGTTCGTGGTTCATGGTTCGTGAAATGTGATGAACCATGAACTGCATGGTTCGGGTTTTTTCTGGTTCTGAAGTATTAAAGACTCTGCATTACTCCCCTCTTCTTAAGTGTTGCTTGCTGTATGGATGTCAGCTGCTTGCTATCACCTGTTATACTCTGGCACGGCTCTGTTTATTTTAAGTCATGACAGTATGTTTTGCTTTGACTGCATAAGCTACTAACCTTCCCACTCGGACCTGTGGTGGAAAAGTATGTGAGGGAAGTGTTTGCTCTAGCTATTATCTGTACCCTCCCTTCTCCTTCTCAGGGAGAGAGGCACTGACACGACCTTGAACCCCATCTCTCCCTCCTTTTTTTCCCCGCTTCGATGTTTCTCCCTGCCTAGATGCTTCCTCGCTGAATGCTAGATGATGTAGGACTGGTGGGAGGGGCCTTGGGGAGGGGTCCTTGCTGTTCAACCTATATCTATTTGATGTGTACCTGTAACCATTTATCCTGGCAAGGATGGCGTAAGGGTATGAACTGGCAATTTTTCAATAAAGAACTTACTCTTACAGTGAAGTTGCTTGAGAGCTGCTTGGCATTCCTTACAATGGATTACTACTCTGGATGCGTTGCCTGTTGGGAAAGATCAAGGGCCAAAGCAACAAACATCTATTAAATTCATTTTTATCCTGCCCTTCCTCCAAGATGCAAATGACAGCATACATGGATGTGCCTTGCCCTTTTTATCCTCACAACAACCCTGTGAGGTAGGTTAGGGTGAGTGATGATGCAGTCATTAACCAAGATCCCAAGCCAATCCACAAGTGGTGGGATTTGACCTTTGATTTGCCAGATTCTGGTCCAACACTCTATACCACATAGCTTGCCAAACTAGACATCACTTTCTCAATTTCAGTAGTCCGTTTTAACTATACAAATACGTATACCCTGGGTGGCAATCCATAAACTGAATTCTCAATGAAGCACCATTAAAATCTACAAGTAAAAGTATGTCTACCTTTCTCTTTTACTGAAATGCATTCAGGGCTGATAAAGTTAGGATAAGACCCCTCCCTCCTCCAAAAATCCACATTGTAATCTAAAACACAGATACAAGCACAGTAAAAGCAGAGTAGGTGATGATACAATCGCAAACACTGAGCAGCAATAAAACAGCATGAATGCAGTAAAAGCAGCCATAAACACCCAAGCCCAATAAAATCAAACCAATCCAAGCATTGGAACAAAGGAATAAGAGCAAGAGTAAAACCATCAAACAGTAGAGGGAAAACAACAACAGTAAATACACACACACAATATTTAGGCAGTTACAAAGGACTGTTAAAAATAACCAACTAAATACACACACACACACAATATTTAGGCAGTTACAAAGGACTGTTAAAAATACCCAACTAAATCACGCCAAACAAATCAACAGAAGCCCTCAGTACATCTGGAACAGAGACTATTTGGAAGGTTGGAAAGATGTGAGACCCAGAGCTACAGTACTTCATTGAGACCAGAAAAAATTATTCAACACCACTGGAAACTGAATGGAAGTCGTTTGTTATGGGGAGGGGAGGTTTTTTCCCCAAAATTCACTGGTTTTAGATACAGCCATTGATTTTACTTATAGTCTTTTTTTCTCTTGTAAAAGAACGATTTCTCTTTCATTTCTCTTTGAAGAGCATTCAACAGACCCTTTTGAAATTTCAGCCCGAGCAGTTGTTATCTTTTATTTACCATAGGGTAATACTCTAGCAGGAAGATAAGAAGGTTTGGGAAGATGTGGCCTGCCTCTGAACATCTACAGAGTGAAATCCTGGAATTCTGCAGAACTTTCCCCTTTGCCCCTCCTCTCTATTTTATGAAAATGGGAATTGAGAAGAAATGGTCTTCAAATAACATACTTCGTAAACTGCTCTAAGTGTGCGTTAAGTTGTCATGAAAGGCGAGGTATAAATCAAATGCTATTATCAGAAGAGCTCTGTGGCACAGAGTGGTAAGCTGCAGTACTGGAGCCCAAGCTCTGTTCACAACCTGAGTTTGATCCTGGCGGAAGCCGGTTCCACATGGCCAACTCAAGGCTGACTCAGCCTTCTATCCTTCCAAGGTCGGTAAAATGAGTACCTCATGTAGATGACTGGGGAAGCCAATGGCAAACCACCCCGCAAAAAATGTCTGCCAAGAAAATGTTGTGATGCGACATCCTCCATGGGTCAGTAATGACTTGGTGCTTGCACAGGGGACCACATCATCATCATCATCATCATCATCATCATCATCATCATCAAATTCCTAAAACATGGAAAAGAAATGGTTTTTTGGATTTCCAGAAGAGAAAGTGGTTAAAGAGGAATTACAATAATTTCTCTAACAACCCTCAGTGGAAGTCCTCATGAAGAGAACATGTGAGACTGCTTTATATTGAGTCAGACCATTGGTCTATCTAGTTCGGTGTCCTCTACTTTGACTGGCAGCTGCTCACCAAGCCCCCAGGCAAAAAAAGGTCTTCCTAAACACTTGTAATTTGAGAGATCCTTTGACCAGATTGAATTTAGGGACTTCTCACATGAAAAGCAGATGCTCTATTCTCTGGACCACAACTTTTCTTTAAATTTACATCATCTCAAGCTGCCTTATACTAGGTCAGTTTCTGGTAGGGTTGCCAACTCTAGATTGGGAAATCTAGAGGGAGGGGAGCTCAGCAGAGACATAATTCTATAGAGTCTACCCTCTAGTTTAATATACTGATTAAGTGGTTGGGCTGCAAAGGAGCACTCTGCTGGTTGGAATCCCATGACTCCCATGAGCTCAGTAGGTGGCCTTGAGTAAGCCATTCTTCTCAGTCCCAGCTCCCTAACTATAGTGTTAAGTGGTTAGGCTGCAAGTCCGCACTCTGCTGTTTGAATCCTACTACTGCCATGAGCTCAGCTGGCGGCCTTGAGTAAGCCACTCCTCTTAGCCCCAGCTCCTCAGTTATAATTCTGGGATCAGCTCTCTTGGGGGAAATGAGAACTTCAGGAGGGTAGATTCTAAGGCATCATATCCACACTGAATTCTCTCTCCTCCCCAACCTCTACCTTCCCAGGCACCAGCCCCCAAATCTCCAAGAACTTCCCAAGCTAGATTGAACAACCCCTCACATACATTTTTTTCCAAAAGGCAAGAAGTAAAGAGGACACAGATTTCAAACAATGTTTTGCTAATAATAAATTGTTGACAAAATATAAAATAAAACCATAGTATTCCTCAGAGTACATGGGCCCCATGTTTATGTTAAAACTGGTAATGTACATTTCTGTAAGGAATAATGAATTTCAACTTTAAAATTTGATATGTGAGGATGGGCTTCCATTTCTAGCGAAGCCCACAATCAGGCTTATAGCTGTCTACCAGTTAGGGTTACCAGACCCCCCGATGATCACTGTTGATGCCTGCCACCTCTCTGAGAGGCAAAGGGAGAGAAATAAAAATGCTGCTGGCCTCTGTGCCAATACCTCTCTTCCAGGTACAACACGGAAGCGACAGTGGTTAGATCTAGGAATCACCAGAAACTCTATGATAAAGTCTATGGTTTTACGCACATGCCATCCCCCCACCAATGGTTGCCACTCATACAACAGATACGTCCTATTTTAAAAGCTGAAGACACTCACAAAACAGTGAGGAATCATGCAAATGTTTTTCTCTCCATAACTACACAGCATCAACCGTCAGAGCTGAATAGAGCCACAACCGGCCCCCAGTCATAGATTCCCTCTCACCCCCCTCACAGCACACAAAAGGCTGAATTAAAACAGGTATGCTGCTACTGTTCTCTGTTGACAAGCTCTGTGGCACCTCTACCCTTGAGGCAATCTGGGTTCCTGGGATTTAATAATTCTGGTAACCGCTCCTTTCCACAGCCCTGGCTGCTACGACAAATTTATCAAGGAACGATGTATTGTCGAAGGCTTTCACGGCCGGAGAACGATGGTTGTTGGGGGTTTTCCGGGCTGTCTTGCCGTGGTCTTGGCATTGTAGTTCCTGACGTTTCGCCAGCAGCTGTGGCTGGCATCTTCAGAGGTGTAGCACCAAAAGACACTGAGAGATCTCTGTCTTTTGGTGCTACACCTCTGAAGATGCCAGCCACAGCTGCTGGCGAAACGTCAGGAACTACAATGCCAAGACCACGGCAAGACAGCCCGGAAAACCCCCAACAACCATTATCAAGGAACGTTTTCTCCTGCTCCTGGTGAGGGACATGCAGAAAACTCTTGATCAAATATATCGATTCTAAGAAGTCCTGACTCAGAGGAGTAGAGAGTTAAAGTTGAACATTGATTAATGCAGTTCAAAAGTTGCTTTGCAGGAAAAAGCAATTTTTTAAAAAAAATCCCTCTTTTTTCCGTAGTAAGTGTTGCTTTTTAGTTGTCAGTAACCCGACGAGAAGGGCAGCCATCAAAAGCTTGTTGCAAAGGGACCCCCCAAGAAAAAAAAGAAAGACTACATTTGTGGTGCCTATGGATTTATCATTTGAACACATCTTTTTGATCTTTAAAAAAATGTTCAGCAAGTCCTACTGACGTTCACAATGCAGGTAGAGTAATTTGGGTTTTTTCCTGTCTTGCAGCCTTGCTTTGATGACCTATTGATCTACTCAAGTGGCTTCCTGAAACATCTGGGGCAGACAGATATGGCACCAAAACCATCAGAGCAAAGATAGGATTAAAGCTGAAAATCTCGAAGTGACATTTCGTTCAGCAAGATCTGAAAATATCGGGCACTTTGCTTTCGACAAAGGCATCACTACAGCACCACGAAAGAAGAGTTGCAGTGATGAATCTCAACAGGGCTCAGAGCTCTCCACCTGGTTTTCTTTTTTTTTCCCCTTGTTAGGTGTGCAAAATTAAAGAGTGCACATTACAAAGGCCCAGGCTTCCCCGTAATCCTGACAAGTGCCTTCCTAAGAAATCAAAGGAGGAGATGAGTAGCAGAAGGCAGAAGAGCGCTTGATACTGAGAGAGATTGGGGAACTAATTTGGAGAGTTAAAAAGTCCCCATCCCTCTATATCTAAGCAATGGAGGACAGAAAGCACTTTAGAAATATTCTTGAGGTATTACCTTGGTCAGGAAATAGACACCATGCAGAAAGGGATGCAAATACCTTTTGACCAAAACAATAAAGTCCTAGATGAGATTAATTTTGTGAGCTTGAGCTAGCTGGGTTGCCGGCTCTCTCCCACTCCTACGCAGCTGGATTTGCAGGATTTGACAGCGCATGATGCTCACTTCATGCTGCAAAAAGCTGGGCAAGCTTTTTCCCTAGTCAGTCGGCAGCCTCACCTAACACAGTCACCCACACAACTTTTAACAAAACACAGCCTACCACCAAATTAGATTATTGTCATTTGTTCTGAGTAGGGATACCTTTGAAAAAGTTTTGGAAGCTTCAACTAGTCCAAAATGCAGCAGCAAGGTTGCTGGCTAACAGGCACTGGGGAATGTACCTCACTGGTTCTTCAAGGTCTTTGTAGGCTTCCAGTTGTAATTCAAAAGTGCTAGTTTTTATCTTTGACATTGCATTGTAAATATTCTAGGATTGGGGAGATTTCAGGGTCATGGATTCCCCTAGTAGTAGTAGTAGTAGTAGTAGTAGTAGTAGTAGTAGTAGTAGTAGTAGTAACAACAACATCATTTGATGTATATACTGCCCTTCAGGACAATTCCCACTCAGAGCAGTTTAAAAAGTATGTTATTATTATCCCCACAACAAAACACCCTGTGAGGTGGGTAGGGCTGAGAGAGCTCTGAGAGAGCTGTGACTGACCCAAGGTCACCCACCTGGCTTCAAGCGGAGGAGTAAGGAATCAAACCCGGTTCTCCAAATTAGAGTCCCACACTCTTAACCATTACACCATGTGAGCCTGCCTATCACCAGGTAATTTACAAAAGTCTGTTCTGTACAGCAGCACTTTCTTTAGTAAGTTAAGTTGCTACAAGGAACAGGGCCTCTTTGGTCTTAGCACCAAAATTATTTTTGTAGATATTTATACCTGATTTTCTTCTCAGTGAGGATCAAAACATATGATCCCAGTGGGGATCATAACATTGTTCTCCCTTCTTCCATGTCATATTTGCAACAACCACCATGCAAGGGAGGTTATATTGAAGAATGGCTGACTCAGGGTCATAAGCATAAGATAAGCATAAGCAAAGCCATGTTGGATCAGGCCAGTGGCCCATCCAGTCCAACATTCTGTCACACACAGTGGCTAGAAATCCAGTGCCATCTAAAGGACTGTCAGTGAGGCCAGGACACCAGAAGCCCTCCCACTGCCTTCCTTCCAGCACCAAGACAACAGAGCACCACCTCCCCACAAAGAGAATACCATCTATCTCCTGTGGCTAATAGCCACTGATGGACCTCTGCTCCATATATTTGTCCAGTCCCCTCTTGAAGCTGGCAATGCTTGTAGCTGCCACCACCTCCTGTGGCAACGAATTCCATGTGTTTATCACCCTTTGTGTAAAGTAGTATTTTCTTCTATCTGTTCTAACCCGACTGCTCAATAATTTCATAGAGTGCCCACGAGTTCTTGTATTGTGAGAAAGGGAGAAAAACACATCTTTCTCGACCTTCTCTAACCCGTGCATTATCTTGTAAACCTCTATCATGTCTCCCCTCAGTCGTCTTTTCTCCAGGCTAAAGAGCCCCAAGCGCCTCAATCTTTCCTCATAGGGAAAGTGTTCCAACCCTTTAATCATTTTAGTTGCCCTTCTCTGTACTTTTTCCAGTGCTATGATATCTTTTTTAAGGTGTGGCGACCAGAACTGTACACAGTACTCCAAATGAGGCCTCACCATCGATTTATACAGAGGCATTATGATACCGGCTGATTTGTTTTCAATCCCTTTCCTAATAACCCCTAGCATAGCATTAGCTTTTTTTATGGCAGTCGCACACTGTGCTGACGTTTTTAGTGAGTTATCTATCATGACTCCAAGATCTCTCTCTTGGTCAGTCTCCGCCAGTTCAGACCCCATCAACTTGTATTTATATTTTGGATTTTTGGTTCCAATGTGCATTACTTTGCACTTGGCTACATTGAACCTCATTTGCCACATGGATGCCCACTCTTCTAGCCTCGACAGATCCCTTTGGAGTGCCTCACAATCCTCTCTGGCTTTCACCACCCTGAACAATTTCGTGTCATCTGCAAATTTAGCCACTTCACTGCTTAATCCCAATTCCAAATCATTAATAAACAAGTTAAAAAGCATTGGACCCAATACCGACCCCTGTGGCACCCCACTGCTCACCACCCTCCACTGTGAGAAGTGCCCGTTTATGCTCACTCTCTGTTTCCTATTAATTAGCCAGTTTTCGATCCACAAGAGGACTTGGCCCTTTATCCCATAGCTACTGAGCTTACTTAGGAGCCTTTGATGAGGAACTTTGTCAAAAGCTTTCTGGAAGTCAAGATAAACAATATCTATCGGGTCTCCCTTGTCCACTTGTTTGTTCACTCCCTCAAAGAACTCTAACAGATTGGTGAGACAAGATCTTCCCTTACAGAACCCATGCTGAGTTTTCCTCATCAGCTTTTGGTCATCAATGTGCCCACTAATTTTATTTTTGATAATAGTTTCCACCAACTTACCCGGTATTGACGTCAGGCTGACTGGCCTGTAATTTCCCGGATCTCCCCTGGAACCTTTTTTAAAGATGGGGACAACATTAGCTACCTTCCAGTCCTCAGGAACAGATGCAGAGTTTAATGACAGATTACATATTTTTGTGAGGAGATCTACAAGTTCACACTTGAGTTCTTTCAGAACTCTTGGATGTATGCCATCTGGGCCCGGTGATTTATCAGTTTTTAAATTATCTAGCAGTCGCATAACCTCCTCTCTCGTCACCTCAATGTGACTCAGGTCTTTCAAAACCCCTCCCAAAGTCAGTGCTTCCGGAGTGGGCATGCACTTCTTATCTTCCACAGTGAAGACAGAAGCAAAGAACGCATTCAGCTTCTCGGCCATTTCCCTATCACCCTTTAGTAATCCTTTTACGCCTTGGTCATCCAAGGGCCCCACGGCCTCCCTAGCTGGTTTCCTACTTCTAATATATTTAAAGAATTGTTTATTGTTTTTCTTTATGTTCTTTGCAATATGCTCCTCATATTCCCTTTTTGCCTGTCTGATCACAGACTTGCACTTTTTTTGCCACAGCTTATGCTCCTTTTTATCAACCTCACTCCGACTAGTTTTCCACTGCCTAAAAGAATCCTTTTTACCTTTTACAGCTTCTATTACATTGCTTGTTAACCATGCTGGCCTTTTCCTAAACCTATTTGTACCTTTCCTAACCAGCGGTATATATTTAATTTGAGCTTCCAGGATTGTAGTTTTAAATAGTCTCCAAGATTCCCCAAGTGTTTTGACCTTTTTTACTTTCCCTTTCAGTTTCTTCTTCACGTACCCCCTCATCTCAGAAAAGTTACCCCTTTTGAAGTTAAACATGGCTGTGTTGGTCTTATTTGGCAATTTCCTATTTATACATATGTTGTACTCAATAACATTATGGTCACTGTTCCCAAGTGGTGCAATCACATTTACATCTCTCACCAGGTCTTCAGCATTACTGAGGACCAAATCCAGGATCACCTCTCCGCTAGTAGGTTCTGTAACCATCTGTTCCATAGCACAGTCATTGAGACAGTCTAGAAACTCACTTTCTCTCCCCCGATTCGAACACCCATTGGCCCAGTCAATGTGTGGGTAGTTAAAATCACCCATTACAACACCCATTACAACCCTATAAGCTTCCATGGCAGAGTGGAGTTTTAAACCAGATCCTAGCTGGATACTCTAAACACTACACTACTCTGGCACATCCTTCCTGCAGTACACACTTTTTGCTTCATGCCTAACTTTTTTGTTCATTTTTTTAGCCCTTCCCCCTTTCCTATTATAATTTGTTTATACTATGACGTCTTGTACTGCTCAGCTTGGATTCTGTTTCTTGACATTTTAAACACGGGCAGTGAATTATCTGTTTTCTTTGCTCTGCTCTATTGCTAGATTATTATGCTACTAATGTTGATATCTTATGATTGCCAAAGTGGTTTTTATATATTGTATTTATTTATTTATTTAATCGAATTTATACTCCACTCTCCCACAAGAGTGGATCACAACAATATAAAAATATACAATAATAAAACTTGGCAGCATAAAATATAAGATCAACAACCAACAATGCAATACTACAAAACAGCCACACAGGTATAACACCACCCGTTCAGCCTAAACAAGCTGGGGGGGGGCGGGTGCAGAGTGGCCGGTTACAGATGGGTTCCAACATTTCCTTGCTCTTCTCTGCCATAAGCCACCTCAAGAACTGAACAGTTGGGAAAGAGAGAGAAATATTTGAAATCAGTAAGTGTAAGGTGCATATGATGGCTAACTGAGAAAGGGGAGCCAAAATAGAGAGTTTATCAGGCTCTTGAAAAGTAAACATGAATAGCTGAAGAACTGTAAGTTTTGTGCTCTCTTGGCACTGTTCTCTGTATTCTCTAAATTAGCATTTGGGTGAGTGATGAAGGCAACAGAAAAACCGGAAACTGGCTGTATATTTTTTTTACATTTCTTTTAAATGTTGAGGAACAACAGAGTAACATTATTTTCCTGCCCACTTTCTTTGATAAATTTCCTACTTTTGTACTGACTTCAAGTCATTTGCATATAACTGGTGCAAAATGGGCATCAGTTTGAATGGTAATATTTCTATTGTGGTCCATTCAGGAAAAAGGAGAGGCATGGGGTTTTTTCCTGACTATGGGGAAACCGTAAATTAAATGAGAACGATCAGACCAGAGCTGTCACAAAATGCAATGGCAAGGTTGCAGAACAACAGAATTTCAAACAATCAAAAAGTGCTTAACTAATTTCTAACTTCTAGTCCTTCTATTTTTTTGGTAAAAATTCCAAATTATTATTTTTGGAATGCTGCTGCAGGGGGAAAAAGATATGACTTATATAGTTCAAACACACACTGCTGCAGCGGTATCCTCATTTCTGAACATTTGATCTGACAGTGGGTTTGCTGTATCAGATCATAGTTCATCTGTTTTTGTGCAAGAACTGCTCCGCCCCCATCACACTGAACAATGCAGAACAGAGCAGAGGTGAGCCGCTTGAGTGAATGCTTTTAAAATTGAAATACACATTCCTGGATGACAAACTAATCAAAGGTAGGGGCAGAATTTCTTTACTTAAAAAGGAACAAGAGAAAAGGGCCGTGCATAAGAATTTTCTGGTTCTCTGCTGAAATGACCCACAATTTTTTGCAAATATTTACCAAAGTAGGATCCTTTTAGGAACTCTCCTTGAAAAATGTCACTTTTAATTGCCATGCTGATGTCTTCTGGCTTTCAATTGACTTCCTATCAGCAACACCCAATCTAATTGGTTGTGCTGCACCGGAATGTTATCCTGTTTGCTACATAAACGATGATTGGTTGGGATCACCCATGTGTCTGATCCAGTATTATCCTTTCTCTCACTTGATTTCTCTGCATTATGCTGTCAAATCTGATTGACCAGAAAGCTTTGTGACATCATCCAAGGGCCAAGCTACACGTGACGAATGACACTGGAATGGCAAGTGGATTGAGTGGAGCGCAAGTGAACAGGGAGAAATACACTTGCCGTTCAAGTGTCATTCGTCACTTGTAGCTTGGCCCCAATTCTCTATGGTGATCTCGGATTTGTTTGGGATCATCCATAGAACTAGAAGGAAAAACCAGCAGCTACCAAAAGCAACAATACCAGAATAAATATTTACAATATATTTTTTTAAAAAATAATAATAATAATTTTAACCTCATTTATACTTCACCCTTCTCCCTGGTAAGAACTCAAAGTGGCTTAAAGCATTTGCCTCTCCTCCATTTTGTTTTCTCACAACAGAATGATTAGGCTGAAAGTTTGTGTTGAGCCCATGGTCACCCAGTGAGCTTCCACGGTACAGTGGGAAATTGAACCAGGGTCTCCCTAATCCTAGACTGCCACTCTAACCACTACACCACACCGCTATTTCAACTTCACCAGACTCACAGGGCCAAGCTACACATGACGAATGACACTTGAACGGCAAGTGGATTGAGTGGAGGGCAAGTGAACAGGGAGAAATACACTTGCCGTTCAAGTGTCATTCGTCATGTGTAGCTTGGCCCACAGTTTTAGACCTAAAGATGGAGAATGTTCAGTGCAGTCCTACAGTTTAAGACTGGATGTGAGATTTCTTTATAGGGCATTTTTCTTTGCTCCTTTGTTGTCTCTTCCAAATGAAAACTAACCCTTTTTATGACTTGCAATGCAATCCTAAGAAAAGTTACTCCAGTCTAAGTCTGTTGAAATCAGTGAGCTTACACTGGAGTAACTCTACTTAGGATTGCACTACTAATCCCCTAGACTTTTCATTTCAGTCTTACATACATTGTGACCTGCTTTTTGCATGGGTTAATTCAGGTCAGTCATCTATAATCATGTTATAACTTTTGAAGTCCAAGTCTGAGGGGGAAAAAAACCCTTCTTCTGATGTTATTTGTGGTCCTTTTTCCCCAGGAGAGTTCTGAAATCACATTCTCATGAAATCCAGCGCATAATTCATTTCAGAGCCATCCCCAAGAAATTAATCACGGGTGATTCAAAAATTGAACTTGCTAGCTTGTTGGAGGCGGTAGATCGATATTTCATACAATCATTTGCATTTTATGGATATATTTAGATGTCTTCATGGGTACCTGTGGGAGAAGCAACCCATTGCTGAACTCTCCATTCCATTATCATTGTGGCAAAAGAAAGAGACTCCAACCTCTGCACCCTGCTTGCAGGATCTCTCGGGATACCTGGTCAGCTATTGTGGACATCAAAGGCTTGGATCCATTCCTAAGTACACTTTCTGTTGACAGTAAACACTCCCGCTCAACAACTTTTCACTATTTCCTCCCTCTTACTGTAGATCTCACATGGAAATGTATGATGTTCCTGGATATCCAGTGAGCCAAGGGGCCCCAATTTTGGGGTGAACAGAAGACTGTGCTGAGAGAGGGAGACAGAAAAGTCACCATGTCTGCAATGTGCTGAACTAGAAGGACCTCTAGTCTGAGACATCATGACATGTGTAGCAGTCTTTACAATCATTTATGTTTTGCCGAAACACAGAAATGTTAGCAGTCAGACCCCTTCCTCATACTAAAAGGGTCGTTTATGGATATGAAATATCATAAACCCCTTGCCTTAAGTCCCAGACACTGCCTGGCCCCAGACAGACTGGGTGCCAGCTGGCCCGGAGACTGGAAAGTTTCCAAGCCATGAGTCATAGGGGAATGATTGACTGAACAGCCCCCATGCTCCAGAGAGAAGCAGGGATAACAAGGTTTCCTGAGGAGACTCCCAGCTTAATCCCATCAAGGCTCTTCCGTACTTCCCCTCATATATCTAACCAAACAGGCTATTCAGGAAACCTGATAGCCTTCCTGTCCAATGCTTACCAGGTCATCAAGCAATATATTTACATATAGTCCAGCCCGGATAGTCATATCACACCTTTCCCAATTCATTGTTCCACTTCCTGAGACAGCCATCAAGCTATTGTCTTTGACTGCAAGATGTCAGCCTTGCCCCAGGGCACAGTCTGCTCTATAACTGGGCTGTCCAGCCATGTGCTCAGTGTGTGTATGTTCTAGATCCAAACCCCCACCCTCAAATTTGCTTAAGCCCCCTCTTCTCTCCATGAAATGCTGGTCATTTTGCTGCTGCTCCCACGGACTCATCCTCTCTTCAGGACTGATAAATATCACCCCATCCCGATTACTCTCTCCCACTTCCCTCCTTGTTTTCTAGCTAGCCTTCTATGTGTGTGGTGTGTGTTCTACCCTTGCTTGATTTTAATCCTCTTTAAATAAAGAAGCCTTTCCTGTTGTACATCTACCTGTTTATTTGAATGCTCTCTATGGAAATAATCCTGATATACATAGGTGGAGAAATTCCAGTTACCCCCTCTTGCTGCATCTCCTTGAATGCTAATTCCCCAAATTCTCAAGGACACTTCCCATTAGGGTAACAGAAATTCCTACTTGGAACCAGGTGAGCTGAGTCCCGGATCAGCTCTGAGAACTAGCCATCCTGTAGCACACACCCCTTGGTACCAAATCTTTGAAGTGGCATCATTTTGCTTCAAGGCAAAACTGAATACAGTCACAATCACCTTGCTCGTGCCACTCTAACAAGGTAGTGCCAAGCATCTAATGAAGATAAACGCAGAGAATACCAAGTTAGAGGTGGGTGCCCCACTGTAATTCCTTCTAGACCTTCCCTGCAGGCATAATCTTCATATTTATTCACTTTGTGGAAGAGGTAAATGATTGCGACGCAGCTGATAAAGAGGCATCATTAAACTCAGAACAACACTTCATTAAGTGAAATAGGTTGTCTCAAACAGTCAGAAGTTGCTGAGATCAGAAGGAGAGATGGCACTTAGAAGGTTTTAATCCAACAGCAAGCCGCATGCCAAACAACCCCTGATTAGGAAATTTCTGCATATTTGGGGGAGGAATCCAGGGAAGGTGGAGTTTGGAGCAGGAAGGGAGTTCAGAAGGGATGTAATACCATACACTCCAACTTCTGAAGACCTTGTGAGGTGGGTGGGGCTGAGAGAGCTCTAAGAGAGCTGTGACTGAACCAAGGTCACCCAGCTGATGCAATAGACCACGTGACTTTGTATGCCTCCATGCTTTAATAATAATATTAATAACCTTGTGCTTATATGGCTCTTCAGGTCATATTTGTGCCACACTCAGAGCTGCTAACAAGTCAGTGTTGTTATTATCCCCATAGTGGGGCTGAGAGAGTAAGTAGGGCTGAGAGAGCTCTGAGAGAGCTGTGACTGTCCCAAGCTTACCTAGCTGGCTTCAAGAGGAGGAGTGGGGAATCAAACCTGGCTCTCCAGATTTGCTCTTAATCACTACACCAAACTGGCTCTTTGTATTGCACAACTGTGCTTATAGACGGCCCTTTTAGACAGATCAGTGCCACACTCAGAGCGGTTAACAAGTCAGTGTTGTTATTATCTCCACAACAGACACTCTGTGAGGTGTGAGTGGGGCTGAGAATACTCTGAGAGAGATGTAACTGACCCAAGGTCACCAGCTTGCTTCAAGCGAAGGATTGGGGAATCAATCCCAGTTCTCCAGATGAAACTCCTGTCACTCTTAACCACTACACTAAACTGGCTGATAACCATCTTGCCTGGAAGACTGTCAGGTCCCGTCAGTCCCCTGAAGAGTCACTGTCTCCTTCCCATGCTCCTTCCACTTCTCTTTTTCAGTGTGAATAGCAGCCAGCAAGTTGCCAGAATAATCATCATTTTCAAAAGTTTCTGGAGATTACATTTTTTAAGCAAACAGACAGAATGAAGGATGATTCGGTTTGGATTTTCGTTATTCGCTACTCGAGTTAACAGCCACTGGTCCCATGCTCACCACCTACTGGAAATCCATCTTGAATAAGAGAGAAGTCTTTTCTTTTGCTACTTTTCTGCAGCGAAGGTCACCTAATATGTCAAGCCTTCATACTACCACCATTTTCTCACCAACAAAGCCTCCAGATTCCTATCAACAACAAACCTTCTGCACAGGTTGCAATCTGCAAGCTACTGACTCTAGGATAGATGCATCAAAGTACTCCAGAATAAATATCTTCTAAATTGCAGCCCATGCTGTTAAGCCATGATTGAATTATCCCTTAAATGTAAGTTGCCGCTGAAATCTTTCCTTTCATTCACGCATCCATAGAGTTCGGGGAGGCAAGCTTCTCCAGTCACGTAATGTGCTTCGTACTGCAAGCATCAGCAACAACCAATTTTTCCAATATTCTGCTGCTTTTTTATATACTAAATTATTTATTTATTTATTAAAAGAATCATTTCAAAGCAATTCCTTGTCATCCTTTGGGATCATTTAATAAAGTTATCAAGTTTGCTCAGTTATTCTGATGCATAAACGTCTCAAATTTGCAGCAACTAACATTTTGCAAGCCATTAGTGTTTCCAAGCATAGGATCTAAGCTAGCTTCCCTAGGGCTTTCCCCCTAGGCTGGCAGAGCCACAGACACAAATTTATCAACTAAATAAAGTCTTTGACATCGCAAGCATTGATGAATAATCTTTTTATACCAGGCCCTCGACTCTGCAAAGCATATATTTTGCAGAGAATTCGAGGCTATGCACTCTGCATTGATTTTCTTGGCAGGTCAACCAATGAACGATGCTGAACAGTCCTAGTAAGTTAACCATTAAGGTAATACAGGTTGATTGGAGTTCTCTCAGGTCTAGCCAGGTACCCCTTTATGTATTTATCTGGGAGATTTCTATCCCTCCTTTCAACTAAAATAGCTAGGGACGAGTGAGCATTCCCAGTTTCATTTCCTTTTATATTCATTTAGAGGTTTCTTGCTGGTTTCTACTCTTGGTCTTGCAGAGCTGTTGATATTGTGTGCACAGATAATACATTTTTCTACGTGCGGTGTTGTATTTATATTATAATGTACATCTTTTATACATGTCATGCTGATCAGAGTCTACAAAGAGCAATGGAAAAATGCAAATGCTTAATGGGAAATATTTTTGAGTCAATAAACAGAAAACTAGAAGAAAATAAAGACTCACAGGTTGTCTGCACAAGGAGGTAGTGAAACTGAAGCAGGGGTTTTCAGGTTGAAGCAGTACAGATGAGAAATTCGATATCATCCCTTAAAATAGCAGATAAAACATCAAAAACAAAGAAGACTGAGAACCTCAGAGCTAAGCCACACGAGATGAAATACACAAGGACGCTCAAGTGAAGGGAGATGCAGTGTTAGCCAGGAAGCATAGTTTGAATTTCTCCTCTCTCTAGAGCTGACTAGATTGCTCCTCAGAGGGTTTGTTAATTTCACCTACAGCCCTGTGGTGCAGAGTGATAAGCTGTAGTACTGCAGCCCAAGCTCTGCTCACGACCTGAGTTCGATCCTGGAGGAAGCTGGGTTCAGGTAGTCAGCTCAAGACTGACTCATCCTTCCATCCTTCCAAGATCAGTAAAATGAGTGCCCAGTTTCCTGGGCATAAAGTGTAGATGACTGGGGAAAGCAATGGCAAACCACCCCATAACAAAAAGTCTGCCAAAAAAACATCGTGATGTGATGTCCCCCCATGGGTCAACAATAACTTGGTGCTTGCACAGGGGACTACCTTTACCTTTTACAGAGCCAGCAAAGATTGTTCCTCAGAGGGTTTTTAAGTAATTGACAGAGCCTTTGGGGAGGCAAAGAGAAAATTAACAAACCCTCTGAGGAATGATGTAGCCGGTTCTGTAGAGAGAGGTGAAATTCAAACTATGCTTCCCGGCTAACATTGTGTCTCCCTTCTCTTGAGCGTCCTTGTGTAATTTGTCTTGTGTGGTTTAGCTCTCAAACACAGGTTTAAATACGTTAAAAGCAGCAAAACAAGAGGCAGCCAAAAAAAAGTGAGCAGCAACACAAATAGTAATACATCATTAAAATCTCAAAAAAAGGAACACTAAATGCCACTAAACCAGCAATGAGGCCAGCAGTGTAGGGTTACCAACCTCCAGGCTGGGCCTGGAGTTCTCCCAGAACGACAACTACAGAGATCAGTTCCCTGGACAAAATGGCACTTTCAGAGGGCCTACCATAGAGTTATATGGCATACCATAGAGTTTAGGCGAAATGGAAGCTCATCCTCAGGTACCCAATCTGAAGGAATTTTCCAGAACAGAACATCCCAAACTATCAGGGGTTTAGCAGTCAGAAAGAATGACAAAATATACCACTTCGGACTGCAAAAGAAGGATTTCTAGCTCTTTCTACATTAATAATTCTCTATAAATTAAAAACTATCACGTAATGCAAAGGAATAGGCAACCCCCGCTCTCTTTGATGTGCTCATTTATTTATTTGCAGGATTGTTTTTTAATGAGGGATGATTAAGTATGTGACCTCCCCCCCCCTCCACACATATGCACCATCTGACTTGGTATGTCTTAGGTAGCCCCTCAGCATTCTACTACTGCAATCTTCTACAAGAAAAATGAGAATGTGGAATTCCAGGTGGGATAATTTCAGATTGCAGGGAAAGAATCACATTTTACAATTGATACTCGATATTAAAAACTTCCTGAACATAGAAGATTGTCCCCGCAATCTGATAAATAAGTCGTTATGTAAGCCCCAGAAACCTAATTAAAGGATTCCATGTATGGGCCATTAGCAGAGTCTATCATGTGGCATAGAAAGCATGATTATAGGTGATTGTGAGCTTGTTCTGCTGGCTGATGTGTGTGCAGGAATGAAAATAATAAAAGCATACACTTGGTTTACATTTAGGAAAGAAATAAGAGTTCTTTATTGTAGGAACTCCATACTCTGATAGGAGAGGTAGATCCTAACTACCTATCTAGTCTAAGGATGGACATGGTTTGCAGGACATGGATTGCAGGGCAAGGCCTGCATCCATGCTGCCAAGATGGAGGGAGGAGAAGGAGAAAGGTATTGCCTGGAACAAAGCCTGGAAGAGAAGAAGTGAGAGGGAGGAAGTCAGGAGGAGGAAATCCTGAGAATAGCAATCTACATATCAAAGGACAGTCAGAACAGTAAACAGCCCTGACCTCTCTATTTTTCTAACTCTTTGGTTTGTCCCCCTCTGAAACCTGAGAAGAGGGACAGCGCTGGATCCTCCTCTTCCATCACAACCAAAATGAGACAGATCGGGTACAACCTCTCTCCTTGCTGTGCTAGTTCTCCATTTGCAGGGGTTTTTTTTAATGTAAAGGAACAAAAGCTGGAATTCCACGCACCTGCAGTTTCAAGTGGTTCAGACCATTCTACCATCTCAGGGCTCGATCACACTATTACCACCTTGTCCTTCTACACCTGTGAAGCAGGTCTTCATTCCAAATAAAATGCAGAAGATTGGGCTGAGAGAATTGTATTTAATCTATCCCACCCCCAAATAAATCTATCCCCAAATAATCCCACCCCCAAATAAATCTATCCCCAAATAATCCCCAAATAATCTATCCCCAAATAAAATGCAGAAGATTGGTCTGAGAGAATTGTATTTAATCTATCCCACCCCACAGCAAAAAGTAGTCTAATAGCCGCAGCTGAGTGGAGACAGTCAAGCAGCTATTTGGTTTCCAGCATCTCGAGTACGTAGGATCGAGAAATCAGCCTCGCAATGGGAAAATGCACCTGTCAGAAACCTTTTCTTTCTTACTTGACATCGGTGTAATACGAATGACATTGACTTCTCACTGCTACATGCTCGATTGATTAATGGTGCCGTGAATCTGAGACACATTGTACTGGAGATGTTTTCTGCACTGGCTTGACTGCTCATCTTGGGCTTACTGAAAACCACTAAAATCTATGAATTGAAACCTTGTTAATTAAACCCATGCAGCTGACTTATCCCGGGTCAGATTATTGGTCTATCAAGGTCAGTATTATTTACTGTAACTGCAGTAGCCCTCCGGAGTCTCAAGGGGAGGTCTTCACATCACTGGAAATGCAGAAGAGTGAACCTGGGACCTTCAGCCCACAAAGCCGAAGTTCTACCAACTAAAAATAAACACAGATATTGACAGGGAGAAAATAATGAGAAGAGGAATGTCCATAAATTAAAAATGAAATTTGGCTGATGGACAGCAACATCAAAGGCATCAGCTAAAACAAATTACAGGACAAAAGTAATTATGATGTGTGTGTGTGTGTGTGTTATGTGCCGTCAAGTCACCTCTGACCTATGGTGACCCTATGAATGAAAGTCTTCCAAAATGTCCTATCATTAACAGACTTGGGCCGTTTCCACACACGTTGAATAATAATGCACTTTCAATGCACTTTAGTTATCCTTTAGAAGTGGATTTTGTTTCACACATGAAAACCCAGTTCCAAATGATCACTAAAGAGCATTGACAGTGCATTATCCAACGTGTGTGGAAGCAGCCTTGCTCAGATCCTGCAAACTGGAGGATGTGGCTTCTTTTATTGAAGCAAGTATTATACAAGTATTATAGAGTAATTATGATGCAGTACTGGAAATGCAAAGTTGTATCTCAATATTAGGTAAACAATGGTATCATAAGACCACCTTTTCATTTTTGTCACAAATGGACACGACATTCCATGATGTCACAGCAGCTCAGCAAATAACGAGGGCCATGTTCGCATGTGAGCTAACACAATTCATGCATAAGATACGGTAAAACAGGGCTGTTGTAATTCCCCACAAGATTTCCTTGTAAATCAACATGGCAGCACAGGTTCAGCTTTACGAGGACTTAGACTTAAATTCTAAAATGTGACTGAATTCAGTAGAAAGCAAAGTATTATATGACTCAACTCCCTGGAGCAGGTTTTCATTCTAATAAAATCCCCTAAGCCTTCTGTGTCTTGCGACTAGCCGCACAATACACAGCTGAGTGTGTCTACTCATTTGATCTAGGTTTTGATCAGGCACTGGAAAAACAAGATAAACTGTTGGACTTTGTCTATAAGGAGGTATTTTACAGCCAAGTGGAGAGAAGAAACACCAGAGGAAAAATTGCTACTGAGGGCTCCGTCAACTACAAAATCCCTTTGATTAAGCGGCGTTTAGGTTCATGGTACCTGGTTTCTGCTTCCTCTCAGTCTGAACTCTTCTCTGTTTCTTGGTAGCTGGAGCGTATTTTCAGTTCTCTTCCCTTTCTCCACACCAAAAGTCAGCGGCATTTATTCTTGATAATGGAAATACCTCAGGAATTGGAGAAAAGCAGAGCAGTGGAGAAAGTGGTTTTTGCCCTGCTCACAAAGACTTAACCTCCTTCCAGCCAACCGCAGGAGGTCACAGAGGGCTAAAAATCACTTGCGGTCTGGTCTTACAAGAGATTCAAACAGGACTTGTCTCTTAAGGATGATTTCTCAGCCTCTCTAGTGTTCTCCCCCCGCCCCTTCAAACATTTGGGTAGCAATTTGCAAGTATTATAGATTTCAAGGTATTTGTCCTGAACTGGCCCAGGCTAGGCCGAACTTGTAACATCTCCTGGAAACTAGTCAGGATTAGCCCTGGTTAGTACTTGGATGGGAGACTACCAAGTAAGTCCAAGGTCGCTACACAGAGGCAGGCAATGGCTTCCTCCTTTGGATGTTTCTTGCCTTGAAAAACTTACGAGGCCACACTAAGAGTGGAACTACAAGTGACAAAAGGCACAGATTGGACACTGGTCAGCTTCCCTCAAGTTTTGGCGGGAAATGTAGGCAGCTTGGCGGAATGTTGGACAAGTGACAGTTGAAAAGTCTGTTGGACAGCAGTCGGAGAGCCAAGCTGCAAGACCAGGAGGCCTACATTTCCCATCAAAATTTGAGGGAAGCTGACAAGTGTCCAACTTGTGTCATTCGTCACTTGTAGTTCCGCTCTAAATTGGCACTTGATGGCACTTTAAACACACATCAAGGCCTTCCTAGGAAAAACATGACGCTAAGAGCAAACTGAACCCAGAAATAAACACACATTGTCACAACAAGAAAGGAAACCCAAGGTGGGGGTGCACACATAAAAGAACAGGGTTAAGCTAACTCAAGAAGGCAAGCCAATGGCTTTAGTTCAATTCTATGGGGGGGAAAGAAAATTTTCTGCAATCAGCTGTGATAATAGAGGCTGGTTTGTCTCCTAGTGTCCTTACTGATTTCTATGGAGCAATGTAAGTTGGTTATGCCTGCAGTTGGTTATGCCGATAGACACTGGCTTTGTTAGCAATAGCTTCTATTGAGTTTGATGGAATAAAGGAAATTTGCTGTAACTGCATATCTGAACTGGTAATGTTCCCATCCCTGTGTAAACATTACCAAAAAATTTAGGGGTTGGTGCCTGGAGAGGGTGGAGTTTCAGGAGGAAGAGATAACATTTCTGGGTAACATTCTAGGAATTTCTCCTAATTTCTATGGTATACCATAGAGAATAGGGAAATTCCTAGAGCAGTACCACCACCATTTCTTCCCATTTTTCTCCCATTCCTCAAATTATAAGTGGGGTATTGAGCATGAAAATGCAGGACTGCCTGCTGCCAGTGGGCAAAAGGCTCCTATTGAGTTCTGCAGAACAAAAGAAATAAGCTACTATCATCTATGCTAACAGGAATTGGATTGGCTGCCAATGGCTCCTACTGAGCTCTATGGATCAAAGGAAACAGGTTTCAGCTGGGGGCATTTGAAAGGAGGCAAAAGCATACTCTTTTAATGGAGACAATGTTATAGTGGAGCTCAAACCCATCTCGGAGATAACTATATTAGAGTCCGGCTCTACTGTACCGCTTTTCTTTTTCTAAAGAAGTAAATGGCTGCCATTAACTTGTATGAAAGAGAGACAAAACTCTGCATTTGAGGAAGTGTTGCTCAAGCATCCCTCCCACAGCAGGGATGCTTGAATACTCACTTGTTTGGCTCACATCTTATTCAACCGACATGAACAGAGAACTGATTTTTGGACAAGCTGTTTACTTACTTACCTCTTCATGGCCATTTGGCAGGTTGCTTCATCCTGTACAGTGTGTATATAGTAGCACAATGAAATCAGCGTTTTGCTCATCCGTGTTCCCACACACAGCCCATTTGAGTTCTACGTCCCCCGTTCTCATTGTGCTTTTCTTGGCAGACAATTGTTTAAACAGACAGTTACATCAGTCATATAAATCAACCATATACATCAACAATAAACAAATACCATGTTTTTCAAGAACTCCTCCCATTCGATATGAATTTAAGTAGTCCTCAGAGATGTTAATGGGTCCTGATCTGTTTGGAAAGGCAACGTTTTTGGGGGGTGGGGGGTGGGGAGATGGAAACCTGTTCAGGTTTGTGTGCACATGAACAGACCAGGTTATTGATTCACATTTGGTTATCACAGTCGAACATGGCAAGTTTGACTGCCGAACATGTTCAGCACAAAATTCGCAGCATCCCCATCCCATAGTTCATGAAAATGCCTCACCCAGCCTCCAGCGACAAGGACTCCACTCAAGGAAGACGCAATAAATCTTGCAATCCGTTTCTCCCGTCTATCAAAACGGCAAGCATTGTGCTGGTAAATAAAGGTGCTGACTTATTCGTAGGGTTTGGACTAGATGACCTTCAGATTTTATATATATATATATATATATATATATATATATATATATATATATATATATATATATATATTGACAACATTATGATTCCACTCCCCCTTCCTTTTGATGAGTAAGTCAAACACAGAAAGACAAAATCAATACCAAACCCTACATGAAAATGCCAAGCTATATCCTTAAAAATTGTGTCACATATTGACAGACATATTCTTTCTTTTATGACCTGCCAATGGGCAAACTTTTTTATGCGCAGATATGATGCCTAATCCATATCCAACAAACTTCTTCTGTCAGTCAAAGCGGTTGTTAATGATTGGACAGGACATCGCCTCCATAAAGAACACAACTTTTGATGGACAGTCTCTAATGTGGAATATAAATCACAAAAGGTTTCAAATGGAGCTGACATGCAGTCAGAACTGTCCTTCTGATAGCCGAAGAGTAATTTTTACACAATATTGCTGTAAGGACTGCCAGCCTTCCCCCAGGAGACTAGGGGGCTGGAGACAAACTGATTCGATAGCCCTTCATGTCATGACATCACTTCTGGATTTGTAACCTGAAGTGATGCCACCATATCACAGGATACTCTAGGATTCGCCCAAACTCTATGATTTTTTTCACCATAGAGGTTCAGAGAAATACTAGAGTAACTTGCAATGTAGTGACATCACTTCCACTTATGCACCCAGAAGTACATTGCAGCATCGCAAGGAGAGCCAGTTCGGCGTAGTGGATAAGAGCGGCAGGACTCTAATCTGGAGAGCAAGGTTTGATTCCCCACTCCTCCACTCGAAGCCAGTGGGTGACTTTGGGCCAGTCACAGTTCTTTCAGAGCTTTCTCAGCCCCACCCACCTCACTGGGTGATTGTTGTGAGAATAATAATAACACACTTTGTAAACCTCTCTCAGTGTGGCAGTAAGCTGTCCAGAAGGGAAGTATAGAAATCAAATATTATTATGATGCCATTTCAGCACCTCCATTTTCCTCCAATGACACTTGATAGCTCAAGGGTGGGAGGTTTCCTGCCAAAGAGGGCAGCCCGGCCACTCCAATTGTTATACAGGACATGCTGGTTCACGTTGTGATTTGCTGGTAACAAGCTGTCGGTATCACTTTTGTACTAATCTGTACAAATTCCACAGAGGTAGCTCTGTAAGACTGCTGCAGCAAAACAAAGCAGCAGGTCCAGTGGCAACTTAAAGATTAACTTCATTTATTCCAGCATAAGCTTTCATAAATCCGAGCTCGTTTCATAAGACACATCGAATGAACAACCGTAGCATTTATTTATGCTTAGAGTTAGAAGCAACAGGTGGGGAGGGGGGACATGAAGCTAATTGGAAACAATAACCAATCAGTAACCAACTAAAGAGTTGCCGTCTAATTTTTTGGAAGTTTTTTTTATTAATTGAGGGCGTTGCTTGCACTTTACAGTCTGTGTTCCTGCAGTTTTCCAGTTTGAATTAGGATAAAGGCACACATCCCAGTTTTTCCACTGGTGAAAAGGACAGGGTGTTCTTTCACCACCAAAAAAAAGGTTATACTGAGAAATGTGGGACCTGCATGGACAAAAGCCATGTAGGACAGGGGCTGTAGTACAGAAGGGCAGTGGGTGAGATAAGATGGAAAAAATACAGCATCCAACCCATGTATTCTACATACATTGCCACAATGCAGTACATAAAAGCAACAATTTCTTTCCCTTTTCTAAGCGTGTCTAAGTGTGGGAAGAGGAGGTTAATCTTCTAACCCTAACCAATCAAATTACTTTCTCCTGGCACATTTCATTTCTAAAATATGGAGTTGCATTTTCCATCAAACCACAGTGCTAGAAAGTTTATCCTACCCTGCATAAGCTGCTGAAAACCTCTGCATTAGAATGCGCCGCTCATTCCTCGCATTTGCTGTCTTTGAATGAATTGCACAACCACAAAAGGGGGGGGGGACTACTCTGCTCGACAATCAATTGTTCTGTTGTGTCCTGTTTTTGTTATATGGCAAACAGTCCATTTGTTCCGATTATTTACGAGCAGGATATAGGCCCTAATATAAAACTAGGATTAGGAGATGTCAGAAGTGAGTGTTACAGATATATTTAAGATTGCCCACCGTGGATTATACTCATTGTAATTCAGTGGTTTTCAAATTTGCTGCTTTACCGCACTCTTAAAAACTGATTCTCTTCCCTAGTCATATGTCATCTACCCCACCATTTCAAGAACGGTTTGATTCACCTGCTATTGCTTTAGCTATCCCTTTTCACTGCCTTGCTGATAGACTGGAACTCTCAAATGCATATAATTTAAACCTCTTTCATTTTCCCAAATTCATTTTTAAAAAATCCTTTTAAAGTTATAATGCTCCTTGTGGTATCGAAGTAAAGAGGGCTGTAAAGGTACATTCTCTCATTGGTCCACCTAGCTCAGTACTGATTATTCTGATTGGCAGCAGTTCTCTGGGGTCTCGGGTAGAGAACGTTTTCTTTCTCTGCATCTCCTTTAATTGGAAATGCCGGGAATCAAACTAGGCTTAAGAGGTAGGTCCTCTTACCCTCCCGGTGGGAGGGGGGAAATACGGCTGTTACCTCCTTCTTTCCTTCTTTTTTTACTTGCACATGCTCAGTGAGTGCACCCCCTGTGGGTGCACGGTGATGTCACTTCCAGTGACGTCACTCTGCCTCCGTAGGGGGTGCATCCACTTCACAGCAGGCCGATTTGGGCCTCAAACGGGCCCAATTCATCCCGTTTGGGACCCAAATCGGACTGCGGCATAGCACAGGAGTGCTCCTGGGGTGGTGCAATGACGTCAGTGATATCGTCATGCTGCCTCGGGAGCGTGCCTGGGAGGCCCATTCCTGTGCCTTCCTCCCCTGCTGGCCACGTAAATGGGGGCAGGGAGCGGAGGGTGAAAGTAGAGAATCCCCGGCCCACACTGTGGGAATGGGGTCCCTGTTATGAGTTCTAACATCACAAAGAGACCGTCCACCATCTACCTGCTGACCCCATTGCAATGGGGGGGAAATGGGGAGGAAACAGTCTTCACACCATCACTTCTGGTGTAAAGCCAGAAGTGACATCACCACATTGGCGTGGCACTCTAGGATCCCCCACTGCTTCAAAAAACTCTATGGTAAATCCATCATTGGGGGAGGGTGTTGAGTGGCATAATTGGTGGCATCATTGCCAGTGTTTACACCAGAAGTGATAGTGCGACATTAGTGTAAAATCAACCCTAGATTGAAACTGGAACCTTTTGTATGCCAAGTACATGTCCTACTGCTGTCAGAGCTTCTCCCTAAAGTGAACCCTTGTCGCTGCCTTATACCATGCCTGCTCATTGGTCCACTGAAGCTCAGTGTCAGGCTATGGATGACAGGATATGGTAAACAGGTCTCTGTACCATTGCAACAAGAAGTCCAAGCTCTTGGTTAAATGGTTTTTATTCAGAAATCCAATCTTTCCATATATGTGTCCATAGAATTACTCAGAGGCAAGAAAGCATCCAAGCAGTACACGCTTCCTTGACAGGAATAGAAACTTGAGAAAAGTAGAGGTCTAAATACTCAATCATTCCCCCCCCCCCTCCCAAACCACAAGTTTGTGCGGGAAGAAGTCTGGGAACTTCTGCTGGAGTTTATACATCAGCTAGACAGGACAAAGAAGCATAAAAGAAACGACAACATTTCAGACAGTGCAAGGTCACTTCAGTGAGCTTCAAAGAAAGAGATAATACAGCTGTGTTCTCAGGCTGCTAGAGAGGGAAATGAAAGTGATGATTATAGCATTTGCAAAATGAAATTAAGACTCAGTATTAGCAATGGTTCAACACCTAGAACAATGACATGACACTCAGTATTGTCTACTCTAACCAACAGCAGCTCATCCCGGCTTCAAGCAAAGAAATATTTTTTTCAATGACTGTTACATAGATTCCTTCTCCAACACTCCAGCCCTAGATCCATACAAGGGGTCCCCAGAGCTACTTTGGCCAGCCCACCCATTAAGATCTTCTTCCCAAACTCTGCTTTCTATGTCCCTGCCCACAGATGTGAGAGGTGGGTGGCAGGGCTTTTTCTATGGTGGCACCTCACCTTGGAATTCCCTCCTCCTTGAAGCTCACGTGGCATCTGACATAGTTTTCTTTAAGCACCAGGCCAAATCACTTATTTTTACTCAGAGTTCCAATAAAGACCAGAGATCCAATAAAGACCAGGGTTGCAGAGGCAGGTAATGGCAAACCACCTCTGTTAGTCTCTTATGATGACCCCCTCACCAAGGGGTCGCCATAAGTCCCAGCTAGGACTTAAGGACTCTCTCTCTCTAGTTCTTATGGTGCTATTTTTATTATTTGAGTGTTTTTTTTATTATTTTTACTTTGTGAGCCACCTCAAGTAGCTCTCTGGAGAGGCAGTATATTATATATTTTCTAAACAGATATAGGAATGAGTGGCCTTCCAGTACCAGAATCCTTATTTCACAGGGTGTTTGGTCCTAAAGCTATCTATCAAATTCCAGGAAGAGGTGAAATTTGAATCAGGGATTTCATGACTCACAGAACCTTGCAAGTGCTTACCTCAACAAAATGAACAAGGTTTGTGAAAATGCCTCAGCTGTGCCATGGGAGCCTCCGTCTACAAATCCAGCGACAATAAAGTGTTTCAAGAGTTGTTCTTAACATGCAGATATTGCTGTGAACAAGCAAGAAGGGAGAAGCTAAGCTTTCCATGAAATGTATCCATCTGTCGATCATCTGTCAATCCACGGGGGAATTAACAAGAGAAATGGATCCGTTAATAAGATGGAGTGTCAAAGGAGAGACAGTAATGAAAGTATTGGCTTGACAAGGAAAAGATGTTTCAGCAAGTAAAACTAATAGCATCTCCTCCCCCCTCGTTTATTTCCTTCTGCTTACTTCCTTAAGCTACGTGAAACGATAGAAGAAACTCAGTGGTAGGTATATACAAATGTATGCAAATTTGAGTTTGTATAATGAAGTCTCCCACCTGTCTGAAGATTTTTTAAAAAAAAACTTGACTTATTTTCTTCTTTCAAACGTGTTTCGTCAGGCAGTTTCTGCCAAAGAACTTTCTTCGAGTTTTAATAACGCAAAAGTCAAGCATCAGACATCTTTCTGAAAGAAATCACCTACATTTCATTCAGCCTTTTAAATGTTACAGCTTCATCCGCTTAATTTTTTTTCCCTTTAGATTTTTCTGCAATTCCTATCAAAAGCGAGAGGAAACAATCCGTGGGGTTTTTTTTCCAGCACTTTATTACCTTGCTTACAAAATGATTTTTTGCCGCGTAGTCTCTCGAGAATTGTTGAGAAGGGATTTGCAATATCTCTAGCTATTATAAGGTACATCTGAAGTTATAGATTTTTAAAAAAAATTATAGAGACAAATGATCCAGATACTTAACTCGAGTAATAAGATAGCTTTCCCTCTCCCTCCGCAAATCCTTTTGAAAGGTTGGAACTCAAGAGAGGTCTCGTGCAGTCAAACTTAACAATGCAAGATCTCTCACACCATACAATGTCATGAGTTGTATTGTTGCAGAATACCTAGGGTGTGGTTCTCAAAGAGTGGGTCAGGATCCAGAAATGGAATTCAATTTTCACCCTCCTGGGCTGCAAGACCTAGACATAGGAAGCAGATCTAGGCAAGCTAGAGAGAGAGCCAGTATTGCATAGTGGTTAGAGTGTTGGACTAGGATCTTGGAAGCCCAAGTTCAAATCCCTACTCTGCCATGGAAGCTCACCGGGTGGTCTCGGGCCAGTCAAACCCTCTCGACCTCATCTACCTCACAGGGTTGGTGGTGGAGAGTGCTGTCAAGTCATAGCTGACTTATGGCAACCTCTGGCAGGGTTTTCATGGCAAGATACTAACAGAGGTGATTTGTTATTGCCTGCCTCTGACCTCACAGGGTTGTTGTGAGGATAAAATGGAGGGGAAGACAATGATGTGAGCCACTTTGAGTCCCAGTTGTGGAGAAAAGTGGAGTGTAAATAAATAAAGGAAGGAAGGAAGGAAGCCAAGAGAGGAGGTTCAAAGGCAAATTTGGGGTTACCTCTGAGTAATGTGCCAAAGAGCTATGAAATATAGCCCACTGCTCAGTAATGCTATATATGTAGGATATATCCAGCCCCCTGCTGTGTCATGAAGCCCAGAGCTGGGCATTTGGAAGAAAAAAGGACCACATAAACAACCGGAATTCCTAGAAAGACTACAAATGTGATGAACTGTAGCACATAGCTTTCTCGGGAAGCCCTCCCCACACCAAACATTGATTTCCTGAAACATATGGCAGAATTGATTAAAGCTGATTCTCAGACACATAATTCTGCCTTCACAAAAGAAAAAAAAAACATACAGCCCCATCACTGCCCCTGAAAGTTTTGTTAAAGTTCCCAAAAGATGTAGAATCCATTTCAAGTAAGGTACCCTATTTGGGAATTGGAAGCTGGCCTAGCACTTCAGTTATTACAGTTTTTTGAACCTGTGGGCACCTTTGGAATTCTGGGATAGGATGGTGGGTGTGACTGCAAAATGGACACCGCAGGAGGCATAGCCAACCACAAAATGGCTGCCAAAAGAGGTGGAGTCAACCACAAAAAGTCAAGGAGTGAGCTTATGCATAATTCTAATAGTAACTCCTCAGGATTTCAAGCAGAAGCTCTGTTTAACAGGATGGATTTTAAAATGAACATATGGTTTAAAAATATTTTCTTACATACGCACAGATTACCTTCAGTAACACGGTAAAGATATTTGTGCTCCGGTGGCAGCTGCTGCTGAGACGATATTTTTTAAAATCTACACGGCCCATCAGATCTCCAATGGCCTATCAGAAGCCCTGCTGGAAAAGCCCCACCCACTTTCTGGGCACCAGGAAAAGGTGGGTGCTATGGTGCCCACAGGTGCCACATTGGCGACCCCGAGCTATTAGGACATATTCGAGCACCTTTTTTTTTTTAAGGAACATATTCAGTTTGAAGACAATATCTTTGAAATTGCATTTAAGGTTGTCATTTTTTTGAAATGAAAAGGAATTTTGCCTTTGCAAGAGACTCTTAGGGCTCAGGGTCAGGTTTGCCCTTCGCCTCTACCTCACCCTTTTCATTCCATCCCTACGGACAGTAACCCCATGTGAAATATCTTGCAATAACCCAGCCGGAAGGTGACTAGTATGATATTTGTGTTTCACAACCTATTTGCATTTAGATGCCATTTAGGAAATATTTTTAGCCTGGACGCATTTACCATTTGACCTTGGGTGAGACCCAGCTGTCTCTAACAAGCACATTGCAAACTGGAGGCTACGGCGGCAAAGCACCAGGAAAGAAACCAGTAAAATAATAATAATAATAAAACCCGAAATAAGTATTCAATGCCAATGACAACAAGAGCAAAATCAGCCCAACAGGACTTGATAGTTATGAATATGTATTTATGTACACCAGTGGGGATATTAATTATTTGAACATTTTCATGGGAATAACAACTTGAAATTCATCACCTAGCCGGTATATCATACATATTAACAAAGACAAATTTAGAACTCATTTGAATATTTTGCAATTTTGCCTTTAAGAAGCCTTTTGTTTCAGAGATAATGTCTCAAGAGGAAGGAAAACAAAACCCAAAGCAAATTGAAGGGGGGGAGGTATTTGCAGATTGCAATTAAAGAGGGTGGGGGTAGGGACAGTAAAATAGCACCTTTCGGAAGAAACAGTATCTCCAGCAAGGTTAAAGGGCTCCACAACAAGATTGCAGAACAAAAACTAGTCATTAAAGTCATTTTTCAATTCTCAAAAGAAAGTCACGTGAGCATGGGAGCTGCCTTATATCAAGCCGGTCCCTGGCTTCAGAACCCTCTGCAATGATCAGCAGGCAGCAGCAGCTCTCCAAAGTGTCCGGAACAAAAAGGTCTATCCCACAACGGCCACCTGAGATGCATAGGACCTTCTGCGGGCAAAGTATGCCTCCTACCATGGAGCCACAATCCCTCCACAAATAGTCACACACACACACAACTTCTTTGGCTTCCAAACCAAGTACCTGGATTCACTTCAGTGCTTGCAAGAGACAACTTCAGAGCCAGAAGTAATAGTTTTCAACTTCTGGAGTTTTTTTTGGTAGACAAAGCATGTCCTTACTGTTTCATGCAAGCTTGCTGTGCGTTGCAGAACTGGTGTAGCACATGGTTTAAAAGCACAAAGAAAGACTGTGTGCAACAGTGGATAGTGTGGAGAAACGCCCTTGTGGTTTCTGGAGTAACTTTTCTATGGGCTGCAGAGGGGAGGGGCCAGTTCTGGAGGGGAATGTGATTGGAGGGAGCGCGAGTTAGTGGGAGTTGGAAGTTGACAGTTGGTGGCTGGAGAGTGGAGGGAGAGAGGTAGATCTAGTGTAACCCCAGGTATCAAAGGCTTGGGCCTGCCCTACACAACATCTAATTAGGGCATGAGGGAGATAGAGTAGGGGTTTCTGTTTAGGTTTTATTAGTCCTTCCGTTCACTGTTCATTTACCTGTGTATAGTTAGCAGTTCAACAAATGAGTTTTGGAATTGATGACGGAGGAAAGCTCTTCTGTTCCACATAGTCCCCCAACCGCTTGGGCCCACTAGCAGAGGAGAGGGGTTAGGAGGCTGTCCCGCCTAACCAGGACCCCATACAGGGACAGCGGTGGCAGTGAATACCCAGAGACAGGGAAGGGAGACAGCCCTTCAGGTGCCTGGCCAGAGACAGAAAGGGAGGGGTAGGCAGAGCGGGGTCTACCAGTGGGAGGAAAGGCCCCGTTCCGCCACAGACAGAAAAGAGGACTTGGTTCAGGAGGAATACAGAAGTCGAAATCTCCCTAAATGCTAGACAGTCATTTATCTTCTTCTATCTGGTCTTCACACCTTAGACTAGTGCTACTCACTCTGCAGCTTGTAAAGAGGCACATTGACAATTACCATCAACCAAAAGAGCCACAGGACTAGCATATGCCCTGTGCGCCACCCCACCAAGCACACACAAATAGTGATACCAACGACTTCTGCACGAACAAGGTTCTTTCCACTTTGCCAGCTATTGCCAACTGTTTTGTCTCTGGAGTGCGGGGAAGGATTTGCAAGTCAGACTTATTGCAGAAAATAGTGTGCAAAGAAAGGTGAGGAGATGCTGGAGAGGATGGTCCCTTTTCTTCCAACCGTGGCACTAAGCCCATAACTTAGGGGAGTCCACAGCTCACCCATCTCCAGTTCCTCCAGTGGCCTCTGTTCCATGTTGGGAACCAGTGATTAACCACAAGCCACACCTGGAAATGGCCATGCTTAGTTTTGCGAGTCATGTCACATTGGGAAGTGGTGCTCAGACGTGCCACAGATGGTGTGTCAAAGAGCCACATGTGTCCACCATCCAACACGGATTCTTTGTCCTTACCTACAAAGTGCTCCAAAAGCTTTTCAAAGTTCTCCAAAACCAAAAGGTCTCCAAAAATAGTTCTGTCCTTATCTCCAGGATCTATTGTTCCTCCAACTCCACCTACAGCTGCCAATAATCTCAGGCCATCTCCAATGGCTCCACCCTTCCTTCCTTCCTTCTTCCCCCATGCCCAATACACCACTACCATTTCTCCCTTGCTTCCCTTGCCCTTCAATCCCACCGCTTAGAACATCTTCCAAGACCATCTCCATGGTGGACCTCTGTAAATTCATAGAGCCAAATGAAACAACTAACTACATACCCCTGAATTTGTGCATGTTTTTTCCTCTTATTAAACCCACCTGCTTCTCTCCTGCCATCCCTTCGCTCCTTTGCACCTAATGATTATAAGCTCCTCCTTTTATATCGCTTGTATTACTTTGCAAAGGTCCACGTGTTCAGGTATTAAACTATCCCCATCCTCTTTAACTGTAAACATCATACCAAAGAATTCCCAGAGATTCTCCAACCCTGTGCATTCAACTGTGCTTATGATGTACATACTTAAGGAGGCAAGATAGCAAGATTTCAATATTGTTTCCATTTGCAGTCGTTATTCCCTTTAGTCAAGCTCTAAATGGGGTGGACGGAGAATCAGACAGGCAAGTGTTCATCAAGGAAAAGATCATGATTTGACATTTCTGTAACTGCTTTACTGAATTTGCCAACCCTTGGAGGCTCTGCTGCAGGCTCTGAAGCCATATAATAAGTATTGAGCAAGGATGCTGGAACTCACACTGCCGTTTATTTCAATCAATATTTCTTTCTCTCTTTTTCTTGGGATGCCAAAGGCTTCTTGCGTCGTGCTCGTCCTGGGCAGCCTCTGACGTGAGCAGCATTTAATAAATCTTGGCATTTGGAATTATTGTTCTCTACATACATGCTAGATGGAGACTCGTCCGGCCCATATCCGCTGCCGCCCGCCTTGCTGTGTTGGCTACCACTTCCATCCTGTTCACTGAGGTTGACCTTTCAGTGTACGCAAGGGGATGGAATTAGAAAAACCCAACCTCGGCAAGAAAAATGGTCATCCTCCTGACCCAAGAACACAACACACACACAATTACAGTTCAGAGCAAACATTATATTTAGATCCATGGCAAATATTCTCTCTTGCTGACTTTCACTTCAATCCAGCCAAAACTATTAAAGCAAGCCCTCCTGAAATATGATCCCGGAACTGTCTGGTGCCATTGTGTTTCCCTGGGTGTTGCTGCCTCTTTGGGAACATTTTCAGTCTTCTTTGTTCTCGTTGCCCCCTGTTCCTGTATACCCACTCTGCCATTTAGCCCAACAGCTGACGTTGCTGGAATTTGCTTTAGCTAATGGGGCAAGGCAGGATCTGGGAGATGAAGGTTCAAATTCCCACACTGACTAGAACAGAGGCTCTTAAAGAGAGAGCAAGCAAAATACAGGAAGAAAAACACGGGCTTTCTAATCAATTTATTTATCACGCATTGAAATTGTATACTTTTGTTCAGGGCTTTCTTTCAGCAGGAACGTGGGGGAACGGAGTTCCGGAACCTCTTGAAAATGGTCATGTGGCTGGTGGCCCCGCCCCCTGATCTCCAGACAGAGAGGAGCTTAGATTGCCCTCCGCACCACCGAGCGGTGCGGAGGGCAATCTAAACTCCCCTCTATCTGGAGATTAGGTGGCGGGGCCCCCAGCCATGTGACCATTTTCTCTGAGTTCCACCACCTCTTTTCCCAGAAAAAAAGCCTTGCTTTTGTTTATTACTTAAGTAAGTAATAATATTGAATCGAGATAAGAGTGGCTCAAATTCCCACACTGCCATGAAAGTTGTTGGGTGTTCATGGGCCAGACACTCTCATCTTCAACTATATCACAGGGTTGTTAGCAAGGTGCAACAGGGAGTTAACCTGTATGTCACCTGAAGCTCCTTGGAGGAAGAGCGGGATAAAAATGAACCAGACAGCTTGGAGAACAAAGATCATTAGGCATAGCTTGTGGGGAGTCTCTACAGTGCCGCCAGGATGTTGCAGTAACAATGTGGAGCATCATCATGGGTTCTGGGGAATCTTTATGGATAACCTTTCTACATGTTACTTACAAAGCCAGTTTGGTGTAGGGGTTAAGAGCGGCAGGATTCTAATCTGGAGAATCGGGTTTGATTCTCTACTGCTCAGCTTGAAGCCAGCTGGGTGACCTTGGGTCAGTCACAGCTCTCTCAGAGCTCTCTCAACCCCACCCACCTCACAGGGGGATTGTCATGAGGATAATAACAACACAGACTTGTTGACAGCTCTGAGTGTGGCACTAATCTGTTCTGAAGAGTGGTATATAAGCACAATATTATTAATACTATTATTAAAGCACAGAGACTTACAAAGTCACATGGTCTATTGCATCAACCGGTCTTGAGTAACCACCACCACAGCCAGCCAAACACTACAGGCATCAGGAATGGTTTTCAGATTTAACTATGAACACTATGACCCAGATTAAGAAATCTAGCTGTGGTTCTTTGAAACCCATGGAAACAGTTGTAGCCAATTTAAGTCTGGGCCATCTTTGCACTACTAACTTGCTTCCCTAACATTGTGAAACGTTGCGCAAAAAACACGGAAGATAGCATCTTCTCGCGAGAGGTTTGTGCCACATTGCGCAAAACTCTCGCAAGAAGACTCTATCTTCCGCGTTTTTTGCTCAACGTTTTGCAACATTACGGAAGCAGGTTAGTAGTGTGAAAATGGCCCTGGTTTGAAATCAACGAGAATTAGCTTTGGCTGCACCTGGATCTAATGCGGTTTTTCATTGCCGACTTTCATAACAGGGTATTCAAACATTGATCACAATGCTATGAAGTGGTCGTCTCTTAGCAGACTCTCATTCTACCCCCGACACACACTTATATTACAGTATCTACTAGTACAAAAATTGACATTGACCTTTCAGCGTGGTCATACATAAGGAATACATCACTGTTTAAATGTCAGATGTATAGCAGAGAAGAGGGAATTGCTGCAAGGAATTCTCACAATTAAAACCCCATTTTGTCACTCCGCTACAGATTGGGGAAAAAAATGCCTAGGCTTTGTCCATGTTTTATGGTCAAGTGATTCCCAATCATGACGGAAAATGGATTATGCTATTATACAGATTTATAAAAAATATTTCAGATCCAGGGAAGGAAGGGATTTGGCACTTGGATAATCCAAGTTATCGCTGCTATTATTTCAAACGGTCAACGAATGCAAAATTTCCATCCGCTGTAGGTTTTGCGTCTTCCATTTTAGTATCTTCTCCCATTGTAGAAGCAAAGCAAACAACTAGACATGTCTTTTCCAAATCCAGTTTCCCCCCCCCCCTTGCAAGCAATGGGAAGCAATAAGGGTGATTTGATACGTAGAGGCATCCAATTCTGAGGATGACAACTGGGAGATCAAGTTGGGCTGACGGTCCTACCACATGTGTACTGGGAGTTCTCTGTTCAGAGCTCCCACTAATTTTTATTAAAGATAATAGTGCCTATAACAAAGTGTTAACGATCTAGTTGTCCCGTTAGATGAATCAGATTACAACGTGTTGTGAAAGGAAGTTGTCCATTTCCACACGGTACGCAAGAGGAGGAAGAGGAAGGAGATTTCCGAGGATTTCCTGGTTCCTCATCATCGTGAGCAAACCAAAGTGTTTTCATGACGTTCAACTGCAGCCTTTGCGCCTGCTGCTGAGCTCTTTGTAAATCCTTCTCTATTTACAGGTGCGTTTGGCTAAGCTTTCCTTCTGTTGCTGGGGAACCAACCATCTTATACGGCCAGAATCCAAACGTTAACCGTTATTAATCTTCTAGAAACCTGTAAAGCAAGGCTGAATTTAAAAGGAAGAGGCATGTTATTGGGGTTGTGTGATGTGCGTAATAAGTTAGTATAGATTTTCTGCGTCAATCAACCCCCGACCTGCACTGCCTGCAGTTAAAATTGCAGTTCTCTTGCAACCAAGGAGGTTCAATTGTTTTGACAAGCCCATATTTTACTCCAGTCCAAGATGAGGAATATGCAAAGAGGCCAGTTTATTTTCGCAGGAGGGGGCATCTCCTCTTTGGCATGCCACATAATATTCCAAACTATCTGAAAAGCAAGTGGCCATGTTGGAATCATCTTTAAAGCTCTCTATGGCCCAGCCTAGCCCAGAATTCTGCCCTTTGTTCCCATCAGATGGGTACCTGACTTTTTCTTCTAATAAGGCTTAAAGCTGGAGAAATTATGCAGGAGGAGGGGGGAATAACCTCCCTCTTACAACACTATGCCCCAATCCAGATCAGTTCTATTTTAGAGCTAGTAGCACAATATTGGCCTCACCAGGATAGCCCAGGCAACCCAGTTCTTGTCTGATCTCAGAAGCTAAGCAGGGTCAGCCTTGGTTAGTAATGGGATGGGAGACTTCCAATGAAGACCAGGGTTGCAGAGGCAGGCAATGGCAAACCCACCTCTGTTAGTGCCGTGCCTTATGAACCCCACTAGAAGTCTCCATAAGTTAGCTATGACATGACAGCACTCCCCACCAGCACAATACTAAACTGAGTTATATCTTTCTTAGAATCAAAGAAGACATTAAGAGCGACACACTGACACACATAATGACTCGCACAAAAGTGGGTTTATTTACCTAAGAAGTGCTCCGTTGCTTTCTGGAGCACTGTCTGGGAGGTAAGAGCTTCCCTATTGCCCCATTTTTGCTGATGGAAACAGCCAAGGGGAGGGCGGCTTGTCCCTTTCTTTGGCTCCACTCTGTGCCCATTTCTATTGATGAACACATTGTAGTAAGGAAGTTAGAAGCCCCTAGCAGTACTCCAGAGTCCACCAGAACAACAGAGCAAATTTTAGGGGAGCAAACTCACTTTATACAAATTGTTACACATGACAGTGAGTCAGCTCAGGCACCCGACTTGTGTCACTCTTAACAGCTAGTTTGGCTCTATGTTCATTGAAGTCAGCTCTTAGAAGGTGCTTGATATGGCACCATAATTAGGATTGACAGGCTGTTCCTGGCAATTGGCAGGAGTTTGAGTGGCAGGGCCATGGGGGGTGCTGGCAATGTGTGCAGTCAGACATCATTTCCAGGGAAAACCAGAAGTGACATCACATTGCTCTAGAAATAACTGGAAACCATAGAGTTTCAACTAATTCCTAGAGCGCCATGATGGCACTCCCAGGTTTTCCCCAGATATGATACCCCTTTTTTTTTCCAGCAAGGGAAGTTGGTAGGAGGTCTTCTGTCACAGAGGCCTAGCAACACTAACTGTAAGTTAGTTGCCTAGAGTCAGTTGCAAAACTCCAGAATGATGTGTTGTCTGTTCCTTAGTCAAGAACCTTACTTGGCAACCTCGAGGCAGTTGCTATCTCTCCACCAAGCCTACCTCATAAAGTTGTTATGGGAATAAAACTGGAAGGGGGTGTTATATGTTGCCCTGATGTCCTGGGAGGAAAGACAGCCTAGAATGCAATGAATTTTTAAAAATACAGCGTCTGGAAGAATCACGGAAAAGTTGTGAAATTGGCAAGAGCTCGTTAAAAATGGGTGTTTTATTGTCACTAATAGCTCTATCAGGATAAGTGTAACAAAGGGCTTCCTCATCGGTCACCTGGTTTCATTTTCTTCCTTGCAGTCAAAGGAGGCATCATCATTTCTCATTTGACATTCTTCCCAGATCTGAAGATAGCACATTGATGCTTGTTGCAATTAAGGGGGGTGGGGTTTGAATCAACAACATGAGAATCATTGGATGCTAATTAATTAGCTTTGATGGAAATGAGCTTTGCTTTCAGAAATGGAAAGTCGTTTCAGGTGCCCCAGCCAGAATGATGACTCCTAATAGCTTAATCAGGGATGGATTTAATACCAGAAATGGCCACATCATTGCGGTCTGCAATCAGTTTTCTGGGGCCCTGGAGGGGAACAAAAAAAAAAGCTAGAAGGCATTTCATGGTTGCATACAGAGCTGCAAATTGGGGTTGCCATCTGTCTGGAGGTAATCAAGAATGTCTTGATTTGATGAATGCATCCTGATCACAGCAAGGGGAAAAAAAGCAATTGTCCCGATCTTACAACGAATAAACAAAATATGATCTCCATTACGCTGCGGGCTTTGACAACAGGACTTGAATAAAAACAAAAGGCAAATATGCTTTGGGTTTTCTTCACCCTCTCCATGTGCTTATGCACAATTTTCATTCCGGTCTTCCCGAATGATAAATGCCATGATTCCAGAAGGGAGCGGAAGGGAGCAGAAGGCTTCGGCCAGACTCATATTTAGGCTTCTCTATTACATTATTCTTCAACAAAAATCATTCTCATCACATTTTGTGGGTCTATACACAACCAATCCCATGGATCCATTCCACTAGAACCAGAGCTGCCATCCTCCATGTCGGAGCTGGAGATCTCCTGGAATTGAAACCGATCTCTAGACTACAGAGATTACTTCCTCTGGAGAAAATGGCTGCTTTGGAGGGAGGACTCTGTGGCATCACATCCCCTTCACAACCCTGCTCTCCTCAGGCTCCGCCCCCCAATCTCCAGGAATTTCCCAACCCACACTTGACAAGCTTACAGATGCATCAGAGAACAAAGTATCCTGAGCTACCATGCAGATGAAATTGGAGGACCAAAAGTGGCTTATATTATTCTCTTCTCCTTCATTTTATCCTCATAACAACCCTGTGAGGTAGGTGAGGCTGAATGCACATGACTCCCAGCAAGAATCCATGGCATTCAAACATACATCTCCCAAATCCTAGTCTGACACTCTCAAGTAGTCACATGACTCGATATAAGGCTGTTTTGTTCTGTTTGTTTTGGCCTGATCCAATGAAGTTATAATGTACATATAAGTGTCATGTGAACCATATCATTTCTGCACATTTTGGACATCTTATATACTAATATCCAAGCAACCTTGATCTGAGGATACTTAAATCTGGAGACTGGAGCCATGAACGAACAAGGCAGATCCTCCTACGCTCCTGGAAAAAGCCCCTGGTTTGTAAAAAAAATTGAAATCTGAAAAAAAAATGTTAAAAGGAACACCTGCAGTTTTACCCAGATGCTCTCGGTGTCTGTTACTAGGCAACCATAACAGCTCAGCCAGTATACCAGGTTTTGTTTCTGTCAAGAAAAGGCAAGGGGAGCAGCAGGCCCTTTTCAGGGCTGTTTTGGCCTTTGAGGGAGGATTCACTGGGGCCAGGGCCAGCAGTAACTATGAGGCAAGCTGTTTTGAGACACACACACCATTGAGGACAGAAGTGGGATATAAATATCAAAACAAATATACACTGCTTCTCCATCAATATTTTTCCTCAATGGCATTTACCAGTGAACAAGTACTTCCCCTGAACCTTTAACTTCTTTACTTAGGTCTGAAGTAAGTGTAGTAATTTAGGGTAACCCTGTCCCCACGGTCTGTTCTGTTGTTCACAGAGGCTATATTCATGCTTGACTCTGAATATATATTTTCTTTTTAAAGAAACATTTCTTTGAAATTTATTTTACTATGCTTAACGGGTAGACGAGCTGTCGCCACAATCTTATCACCCCCTGATTTATTACGGTAAACTGTAAAAAGCATTTAGCTGTTTCGTTTACTCTTCTTTATCTTTATTTTTAAAAAGCCACAGAGCATACAATTCTATAGCAACCGTCCTGAGAGGATTAGCCGCAACAGAGAAAACATATCAGAAATATGAAAATTAGCCTTCCATCACATTGGCCGATTCTCTTCTTCGTAAATTCCCCCAAATGTCATTCAAAGTAAAAACTGAATTCTTGCAGCAAGCTCATGGTTAGATAATATAGCAACATTTAATTTTTAGTTAAATTCACAGCAGGATGTCTCTAAGGAAGGAGGAGCATGCAGGGAAGAAGAACGTTCCACAGAAAGGGGATTGGGAAGGCGAGAGGGACATGATTTGCAGACTGGAATAACAAAACTGTTGTTACGGCCCAGGTAGTAGTTGCATGGAGAAAGGGAGGGAAGACGTCATGTAGTGTGGCCCAAGCAGGGAGACAACACAAGGCAAGATTCTTAACACAAAGTTTTATTCCTCTGTTTTTCTTACAATCCTTGTTCTACTTTATCCTGCATCTTTCTTTCCCTCTCCTACTCTGCCCCCTTCCCTTTGAGTATCAAGGGAGTCTAGTCTACCCAGCAACATTTACTCATTATTTGAATTATGTATATCTTGCCTTCCTATTACCCCTACCCCAGGCAAGTGAAGATCATTCATAAAGAGATCCAGAGGAGTTAGCCGTGTTAGTCTGCACAGAGGTTGGCTGGCGCAAAAGAATAAATGGACACAAATCTGACATTAAAAATGGCAACATCCAGAAACCAGTGGAAGAACACTTCAATCTACCAGGGCATTCCATCAAGGACTTAAAGGTCACTGTAGTTCAACAGAAACCTTTCAAAAACAAAATCCAACGGGAAGCTGCTGAATTGGAATTCATATGTAAATTTGACTCAGTCAGGCTGGGATTGAATAGAGACTATGAATGGTTATCCCATTATCAGAAGTAACTGACTTCCTTAACAGAAGCAAACTGATCTCCATATCAGAAGCTACTGTTTGCATCTACTCCTCCCTCCCCTCTCCACCTATATATCTAACCAGTTTCTTCTTGCCCTCCATGCATCTGACGAAGAGAACTGTGATTCTCGAAAGCTTATGCTACAATAAAGTTGGTTAGTCTTAAAGGTGCTACTGGACTCTTTTTGATTCATAAAGAGAACTTTTTAAAAGCGTCAAAAGAAAATCTAACAATCCCCGAAATAGTAAATAAAAGAAACGCTGAAGAAAGCAAAAATTAATTGCTAAAAAAAAAGTATCCTCGCACTTTGCTCAGCCGAGCATAAAGCTGTCTGCCAACCACCTAACCTGAAGATCTCCAGAAATTAAAACTGATCTCCAGACAACAGAAAAACATGGCTGCTTTGAAGGCTGGACTGACTCTATGGCATTATACTCCACTCGGGTCCCTCCCCATCCTTGTCCAGGCTCCACCTCCAAAACCTCCAGGAATTTCCCAACCCAAAGTGGCAATCCTGAAGTGGAGGATCCCCCACCCTGAGCTTCCGTTGCCCACTGCCATTCCAACCAACAGTGGGATATCAATTTTTTTTTTAAAAGGACCAGCATTACGAGCGCAATGACATCACTTCCAGGGAAATCTCTGACGTACCATCAAGTTCATCCCTTGAAGCTGATATTTCCTCCCAGGGAACTGATCTCTGTAATCTGGAAAACGGTTGTAATTCCGAGAGAACTTCAGGCTCCACCTGGAGGTTGGCAATCCTAAAGCTGGGGGGGGGGGGGGAAGGGGAGATCAACATGCAATGGAAAATGAATGGGGGGGGGGGGGTGTTCAGCATTTCCTTTCTCACATTCTTTTCTCTACTTTTGCCTTACAAGAAAACATAGGGAATGCTCTGGTTGTTTTTTCCTCGTAACACAGAGTTTCATCCCGAAGCTACTAAGAGTGGGGATTTGACTGCCGAATGTCAAAGCAGAGCGATTTTGTCAATTAGAAATCAAATCATCAAACAGGGGAGTGTGGGGGGGGGGGAAGCTACTCTTCTATAAATGCACTTCCTCGGGTTGTCAATGAATAATGCATGCCCCCAAGGTTTCACTGGCAAGTGAGTTCCCAATTAAACATGCAAAGCTGTGAGAACCTGCTTATTAACAACCCCCCCTCTCTGATGAATTAATCTTGTTCCTACCAGCGTAGAGACAACGGCAGGATCAAAAAGTTACACCGATCGTAATTGAGCTTGTACCAGCGTTTTGCAACTGCTTTGAGTAGATCAAGATATTCCCTCCTTACGGTAAATACTGTTTGGCTCTCTTGATCATTACGAATGAGCCTATTGCTCGGATTGCGTATGACCTGGCAGCAAATAACAAGTGCCTAATGACCCTTAACATGCCAGAAATTTCTCTAGCCTTTAGACAGCCGCATTAATCAGAGACCTGGTTCTTGCTGAAGTGGTACACCTGATCTCAGGCTGTGCAATATCAGCTCACCTTTATCACATTGCTTTTTTAAAAAGTCTCCACCTTCTTCTAATAGTTAAAAGTCCAGTAGCACCTTTAAGACTAACCAACTTTATTGAGGCATAAGCTTTTGAGAACCACAGCTCTCTTTGTCAGATGCATGTTATTGCATGTCAGATGCAGTGTATTATTATTATCCTCACAACAATTACCCTATAAGGTGGGTGGGGCTGAGAGAGCTCTGAGAAAGCTGTGACTGACCCACAATCACCCAGTTGGCTTCAAGCGGAGGAGTGAGGAATCAAACCTGGCTCTTCAGATTAGAGTCCTGCTGCTTTTAACCACTACACCAGAGCACTTCATATCTCCTGGGCTCTTATAAGGAAACAAACCCCTTAAAGATACCTTCCTTGGAATATCTCACAGCTCTGAGAAGAATGGACCACCATCACTCCCATTTTTTAACAATATAAAATCTTGCATTTTCATCTATCAACAATTCACTTTTATTAGCTTCCTCCTTGAGTCCTTAAAGCAGCTTTTGATTACCAAGGCAGTCTTAGATGCCTGATTGATCTTAAGTACATTGCAATGATAACATAGTTTTTTCTAGATTTGTTGCTTTTCTTTCTTTCTTTTTTTAAAAAGCCTGCCTCTTTCTTTTTTAAAGAGGCCTGCAGCTAAAATATAAAAAATAGTTTTGGGGACATTAAATTCTTGTGCTCAGAAGAAATTTAATTCATGTGGTATCCAGAAATGATACACATCAGAATGAACAGAAAGCCACAAAACCATTGGGATGCCTCAAGGTCCCTATAAGGTTATACTTCCAATGCAATCAGAGAGCAAAATGACATTGTTGGGTTGTCAATATTAGTTCAGACCAACCACTGATTCTTATTTATTCTCATTACTGATTTTGCATCTTTCTGCTAATATCATGCTGCTAAATTTCTAAAACAAGATCTTTAAGATTTTCTATCCCTCTATTTAAGAAACTGCCCTTCCTTCCTGTTAGGGTCCTTGCTACAATTCTCGGATTATATCCAGGCTAGACTGCTGCAACATGCTCTCTTTGGAGCTGCCCTTGAAGACTATGTGGAACCTTTAGCTGCCTCAAAATGCCACTGCAAAGGTACACAGAGGTAAGAGTTCCAGTGATCTTTTCATACATATTTTGTTAGCCTCCAGTTTGCTCCTCGGCACAATTCATAATGCTGGATATCACTTATAAAACCCTGTGCAGTTGTGATGCAACCTTCCCAACATTTTAAAAATAGTAAAAGCAGTTGCAATGGGCCACAAAGAAGCAAGATGGGATTTAACTCTCCCCAACCCCGGTGCTGCCAATCAAATCAAATCCACCTCCATCCATTGTTTTAGCCCTAGAAATGGGGTGTCTATCTGTGTCTCTGTATCTGTCTCCCCCTTCCCTTTTTTTGCTTGGCATTTTTATTTGTGAAGTGACCAAACCCTCCCCCCCCCCGCAACCTATGCAGCCCCACTTTAAAGTGGGTTCCACTCACATGGCTGCCATTTCTTTTTTCTTTTTTAAAAAAAAATATATTAATTTTTCAAATAAGCAGCAAATAGAAAAGAAAGGAAAAGTATAAAGAAGCAAGAAGAGAAAGAGAAGAAATTTAGAGAAAAGAGAAAAATGTATCCATAATAGTCTGCTTACAGTAATACTCAGTATATCATTAAAAATTCTTAGTGAATAAATTATACTATTAATAGTGAGACATTTAAGTCCTTTTACATTCTTGGCAAGTTCAAATCTTTCGGCTTATTTTTGATCCAATTGTAAAACGGTATCCAGGGTCCGGCAAACTCCTCTTCCATTTTCCCTTTACATATTTTAATTTAATTTATTCAATTTAAAGTCCGCCCTCCCCACACCAATGGGCTCAGGGCGGGTCACAACAAAGCTTATCATTGTCAATGTATCCATTTCCGCTGTTTCCATAATCTTTTCCACTAGTTCTTCTTGAGTTGGTGTTGTTTGCTGTCTCCAATGAAAGGCTAATAAAATTCTAGCATCTGTCACTGCATGTATTATAAAATGTTTGTGATCTTTGTTGAATTAATCTGAGATGCAGATGGCTGCCATTTCTATTTACAAAACACTTAGAAGACATGACCTAAGACCTCCGTGTATGTCCTTTACTTCATCCCCAAGTTTCAAGGCCACTGGCTGTCCCTGGTCCAAATCTTGCCCCTTGAAGGGTGATCTGTCCCCAGTTACCTGCTCTAAGAAGTATCCAAGACTCTCCCGGGATCTCACACACACACACCCTTTAGCTAATAAGCATGAACAGGTGCCAGAATGAGAGTCTCTCAACATGAGACATCTGAACACATGTCGGGAGATGCAATGTTAGTTGGGAATGGTAGTTTAAAAAGACAGAGCTGGCAGCAGGGCAAAGGCTTTGCTAGTCCCTGGAGCTGTGTGAAGGATCTGTGAAATGCCAGAACGAGAAGTTCTGCCCATTATAATCTCTCCAGGTCCAAACCTGGCTCTGGAAGGCGGCTCCAGCCCCATTTCCATTCCTTGCTGCCCTCTGGTTGTGATTCCACACAGTTTTAGACTGGAGAGGTGAAATTGACAGAGCCTTTGGGGAGGCAAAGATGAAATTAACAAACCCTCTGAAGAGCAATCTCCACCAGTTCTTTTTAAACTACGCTTCCTGGCTAACATTGTGTCTCCCTACTCTTGACGCAGGCATCTCATGAAGAGAGACTCTGAGATAATGGATAGTTCTGGAAGACTTCTGGTGTTCAAAATGGCCACTCTTATTCCATTTTAAAACTTATGTCATTCCCTTCAAATGCAATGAGATTTACTTCCAAGTAGACATACTTCAGAATTCACATAATGTGATACTCAAAAACATGAGGCCACAGGGCTGTAAAGCTTTCTGTTGCTGCTTTTCCATTCTTTGAGGCCCCTCCTAGTGAGGAAAACTAGCTATGGTTTTGGGGCCACAAGAATGTTATCATAAGCATTAAAAAGGAAGAAACTAAGAGCCAAGCTACAAGAGACAAATTACATGAGAAGGAGCATGGGAAGGGAGTCAAAATTTTAGCGGGGAAGCTAAGTTTTAAAAAAGATCAGAAGGCTTTGTCAATTTCCCCTCTCTACAAAGCCAGGGAGATCCCTGCTCAGAGGGTTTGTTAATTTCCTCTTTGCCTCTGGAAGGCTCTGTCAGTTTTACCTCCCCTTCTAAGAGGGAAAGAGGAAATAAACAAACCCTCCCAGCAGCCATCTTGGCTGGCTCTGAAGAGAGGGGAAATTGACAAAGCCTTCCGATCTCTTCTAAAACTCAGCTTCCCGGCTAACATTGCAACTCCCTTCACGTGCTCCTCCTCGTGTAATCCGTCTCTTGTAGCTTGGCTGTAAATAAAGGAGCAGGGTTTCCCCCCCTCCCCACTCCTTCCTACTTATCCAGAAATACCCAGGTGTGCGTCTTCCAATGGAAAGTATAAACTCAGCCTCCATGCCGACCACTGGAGGCTGTTTTGCCACCTAGGCCTTGCCAACACAGTATGCCTGCTTAAAGCAAATTATGTCTACAATCATGAACTGAAGCTAATCCTATTGTTTAATCCCCTTCGGTTGAATTTTTTTGTAAAAAAAAAAAGCAGAAACTAAATTATTATTAATTAAAAGGCAGCAGAGCAGCTATAATTTAATAACCATAATCTTTAAGATATAAAAGAAGCCAAAAAGAAAATGAAAATACTTACAAGCCTTCAGCAGTCCATGGAAGCTTCCAAATTATATCTCATTTAACAAAATATTTTTTAAATGGGATTGGATGGACACATGCAAGTGCATCACACCAAGTTATCAACTAGCTGGATTGGGATTGGCTTCATCCATGAATAATAATAACATAATAATAGTAATAACATTTGATTTATATAATGTCCTTTAGGACAACATAACACCTACTCAGAGCAGTTTACAAAGTGTGTTATTGTTATCCTCACAACAATCACCCTGGGAGGTGGGTGGGGCTGAGAAAGCTCTGAGAGAGCTGTGACTGACTCAAGGCAGACCAGTGGGGAATCAAACCCAGTTCTCCAGATTAGAGTTCCGCCGCTCTTAACCACTACATCAAACTAAACTGGATTCTGCCATCAACTGCCACCATGCTTATACCCACGGACATACAAGAATGCATCCATACGGACACACCCCAGGAACCACGACCAGGAAGATTCTACCTACTACCCAAAATCCACAAAGCGGGTAACCCAGGACGCCCAATTGTTGCAGGAAAATGCACCATCACAGTAGGAGTCTCGGGATACATGGACTCTATCCTCAGGCCCTATGCCACAAGCACACGCAGCTATTTACGGGACACCACTGACTTCCTCAGGAAAATACAATCCATTGACAACCTACCAGATGACACCATCCTAGCAACCATGGATGTGGAGGCCTTGTACACCAATATCCCACATGCAGATGGATTGCAAGCCATACGGAATATTATCCCGGACAAAACCACAGCAAACCTCGCCACTGAACTTTGTCACTTCGTACTCACTCACAATTACTTCGAATTTGGTGACAACTTATATCTACAGATTAATGGCACAGCCATGGGCACACGCATGGCACCACAATATGCTAACATATTCATGGCGGACTTAGAGCAACGCTTCCTCAGCTCCCATCCACTGGAACCACTACTATACTTAAGATTCCTGGATGACATCTTCATCATTTGGACCCATGGGAAGGAAGCCCTTGAGAGATTTCATCAGGACTTCAATAACTTTCACCCTACTATCAACCTAAGCCTGGACCACTCTACACAACAGGTACACTTCCTGGACACCACTGTACAACTACATAATGGACGAATAAATACCACCTTATACCGGAAACCAACAGACCGATACTCATATCTACATGCCTCCAGCTTCCACCCTAAACATACCACTCGGTCTATTGTCTACAGCCAAGCCTTACGTTACAACCGTATCTGCTCCAATGCTCTCGACCGAGACTCACACTTAAGAGATTTACAACGAGCATTTTTGGGACTACAGTACCCACCAAATGAAGTGAAGAAACAAATTAACAGGGCCAGACTAGTACCCAGAAACAGTCTGCTCCAGGACAAACCTAAAGGAACTAACAACAGAACACCACTGGTTGTCACCTATAGCTCCCAGCTCAAACCCATCCAACGTATCATCAGTGAGCTACAACCCATCCTGGAAAATGATACCTCTCTCTCAGAAGCCCTGGGTGGAAGACCTTTCCTTGCCTACAGACAGCCCCCCAATCTTAAACGACTTCTCACTTACAATCATGAATCGGCCAGCAGAGTCACCAGCACAGGGACCAGGCCCTGCAACAGACCCAGATGCCAGCTCTGCCCCTATATCTACCCAGGGAATACAATTACAGGACCCAATGGCATCAACTACACTGTCTCTGGCTCTTACAGCTGCTCATCCTCCAATCTGATATATGCCCTCATGTGCCAACAATGTCCTTCTGCTCTGTACATTGGACAAACCAGCCAACCTCTACGCAAAAGAATAAATGGACACAAATCTGACATTAGAAATGGAAACGTCCAAAAACCAGTGGGAGAACACTTCAATCTACCAGGACATTCCACCAAAGACTTAAAGGTCGCTGCGGTTCAACAGAAACCTTTCAAAAACAAAATCCAACGGGAGGCTGCTGAATTGGAATTCATATGCAGATTTGACTCTGTCAAGCAGGGACTGAATAGAGACTATGAATGGTTATCACATTACCACAGGTAACAGATTCTCTTTACAGAGGCGTGATCTGGGGGAGCCCAGTGACGCCTGGTGTGGGCTTTCGGGGACCACAGTTCTCTTTGTCAGATGCAACTGGCAGGGAGAGCTGTGGTTACCGAAGGCTTATACTACATAGGAATTGGACACCTTCACTGCTACAAACTGACTGCACACCAAAAGGAGATGTTTACATTTCCAAGCAAAGGAATGTTTTGATTGCCTCTATGCTAATTGCATTCTGCCTTCTTGTGATTTATGACCCCTCCCTTTTCTCTCTCTTTCCCCCTCCTCTTCTGTATCTGCCCAGTTTTGATCAGGCATCTGATGAAGAGAACTTGATTCTCGAAAGCTTATGCTATAATAAAATTGGTTAGTCTTAAAGGTGCTACTGGACTCTTTTTGATTTTGCTACTACAGACTAACACGGCTAACTCCTCAGGATCTATGACCATGCTTATACCGTAATCCATCTAGGTTTTTCCTTGATTCCAGCCCCACCCTAACAAACTCTGCCTCATTCCACATACAATCTACTAGTTCTACCCTTGATGTTCCAGATTCTTCTTTAACTCAGCCTGAAGATCCAGTAGATCTCTCTGACTAGGGCACTGGTTTTCTTGAACTGGATCACGAGCAACTCTAACTTCACCAGATTCTTTATCACTTAGTGGTTCACAGTAGAATGTGTGACCTGACTCAACTAGCTGAAAAGAAATGGTGGGAATTTTGCCTCCATAGTTCCCGCCTCTTGGCAGCCATATCCTTATCTCAGTGGGTGAGGATACAAAGGTGACTTCCTTAAAGTTTTTAATTGGTCAGTCAGTGGTTACATCTGGGAGGGTCTGACCTGGATAGCTCAGGAGTGCCAAATCTCATCAGATCTCAGAAGCTAAGAAGGGTTGGCCTTGGTTGGTAACTAGATGAGAGACCTCCAATGAAGACCAGGGTTGCAGAGGCAGGCAATGGCAAACCACCTCTGATAGTCTCTTGCCATGAAAACCCCACCAAGGGGTTCCATAAGTATGACTTGAGGGCAGAATTTCATTTTCATATCTGGTTCTGTGTATAACTTCAGTGATAATAGCATAGGGTTACCGGTCCCCAGGGGAAGCAGGGGATCCCCCACCCTCAGCCTCTGCCCCCACCACCACCACTCACCTGGCTGGCAGAGGGGAAAGTGCAGGGAGTGAGCGCAGGAGCTATCGTACTTTGGTCACAATGAGAAGACGAGATTCTCTGGAAAAGTCAATAATGCTAGGAAAAGTGGAAGGCAGTAGGAAAAGAGGAAGACCTAAAATGAGATGGCTTGACTCAATAAAAGTTTGCAAAATCTGATCAAGTCTGTTAATGATAGGACGTTTTGGAGTTCTTTCATTCTTAGGATCACCATAGGTTGGAGGTGACTTGACGGCACATAACACACACAAGTTTCCAGCTCTGAGTTGGGAAATTCCTGGAGATTTGGGATGGAACCTGAAGAGGATAGAGTTTGAGGGGGTGCTCACTATAGGCTCTGGTATATCTTAGGAATGATCTTGAGTCTGATTAAGGAGTGAATGAAGAGAGTTTAATCAGGAACTACAACTTTGATAGAAAGCTGAGAAATAGAATACATACTAAACTAGGAGAGAGGGACTTCCAGGAAGAAGCAGGAAGAAATCAAAGAATACCAATCTGGAGATATGCAAGAAGGACAGAAGAGAGGCGGAAAGAAGGATCTTATTTTGCTGTCTATCTAACTGTCAGACCTGCTGCCCCCAGCAGGTATTCTGTGTCTTCTGCCTTCTTTGTACACAAGACATCGTATTTCCAACACTCACTAGGGATATGCTGCCACAGAGTCCCACCCTCCAAATAGGGCTTCTAGACCCCCGTTGGGGGCAAGGGATCACCCGCTTCCAACCTCTACCTCCCAACATAACTCACCTGGCCAGCAGAGGGGGAAGGTCTGGAGAACAGGCCCAGGAGGCAAAAACCTCCTGGGCCAGAGCATAGCAGGCACTCTCCTGGGAGGCGTGATGACATCACGTGATGTCACTTCTGGAAGTGATGTCACTTCTGGAAGTGACGTCATTGTGCCTGGTGGTGAGCATGCTCCCGCATTTCACAGGTGGTGCGTGCGAGAAGAGCAATCTGGTAAGTGCCAGGTTCTCCCCGCTCCCGCCTGGAAGGTAAGGGTACTGGGCAACCCTATCTCCAGGGGAACTGATCCTTGTAAAGAATAATGGGGCCTCGTGCACTCCAGGCTGCTGCAGCAGATTCGTAGTTATTGTTCTGTGTATAGTACAGTACAATATTTTCATATTGTACTGTGACTGGCTTTTTTATTGTTGTAAGCTACTGTGAGTCCCTTTGGGGAGAAATGTAATCAGGTCTACTCAGAATCCTAATAGGTCTATTGAATGAGACTTACTCCCAGGAAAGTGCTTTAAGAATCGCAGTGTAACTATATTCTTGACTCCCTTTCTCTTCTGGAATTACCAATTCAAATGTACATGGGCCGTATTCTAAGGAAGAGTGGGTCAGGGGACTGGGAAGGGAGCATTCGCCACAAATCAGCTTTGCATTATTACCTTTACGCTGATACGTTCTTTGATGGCTTTTGTAAGGTTGATTAGCTTGCAAGTTCCGGGCTGCCCGGGACAGTTTTGGCTCCAGAGACCTTTCAAACAAAGGCACGGTCGTTGTCCAGAGCGCAGAGTTGCCAACTAACCAAGAAAGACCCTAACCTGGTCTGCGCCTATGCTTCCAACAAAACACAGCAGAAATCAGCAAGTGATACTTTTCACAGCGGGGAGAGAAACACCTCCACTTTCCTAAAGCGTCCATTGCTCTGACTTGGGTGGTCCAGGCTAGTCTCCGTCTCAGCAGATCTTGGAAGATAAGGCCCTGGGTAGTCCTTGGATGGGAGACCACCAAGGAAGTCCAGGGTTTCTATGCAAAGGCAGGCAATGGCAAAGCACTTCTGTTCACCTCTGGCATTGAAAATCCTATGGGGTCACCATAAGTTAAGGTTACTATCCCCTTGGTGGGAGCGGGAGATCCCCCACTCCCAACCTCTGTTCCCTGCCACCTCTCACCTGGCTGGCCGTGGGAGGGAAGGGGCAGAAACAGACCTGGGAACCCCACAGCATGCTCCCACATACTCAAGAGCACTTCTACGTTGAGACAGGATTGACTTCATTCCCAGTGCAATGTCAACAGTGCAATGTCAACAGGTTACTCATGGGGCCAATTTAGTAAAAATCCACCCCAAACACCAGGTCATTCCTGGCACAATGTGGAAGTGTTCCAGAGTGCACACTCTGCGCATGAGCGCAAGTTAAGTTGGGGTCCTCCAAACACCCCACCATCCCCCACTTTGACTCCCAGGGGACCTGGCAACCTTACCGTAAGTTGGTTGCAGCTTGATGGCATTTCACACACGCGTGCACAATGTATCCCTCTCTTAATAACAACAACTGTGCTTATATGCCACTCTTTTAGACAGACTAGTGCCCCACTCAGAACAGTGCACAAATGCAATGTTATTATTATCCCCACAATACAGCTGGGGCTGAGAGGAGTGTCTTACAGAAGGCCACCAGTAGAGTTCATGGCAGGAGTGGGAATCAAATCAGCAGAGCGCTGATTTGCAGCCCAACCACTTAACCACTATGTTACAGCAGCTCCCTGCTGTTAATGACTAGTGACTAGTGCAGTATTTCCCAACCTGTGGGTCAGGAGGACCCAAAAGTGGGTCACGAAGCTTCTGAAAGTGGGTCACGGGCCAGCCTTCCCTATGGCCGACCCTGCCCTTTGCTTTGCTCTCTTCCTCTCCTTTTCCTCCATGTCAGCTTTTCACACTCTGGCTTCCCTCGCCCTTTCCAACAATAATGAGAGTGGAAGCCATTCAACGACTAGTAAACTTTACAGGTGTACACATTTTCCTATGAAAAATAATATAGCTGAAGGAAAATCATCACCTGCCATCTGAATATATATTTTTATATTTTTATATGTGAGTATATTTTATTATATTTTTATATATATAATATCAATCTATTATGGTTTTAACTGTGTAAATTAACTTTAATGTGTTTTAATATGCTGTAATCCGCCCTGAGCCCTTTGTGGGGAGGGTGGAATAGAAATCTACATAAATAAATAAATTTGTGAATCTCCATAAGAAACAAGTTTGGTACTTAATTTGAGCCAAGGCTTTAACCTGTGTTTTGGAAACTAAGACCTGACCCTGGAAACAGAATCCTCCTGAAGAAGAGTAGTAAAGAGTCCAATAGCACCTTTAAGACTAACCTTTATTGTAGCATAAGGTTTAGAGAGCCACAGCTCTCTTCATCAGAAGCATCTGACAAAGAGAGCTGTGGCTCTCGAAAGCTTATGCTACAATAAAGTTGGTTAGTCTTAAAGGTGCTACTGGACTCTTTACTATTTTGCTACTTACAGACTAACATGGCTAACCTCTCTGGTTCCTGAAGAAGAGAGCTGTGGCTCTCAAAAGCTTACACTCTGGACATCTTGTTGGTTTCTAAGGTGCCACTGGACTCAAATCCTGCTGTTCTACTACACACCAATACAGCTACGCACCTAAAGTATCTTCTATGTCATACATTTGTTGATATTTTTTTCTTCATTGCTTAATAAAGAACCAAGTAAAATGTGTCCCGATGATCACTAGAGTGAGTTTTTTAGAAACTGAAAGTGAATGGAGGAGAGGGTAGTCAAATGCTGGAGTGTAGCCCTCATATGCAAAGGTTGTGTACTTTGGAATGCCACTTCCCTAGGGTTCATAGAAGGATGTGATGTTTGTTGGTTTCTCAAAAACATCTGGTTGGCCACTGTAGAAAATAGAATGCTGGACTAGATGGATGCCAAGGTCATATTGCACCTACAGCTCTGAAAAACTTTGGGCCAACCCTTGATGGCTCATTGTACCAAGTAAATTTGGACTTGTGCGTCATCATCTCCAAAAGGCTGGGAACGTTTTTTCTTTTTAAAAAATAAAATAAATTTAAAAAACTAAAAAAAAAAAAAGGCTGGGAACGTCTGGACTAGTGGAGTAACTGATAACCCTTGTAAGTGTGCCCGCTGACCAGATGAGTTCTGTAGGTAGCTTTCATTTCAGAATGGCATTCTTCTAGGTCACTCTAAGTTGACTTCTTTCCTCGATATATGGTAAAGAGGGCATGGTTGCCAACTTTCCCCCAGCCTCTGCTCCTCTGCATTTTAAGCAGCCTCTTCTCAGCAAACATCATCAGGGGGCAATGTTATCTCCCTGATCTGAAAACAAAAGAGCTGATTTCAGTATCTCAAGCTGCTTTTAAAGGCAAACAAATGGCCCACATTTGGTTTCTCTCCCCCCCCCCATCAGTTGGCCATCCTATCAGTTGATCTTCTGAAAGAGCAGTTTCACATCCTTTTCCAAAGCGTCTGGCGATTGCAAATCACAGCAGTCCTATTTTTCGAGGCGCCCTCTCGTTTGCCTCGCCTCTCAATTAAGGCTGGCTGCAAAACCCTTTTTTAAAATGCAGAGCCAATAGCCGATGAAGTAACTGTTTACTGTATAAGAGTGTGGATAATCCATTCTGGGGATTTGGGGGAGTCCTCGAGGACTGTACTGTAGGTAATTTCACTGAGCCACATGGTGTACTAAAAGCATTCGATTTCTGCATTTGGATCTATGATGCAGCTCGGAGATTGATGGGTTGAAATTGAGGTAGCCTGGTAACTACACCTCTGAGGAGACCCCCAAGAGTCCCATTTACTCCCAAAGTGTCTGTAAATAAATTGCACTCAACACACTGTTGACAGACCTCCCGTGTTTGTGTGCAGCAGAACAGCAACAATTTACATCTCACGGCAGTTCCCCAGTGATTCTCTTCTGGCTCAGGATTATATAGCCCCAACATTCTCATCTCTTTTTCCCTCCCAGCTTTCCCCACTAGACAACTGAAACCTGCCTTTCTGAGGCAGTAACATTAAGGTTTTCTTCCTGGGAGTAAGCCCCAATGAATAAAATGACGTTACTTAGGGTTGCCAATCTCCAGGTGGAGCCTGAAGCTCTCCCAGAATCATAACTGATCTCCAGACTAAAGAGATAAATTCCCCAGGAGAAAATGACTGCTTGGGAGGGGGTAATCTACAGTATTATACCTCACTGAGGTCCTGCCTCATCCCAAATCTCTAGGAATTCCCCAACCCATAGTTTGCAACCCTAGTTTCTGAGTAGCCCTGCTTAGGATAACACCCTTGGACAGGTCCAACACGTGGATCAGTCCCCGGCCCCGGGTAAAGACTACCATTTCTGTTGGCACAGGCAGGGAGATTATTTTACTGATTGCTGGTTTTTAAAACAAAAACAAAAAAACTTCTCCGGGTGGTCAATAGTGCCCTCAAGTCATAGCTGGTTTATGGCAACCCCTGGTGGGCGTTTCATGGCAAGAGACTAACAGAGGTGGTTTGCCATTGCCTCCCTCTGCAACCCTGGTCTTTGTTGGAGGTCTCCCATCCAATTACTAACCAAGACCGACCCTGCTTCGCTTCTGTGGGTCAAGCTACAAGTGACGAATGACACTTGAACGGCAAGTGGATTGAGTGGAGCGCAAGTGAACAGGGAGAAATACACTTGCCGTTCAAGTGTCATTCGTCACTTGTAGCTTGGCCCTGAGATCTGATGAGATCAGGCTCATCTGGGCCATCCAGGTCACGGCATATGAAAAAGAAGGTTTGGGAAGAGTTCCCTCCCTAACACATTCTTTTCTTACAAGCAAGGATATTTTATTTCAAAGGAAATATTCATGTATCACAGGGCCAAGCTACACATGACGAATGACACTTGAACAGCAAGTGTATTTCTCCCTGTTCACTTGCCCTCCACTCAATCCACTTGCCGTTCAAGTGTCATTCGTCATGTGTAGCTTGGCCCTGAGAGCCAAGCTACAAGTGATGCCTGACACAGGTTGGACACTTGGCAGCTTCCCTCAAGTTTTGATGGGAAATGTAGGCGTCCTGTTTTTACAGCTTGGCTCTCCATTACAGCTGCAAGACCAGGATGCCTACATTTCCCATCAAAACTTGAGGGAAGCTGACAAGTGTCCAACCTGCGTCAGGCGTCACTTGTAGCTTGGCTCTGATCCTGTCCCTCAGTCTAAATGGTACAGGTCCAAGACGCCATGACTCTTTTGCTTTTGTTAGGGTTGCCAATTCCAGATTGTGAAATTCCTGGAGAATTGGGGGGTGGAGCCTAGAGAGGATGGGGTTTAAGGAGGAGAAGTACCTCTGTGGGGTATAATGCCAGAGAGACCACCCTCCGCAGCAGCCATTTGCTCTAGGAGAACCGATCTCTGTCATCTGGAGATCTGCTGTAATTCCAAGGGATCGCCAGGCCCCATCTGAAAGTTGGCAACCTTGTATAAATCAGCTCTTCACATCACCCAAGTTCATGATCCTTGTCTGTTGAACTCAACATTAAAACGGGGAGCAGGGAATAGATTTAATATGAGGAAGAACACCTGAATTCATAATTTTCTAATGCTTTGAGGAAATCTGGCAGGGGAATACCATACCTTGCAACATGTAACAGGTGAAAACGAATACATGCTTGTTTGGTGTAGTATTTAAGAGCAGCAGGACTCTAATCTGGAGAGCCAGGTTTGATTCCCCACTCTTCCACTCGAAGCCAGCCACAGCTTCTCAGAGCTCTCTCAGCCCCACCTCACATACTTTGTAAACTACTCCAAGTGGGTGTTAAGTAGTCCTGAAGGGTGGTATATAAATCGAATGTTGTTGATGTTGTTAGTATTATTATTATCTATCACTTTTCACACCAAAGATTACATGCATAACCCAATGACTGTCCAAACAGTACGCAAGGGACAAAAGTTCACCGTGAAATCATCATTTGATTGCAATTAATAATTGATTGCAATTAATAAAGGCTCCAGTGAGTTCAAAGTTTTAATATCTTTATACAATGCTTTTAATGTTTTATGATAATGTTTAATGAAATGTTTTAAATGTTTTTAATGCTGTTATCCGCCCTGAGCCTGCTTGCGGGGAGGGCGGAATATAAATATGATAAAATAGATAAATAAATAAATAAATAAAAGACTCTACTCCATGGAGCCTGCCCACTGCATCTCTGAATGAATCAGGGCTCTGGCTGTACGTTATTCCTTTCAGCCTGTAATGGGAGCATGAAATCCTGTCCTGTCTCTTCAGAAGATACAATTTTAGTTGTCAGTCCTTCCCAGCACAGAGAATCAACCCCCTCAGCACTGTACTCTTGTCACATCTCTGAAAGAGTTGCTGTACGTGCCTCGTTCCCATCAGGAGGCACACCTAGAGCCGTGATTCATTCGGAAACGCAGGAGTGAGTTCTGCTGCAGAGAGATAATTCTCACTCTTGCACAGTCTAAAAATAAACTTTTTGGAGCCTAGGGGGGTGAATGTGTCTCCCATTTTAATTCAGAAAAAAGTGTACCTTGGATAGAACAAGTCGGGGGAAACTCTGCGAGGGAGCTATGCTTTGGACGCTGCCTGCCAAGGAGCGAGCAAATGTTCTCTGTTTAATTTCTGTTGATATTGGTTTAACATCTTGTCCGTGTGTCGGCTCTTCTGCTTTTCATTGTTGATTTTCTATCCTCTTTTCTACTGGATACACATATTCAGGTTTTATATGAAATGTATATGGTATTTACATATGCAATGTATGTAATTTAGGCATATAATAAAAGCGCAATTTATAACGCCATTGTGTTGATGCACAAATAATATTGAAAAGTGTGTACAGTTCAGGGGAACAATTCAGTGGGAGGGAGTGGAAATGTCATGAAAATTAAGACTCTCAGGTTTGAGTCACACCGGGAGAAGCAAATTTGAAAAATTCAGAATCATCTTTAGTAAAGAGAAGCAAATGGCAGAAAATGTTCATTCCTGACCTTATTCAGGAAATATTGCTTAAGAAGCTGCTCCAACCAAATGCAACAAAACAGATTCAAAACCTTACCCAGGTAGCCAAATATCACAGAGCTCCATGGTTACCCTAAAGTAAGGAGAATGTATGCTTTACCAAGTAAAAAACAAATAAGTCCTGTGTCTAGAAGCCAGTTTTTTGATACCATTAAATACATATTTCACACCTGCTCATGCACTCCACTTAACCTGAACGCGGCATTCTAGCTGTTATCTTTTCCACTACACTTGACATTTTGAAGATGAAAATAGTCATTCCTCTGTTATTTCCAGTATCATTATCCTCAAAGCAAAGTCCGTCTTTACACATACACCTATTGGCCTTTTGCATGTTGCGTCTCTTCTCCACTGGCTAAATATTCCTACCAATCCTAACAATTTAAATGGTTTAACAGAGTATGGAATCTCACAAAGGATCTGTTGGCATTTACTATAGATTAGCTTGAACTCAGAGAATTATTTTTTACTGGAACACGGAGTCAGGTGCAGAAGGAAGGAAAACAGAATCCTGGCATGTATCTATGTGTGTGCATCCACACTGCAGTCCCGTTCAAACATTTACATCAGGGACATAAGAGGATCAGTGTTTTAACAGAGACAGGGACTATAAATATGAATATGGATCATAGAGTATCCAGAATAAATCAAGGCAACTGGAGTATGTTTGGAAAATAAGAATCGTTTTCAAAATTTCAGAGTGTGCAATATACATGTGGACTTCAGTGGTTCTTCCAAGATGCAGAACATTGTCCTAACATCTCAGCTGTACAGTTGTAAGAACCATGAAGCTTAGCGGTATAGCATATGTCAGAATTCCAAAGTCCAGTCCATAGCATCTCTCGTTAAACAGACTTAGGAGGCAGGAGTTTGGAAAGACCTTTCTCTGCCTGAGACCTTGCAGTCATAGTACACAATATTGAACGAGATGGACCAGTGGTGTACCTCAATAGAAGGGTTTTTAAAGACACAGAAAAAGGCAACAAGCCCCATTGAAGCTCCCTCTGGAAAGTAAACCCCATAAAATTGCATTGGACTTACTTCTGAGTAGCATGCACAGGATCCAGCTGTAACAACTGCAGCCCTTTCCTCTCTGCCCTCCCCCTCGTACAACTTCTCCTCCTCCATTCAAAGTTTGGCTGCCCATTCATCTTGCCGATTGCTCCAACCTGCAACAACCTTCCTAAAATACCTGCAGCATTTCTCCTCTGCCATTTTCATCCAGCACAGCTTCCTTTTCCTAATTAAGGTATTAAATAATTTAATGGTTTAAATAATGTAATCTGATTAAACTACCGTGAATACCTCCAGAGATCAGTTCCCCTGGAAGAAATGGCAGCTTTGGTGAACGAACTCTATAGTATCGCATCCTCGCTGAGTTCCCTTCCCTGCCCAATCTCCACCCTCTCAAGGCACTGCCCCGAATGTCCAAGAATTTCCCAAGTTGCTGTTAACAACTATAAATATGAAGTCACACCTGCACCTCCAACTGAAACAAAACCTCAAGTATGAAAACCTGCACTTACTCCTATTAATCTCCTTTAGCGTTCATGCCATTTCACTGTAGAAAATTTTACAGGGATAGACGCTTACCTATTTTGCTAATTGTTTATAATTTAATGAAGAAACCTCTCTGCTTAATGAATGAAACCTCTCTGCTTACGTTAGTACACGTTTTCTCTGAAAGAACTAAGCTTGAAGCGGGGCAGGGGAGGCAGAAAAAATTTAAGCTACATCAGGATGAAAGATCTACTTCCATGTACTAAATTAGGCAGCTAAGCAAAATAACTGGTACAGGATTCATTTTATGATTTGTTCCGGCCCCAAAGGCCAGCATTTTCTTAAAATTCCAAAGCACCCATGGGCTCCACAGGATTGAGTATCTCTACTCCATCTTAGGGTTGCGAGTAGAGATGGGCACGAACCGGAAAAAAAACAAACCATGCGGTTCATGGTTCGTCGCATTTCATGAACCACGAACTTTCATGAACCTGCCCCAGTTTGCGAACCGGTTTGTTTGATTCGTGAAAATGTCACATCCAGGTCAGCAAACAGTCACTTTCGGGCCAGCAGAAGGCCACTTCTGGGCCAGCAGAAGATCTGCAGGAGGTCTATCCCCTGTTGCCTAGGAAACTGATTGATCAGTGCCAGGCTGTCTGTAGTGACGAACCAAAAACTGAACCAAATGAACCAGCCTAAAGTTCGTGGCAGAGCGTCAGAAATGTGCTTTGATGAACCACCAGTTCACAAACCATGAACCGGCCCAGTTCATCACAAACTGATTCGTATTTCAATTTGTGCCCATTTCTAGTTGCAAGCCACGCCAAGCAGCTCCTCATGAGGAATTGGGGGTGGGAATAGGTGCATTGCTGTCATGCTAGCATGAGATGTCACTGCTGGTAAAAAAAAAAGTGATATCGCTCATTACATCAGGGTGACGTAATGAGTCACACACTGTTATATGTCATGTGATTGGTCCTAATGAAAAAAATACTGTGTGGATTGTGTTCTGGGGTTTTTTGGGATTTTACTTCAAGATCGACATGGCTGCTAACAATTTCTATCTTGATCACTGTCTCTCTCTTAAAGACCATTATATTGCCATGATTAATATTGGCCTTTATGCGTTTTGTAATTACGTTAATAAAGATAATGGGGGTATAGATAGCTGAAAAATAATTACCCAAATATAAGTAGTTATTAATGAATAATAAAAGCTCATCAATTAAGAATCAGAAAGAAGCTAAATGGAGCTGACTATCATTTTATTGTAGATTCTAATTTTGATTATTAGGTCAATGAGGCTGCATATTCTGGGGAGGCAAAGAAAAAGCAGCTACAAATTTGACTAAAATAAATCACATTTTAAATACGAGAGTTCTTCCAGCTGAGGATTGGAGTTAATGTGTCTGATGAGCCTTTAGGCTTTCACCCGGGCATGATGTTATTGGGAAGCGTTCATAACATGCCCATTTTGTCTGTGCAAAGACGTTTTAATTGAAAAATCATTTGCCCATCAATTCCCATCCTACAAAAGGCAGGGAGGGGAGGGGACGGGGGGGGTGCATTATGACCATAAAACAATTTGTTCATTTTGACTCACTAAATCATCATGCATTTATGCTGTGCAGGAAATGATTAAAGGAAGTTAGCATTTCGTCGGAAAAGTAATTACGTTATTATGCATTTCATCCACACGGATACTTCCACTGGCTAAGCGCATTCATCTTGTTGACAGAATATCTATATGTATTGGATGGAAATGCATTTTATTTAGTTGATGCAATTCATTTTGGTCACAGGACACTCCTGAACTTAAGCTTAAAATTTTTGTCAGCGGGACAGATTTTGACGGGGAACAAAATTAATCTTGTCTTCAAGATTACTGGTCAGCAGGGGTTGGAAGGCAGCTTTTTAGAGGAAGGGAAAGAAAAGAGGGAGCAGCTGGACTCTCACAGTCCGATGATATTTGGTGGAGATTGTGTGCAGTTCAGTGACAAGAGCATATGCTTTGTAGGCAGAAGGGTCTTGGCTCAGTCCCTGGAAGCTACAGGCGAAGGACAGATGGGGAATACTTTTCTCTGCCTGTGGTGCTGGGAGAAGCACTGCGAGTCAGAGCTGACAACAGCAAGTTAGGTGGGCCAGTAACCTGACTAGATATAAGGCAGCAGGGCTCATTTTGAGGGGGAACGCACAGGAACGCAGTTCCGGTATTTCTCCCAAGAAGTCACATGTCAGGTGGCCCCGCCCACCTGATCTTTGGCCAGGATTGGGCCCAAAACGGCCAGGATCGGGCCTCTGACAGGTGGTGGATCACTCTCCCGTTCAGCAGCAGCTCAATTCTGACCATTTTGGGCCCCTTTTCGGCCATTTTCAGCCCCCTTTTGCCATTTTGGGCCCAATTTCAGCCCTGAATGGCCAGGAGTGGGTCCAAAACAGCCAGGATACGTGAGGTCAGGGGGTGTGGCATATGCAAATCAGTTATGCCAATGACACACTTCCAGTGATGGCAAGGGGTGTGACATATGCTAATGAGATGCGCTAATGAGTTATGCTAATGAGTTCCTGCAGCTCTTTTTCTACGAAATGACCCCTGTAAGACAGTGTCATGTATTCAAATGAAGACCTGCAAATATAGCAATGGGCTTAAAGACTATTGGGTTGGGCTGTAGTTCAGTGGAAGAGCACATGGTTTGCATGTAGAGGCCCTAGGTTCTATCTTTGTAACCTGCAGTTAAAAGACCTCAGATAGCAGAAAAGACTTTTCTCTAGCAGACACTATGAAGAGCTGCTGCCAGTAAGAGTAGACGTTACCTCTCTGTGCAGGAAAAGCCTACATCTTTGACCTGCTCAGGGAGTGGGCAAAGGGACAGAATAAAACCTCCTGGCACTGGAATGAGCGTCTTTTTTTTGGCTGACTTGGGCTGGAAGCTGAAGGAGCTGAGAGCTGGTCCCTGGCAAGTGGTGGCCATTGTCCATGTAGAGGCTGGAGGCCTGGGCCATTAAAGGTATAAGGATTTCTCGGTAACCTGGAACTTTGTAAGACAGAGAGCCTACCTAAAGAGAAGAAATAAGTTATGTATGTAAGAAGAAGAGATGAGGAATTGTGTTTTTTTCCCATTTCTTACTCAGTCCTCTTGCTTGCTTTGGTGCTGTGCTTAGAAGCGTGAGTGTGAATATTTTCTCTTCTCTTTTCTTCAATTTTTTTAAATTCTTAAAGGCTGGTAGCTGTCCTTTGTACTACATAGTCTCCCACTGCTCAACCATGCTACCGGGAAAAGGTGCCACGAGAAGGGGATGCTCTGCAGGCAATTGGCTGATCCCCTAGTGGTGCACAAAGTAACTAGGTGCTGGGTAGCAGGAGACTGGGCACAAGGTAGGGGAGTGGGGGCCCCTTGGCCCTCCCGCCAGGCAATACCCACAAAGGCCAAGTGATGGCAGTGAGCGCAAGAGACTGAAAAGGTAGCCCTATTTTTAAGTCTGGTAATCAGGGCTTTTTTTCAGCTGGAACGCGGTGGAACGGAGTTCCGGAACCTCTTGAAAATGGTCACATGGCTGGTGGCCCCACCCCCTGATCTCCAGACAGAGGGGAGTTGAGATTGCCCTCCACACTGCCGGAGGGCAATCTACTTTCACAAACTTTTCACAAACATTACGTCTCCTGTCTGGAGATCAGGGGGTGGGGCCACTAGCCATGTGACCATTTTCTTCAAGGGCAACCCACTGAGTTCCATCACCTCTTTTCCCAGAAAAAAAGCCCTGCTGGTAATCAAAGATCAATTGAAAAATGTCTAACTGTTTATACTCAAATTACCCTTGTAACCTTTATATTTGTTTACTGCCTGTATCGATAACTTGAGATATGCCAAAAAAGGCTTTGTTGTTGTTGTTGTTGTTGTTGTTGCTGCTGTTGTTGTTGTTGAGAAGGAGTGAAAGCCCCTTGGAGGGTTGGGGGGGGCACCATGTGTGTGGCACATGCCAGGTAGAGACTTGGATTGCCACAAGTTAGCCCCAGACACCCCAGAAGACAAGAAGGGGCAGTGCTCACAGGTCAGTGGGGCTGTTCCGCTGCATGAATATATCACCATTTTTTAAAGTAAGCTGTTAATTTTGCCACATGGGTCTCTTTTACTTCCAACAACCAATTTTGAATCTTGGGCACATGACTGAACTTTGCGTGTGTGCCTAAAACGTACCCCTACTGCTAACTATGCATGTTCAGAATCTTGTTTTATAGTCCATGCCAGAGAAGAACATTTGAGGGGACAGCTCACATGCATTAAAGAACTGGTCAAATTCATAATCTAAACCAGGTAATTGTAGATGTCTACAACATCTCTAATGACTACCTTTTAATACATGGCCATAAATTAGTCATTGCCTTAGGTAAGTACTTCTGGGAAGAGAGAACAAACAACAGCTACTCCAAACAGCTTTAAGGAATGTGGCCCTCTTGGCCGGCAGTGAAGCTGCTTGGGACGGGGGCCATGGTTTGCGCCCGCGGATGAAGGGAGGCAGACCTTCCTTTTCCTGGGCATCCGGGGATTTTGCCTGGGAGGTGGAGCAAACAGCATAAAAGCTCGCTCTACCTCTCAGGCTGCAGCCGTTTTTCCTTGCTCAGCCCTCCCACCCTTCCCATTTCAGTGCAGGATTAGCCGGTCTCTGTTTATCAGGGCCGGGTAGGAATTTTTTGCTCCTATCCTCATTGGCACCATGGCTGGGAGTTTTTTCGCCCACCTTGCACTGTAGGGGGTTAATCAGTTAGATGGTGGAGCTGTAAATAATTGGTCACTGGCAGGATAGGATGGGATTTGAGCAGGACGGTGACCCCCTTGGCGTATTCCCTTAGGGGATTTGGGGGTCTGTCAGGAGCAGCAGGTGGGCTTCACTGCAGCCAGTTGCGAGGACAGACTGCCCAGTGGGACTCCTGGACAAGTCCACTCCATGGGCTTCACGGCAGTGGGGAGCGGAGCTTTAAAGGGGAACCACTTGCCTGGCTGCAGGGTACCAGCCATCCTTGGGAGGGCTCACCCCCGGGGCAGTGGGGGATCACCCAGGCAAGTCCAGGCGAGGTCCAGTGAGACCCCTGAGCTTGACCTGCACCGCTAGTTAGATCCCTTGCTGATTCCACGTATATGTTTAATTAATAAAGTGCCCCACATTTTATACCCAAGCAACTTGTCTGCCTTTTCTTTTGGCTTGGGGGGGGTGGCAAATGCATTTGCAAACTATTCAAACAGTTTTATGTTTATTTCACCTTCCCTTTGCTTGACTGGGAGCGAAACACATCCCATAATTAACTTCTCCACAGATCTCCAATAACATCACCCACATCCTTACTAATAAGTAAAGGAAGCATGAACATCTAAAGATTATGGAAGCTAAGTATTTAAGTGCTATGAATAACACTCAGGTTGTTTTATTTTATAGGATGATGAATAATTCATTTTATTCTTTAAAGACGACATTAAGTGGTCGCTCGCAGCACCCACACTGGTAATCTGCCGTTTCATCACAGCAATTTACCGACCTAGATGCATGGAGAATATTTTCCACTTTCCTGAATTTTAAAAGGTCTACATTGGTTAGTTGATTGCTTCAAAGTTATTTACTACATTTTCTTATTTAAAAAAAAAAGCAAAGAGTACGGAAATAGGACATGTCTTTGTGATGACTTCCCCCTCTTCCTTTCCTATATTAGAAGGATCCAGTAAGTATCTCAACAAGTTTGGTGTAGTGGTTAAGAGCAGCAGGAGTCCAATCTGGAGAGCCAGGTTTGATTCCCCACTCCTCTGCTTGCAGCCAGCTGGGTGACCTTGGATCAGTCACAGTTCTCTCAGAGCTCTCTCAGCCCCACCCACCTCACAGGATAATAACAACACACTTTGTAAACTGCTCTGAGAGGGTATTAAGTTGTCCTGAAGGGTGGTATATAAATCAAATGTTATAACCATTATTATTATTAAGAGTTGCTAACATTCTGGAAGTGTACCATGTACTTAAAAGAGGCCACCATGGGAATAAAGATGCAGATTGATAGGACGGGTATCCCTCGTAGGAAAACAACAAATCAGAAACAAAAACTCAGAAACAAACACTCCCTGGGGATATGGGCTCTCTAAGTCCAACAGGGGCCGTTCTGATGCCCACGAACCATGAACCTCGAACCGGTTCATCAGCGGGAAATGTTCGTTGCAGTTTGCTGGTTCAGGTTCGTTGTTGGCACCGAACCACAAACTGCTGGTTCATTAATTTTTTTTGGGTTCATGCCCATGTCTACTTGGAAGTGTTTGAAGAGACCTGGAGGAAGCAGCTGAGACCCAGGGGAAGATACTGCTGTGAGATTGTGTTGGAACATGGCTTTCCCACTGGGCCTAGAGGCCCAGGAGAAGATGCAGACCATGTTGGCCATGGCCTTCCCAACATACTGATGCAGCCCTGAGACCTCGAGACTAGCCAAGAGAGCTGCCTAGAATAATTCATTCCTCTGCCCTTACCATCTGCCTATGAAAATGCCTGTCTTACTATTAAGCGCATAGTTGAGAGGGAAATGCTTTTTAATGGAAACATTCATGGCCAAAAACTGACAAATGCAGTCATGAAAATAAGCCTATATGGACTTGTTTGTGCCAGCATTCAGCTATGAAAATCTGTCTATGCAAACCCACGGAGAAAGAAATTCAAGCACATTTTTTTTCCGAATGCATTCCCCAAATGTAAATCGCATATATAAACACAATACCTTGCTTTGGGCCATCTTATCTCTCTAAAAAGTCTGCTCCCGTTCAAATTGGAGGTTTTCTCAAACACAGCACTTTGCACAAAATCAGTTCCCTTCTTGTAGCCTGGTCGACACATCTGCAGCAGGTCAGAATAAAACACCGAGGAAGCTGTGTAGGTGTACTACTTCAGATTTCTGGGGGTATCCTATTTGAATTCTCCCCTAGTAATTTTTTTAAGAGGCTCTCTTAGAGTAAAACTGACAGATCATGAAGTAACGTTCTGGCCCAACCAGTTTTTGACTGTGCTAGTTTTCTAATTACAAGAAACATTGAAATACATGATTTCCCTCACTTGCAGCCTGAAATGGTACAGTCCGTTCTACAATCTCAGGACTGTACCACCTCCTTCGGCTGCTTGCGCAGACCTAACCTTAATGATATACTGCCAAGTGACAGACACTCATATCTGAATTGGCCTGTGTGATTGGAAAGCCGAATAGGTGGGATGGGCCTGTGTGTTTTCTACCTGGGCACAGAATTCAGTGAGAAGTAAATTAGCTCGATAATAAACACGAAAGTTTGGCTAAGGTCAAAGCTCTGTGACAGTCCACTTTGATAAAAACACCTCTTCACAGTGGACCCATTAGTTATATCAGATGCTCGGACCATCTGGTTTGCAGAGGGTTCTTGTTAAGTGTGACCATCTGTTCCTTGTTACTCTGTCATCAGGACAATTATGACAAAAGGTGAGCCGTACAGATGGCTTAGCAGCTATATAAAAGCTTCCTGTTTTAATTGGCCTGTTACGGTTCCTCTCCTCTTTTCTCCTCTTCTCAGCAGAAGCCCGCACATATCTTCCTATACTGGGGTGCCAGCAACATAGTGTATGGGCAGGAATCTTTTTGACCTCCCAAAAAATAGCCACAGATCTCGCCGAATCTTCTCTCCCAGATCGTATCCATGTCCCCTGTGCACGAATGCAATAATAAATCTTAGAGAGAGACACCCCAAATAGTTCACACTGGGCACAGTCTACTACAAATTATGGCTGCAGAGCCTTCTTAATAATGCAGGGCTTGTTGAAATGAACACAAAGACTCACCATCTCTCTACACGTTACTACCTAGGGATGCTCAAGTGAACTTCATTTCATGTGCCCCCCTCCAACTTTCCATGCGCTCACGTGCACAGCCACACCTCAATTTGCTCCATGTGAATACATTCACATGTTCAATATCAGTTCCTCCTCAACTGCTAAAAGTATCCCAGCTTTCCCCACCTCCCACCTCCATTCATGCAGATCTTGACACTTTCTCACACTTTAAAGAAATGCAGATTAGCATGTCAAAGGAGCCTCACGGCGAAAACCGAGCTGGACTAACTCGAAGATACAATCACACAAAAGGAGTTCCTGTGAAAGTGGCATGCACACACACCGAGCAAGAACAGCCTGCACATGAACTGAGGATCACACTTAAAATCCTGCACTTGAGCATCCCCAAGTATTTCACAACATGTAGAGAGACTGAGAGCCAAACTACAATCAATGCCTGACACAGGTTGGACACTTGTCAGCTTCCCTCAAGTTTTGATTGGAAATGTAGGCAGCTTGGCGGAATGTTGGACAAGTGACAGTTGAAAAGTCCATTGGACAGCAGTCAGAGAGCCAAGCTGCAAGACCAGTATGCCTACATTTCCCATCAAAACTTGAGGGAAGCTGACAAGTGTCCCACCTGTGTCAGGCATGACTTGTAGCTTGGCTCTCAAAGAGGAGAGACTGTAGCTCAATGGTGGAACATCTGCTTGGCATACAGAAGGTCTCAGGTTCAATCCCCAGTATCTCCAGTTTAAAAAAGATCAAGTATCTGGTCGTTTGAAAGATAGCCTGAGATTTTAGCAACTCACTGCTAGTCTGCGTAGACAATACCAACAGTCTGACGCAGTATAAGATAGCTTCATTGAATGCTGATTAGATGTATATTTTAGCCAGTTTTTAACAATTAGGTTGGTAAAAAGATTGGACCCCCCCACCCCCGTTAATATTGCTTGTAATTTTCATAGCACTTTCAGTGCTTTGCAAAGCACTACATTTTGGTTACAGTGATACTGACATTGATCTTGATATCGGCCCTGAGCGGTATTATTATTCAGTGTAGTCCATGGTGGAACTGAGGCAGAGAGTTGTTTGTCTACATAATTAAAAAAAACCATTCAATTTATATACTACCCTTCAACTTAACACCCATTCAGAGCTGTTTACAAAGTGTGTTATTATTATCCTCACGACAATCACCCTGTGAGTTTGGTGGGGCTGAGAGAGCTCCAAGAGAGCTTTGACTGACCCAAGGTCACCCAGCTGGCTTCAAGTGGAGGAGTGGGGAATTAAACCCAGCTCTCCAGATTAGAATCCTGCCCCTCTTATGTGACTGACCCAAGGTCACCCAGCTGGCTTCAAGTAGAGGAGCGGGGAATCAAACCTGGCTCTCCAGATTAGAGTCCTGCCGTTCTTAACCACATAAAGGAAACTGCTCATCTGCCTCAAAACTGTGCACTCTGAACTGCATAGTATCTGTAATGTCTTGAGGCGAGAAGGGTCTTTTCCTGAATCTGATTCCAGAAATCCCATAACTGGAGATGCCCACTATTGAACCTGGATTCTCCTGCATTCAGGATCTGTACCGTGCAATCCTCAACAGAGTTACACCCTTCTAAGTCTATTGAAGTCATTGGGCTTAGAGATGACAACTCTGCTTAGAACTGCACTGTTAGTAATCCCATCAATCATCACAGAGAAGAAGAGCATCATATTTTGTATATGTCATCTGTATACACGACAGTGGATATTTTCTGCGAGTCCAGCGAAGGAGAAAAAAGCCCAGACGACTTCTCAATAATGTCATTTTGTATTTGATGCACTTCGGAACTGCATTACCTGGCAGATGAGACTTTGCCTGCATAAATTTGCCTCCCCCACCTGTGTCTTCAATATTACACTTGTCACACTTAAAACTTCTCATCTTTTATCATGAAAGAAACATTTACAGTTAGTCGTGAACCATTGAGAAGAAAAAGAAAAGAACCCCTGTTGTTCTCAGTAAAATAAATTTGGCTTTTCGGCTCTTAATCAAAGTACCTGAAAACAGGGTACGGTATGAGACTTTATAAGAATGAATTATCTTTTTTTAAAAAAAAACTACTATTGTCTTAACCTTTTTTTGTTACATTTCCAGAGATAAACAAGTTTTTTTTTTAAAAAAAACATAACTAATTTAAACACAATCAGAAACCCTCCAGGAAACACCAGTGGATACATATATAAATGCAACCTTTTCTTAACAGAGAAATATTCATAGCGGCTCAGAAACAAATGCAATTATGGTAAGTAGCCAAATGTTCAAAGTGCAGTGGGAAGGGACATTATTTATTTATTTGTCACCATGTATATCTTTTCTGCTCTCCAAGGAGCTCAAACAATTTACATTACGGTCAGCTCATTTTTATTCTCACAACAAACTTTTGAGGTAGGCTACACTGGGGAAAAGTAACTAGTTCAAGATCCCATGGTGATCTTTATGGCCAAACAGCAATTTGATTAAGTTATGTATCACCATCACAATTGGTTTAGTCTGTAATTTAGATCATGCAGCAATACTAGCACTGACTGTACCTTTGTCTTTCATTTATCAGCAATAGCCCAGTAGATATTACTTTTATTTCTCCGGTTTATGCTTTCCTATAATTCATTCATTCATTCATTCATTCATTCATTCATTCATTCATTCATTCATTTTGTTTCAAATTTCTATTGCACCCTCCCCGCGAGCAGGCTCAGGGAGTATAACAACATATTAAAATACAATAAAAATTCATCTACATTAAAACATCATTAAAACAGCAGTAATGTTGGTTGAATTCCCTAATTTTGATTTGGAATGGACTTCAGCAAATCAGGGTGCAAGGGACCCACAGGGAATAGCTTTGATTCAATTCCAACACTTGGTTCTCTGTTCCAATTAATAACAACAACATTCGATTTATATACCACCCTTCAGGACAACTTAATGCCCACTCTGAGCAGTTTATAAAGTGTGTTATTATTATCCTCACAACAATCACCTTGTAAGGTGGGTGGGGCTGAGAGAGCTCTGAGAGAGCTACGACTCTCAGGTCACCCAGCTGGCTTCAAGTGGAGGAGGGGGGAATCAAACTTGGTTCTCCAGATTAGAATCCTGCCGCCAGTCTTAACCAGTCTACTCCAAACTCCATCGTTAGAAGAGCTTTACGGGTTATAACATCTTTGCCCCCAAATCCAATGAGACTTGAATGATGGTCTATCACACCCCAACCCTGCCCTGATAACTTACTTAGCAGCAACACTGAGTAAATTTCTCTGCACGGCTTCCAATCCTCCCTCCATCGCTGGCAGCTTGAAGCCTGCAATGACAGCGTCCCATACTCAGTCACTCAAATCTTGTTTTGTTTCAGTGTGGCCTTCTCTTCGAGAGGGTGTCACAAGGCAGCAAGGCAAGATGAAGCCAGGATTTCTGAATCAAGCCATCACATGAAACTAGGAATGCCTGGACACCAGTCATATCCTGTTTGTCAGCTGGAAACAGGGAACTGATTTATCGATGAGCAGTTCAACGGTTTATTGAGCCCTCCGTGGCTGTTTGACAGGTTGCTTTGCTGCATTCCTTCCTAACCCTGCAGTGCATCCCAATTGCCTTTTCGTGCACGCACAACCTCACGTAGCCCTAGATGATTGCTTGCTCCATCACTATTCCGCTCAGCAAGCAATTGTTTAAATAAACAATTAAATCACAAGTCATATAAATAAATGCTGTGTTTTAATTTTCAAAAACCTATCCGTCAATGTTTGTCTAAATATTTCCTAATCATACTAATGGCAGCTGATCAGTTTGAATTGTACATTTTGCAAAAAACTGATGCAAATCTGTTTGGTGGGGTTGTTGTGGGTTTTCCGGGTTGTATTGCCGTGGTCTTGGCATTGTAGTTCCTGACGTTTCGCCAGCAGCTGTGGCTGGCATCTTCAGAGGTGTAGCACCAAAAGACAGAGATCTCTCAGTGTCACAGTGTGGAAAAGATGTTAGCAGGTAATTTATATCTGCTCAGGAAGGTGGGTTTGGGCTGAGTCATCCTGTAAGAGTTTCCCAGGGTGTGAAAATGCTAAAGGAGGGAGGCTTCACTGTATCCTGAGGAGGTTCTTGCCAACATCTTCTCCACACTGTGGCACTGAGAGATCTCTGTCTTTTGGTGCTACACCTCTGAAGATGCCAGCCACAGCTGCGTCAGGAACTACAATGCCAAGACCACGGCAATACAGCCCGGAAAACCCACAACAACCATCGTTCTCCGGCCGTGAAAGCCTTCGACAATACACTGTTTGGTGGGCTTTGTGGCTCTCTGTTAAGAATCAAACAGGCTGGGTGATAGACTCAAGCCAGACTGACCCCTTTAGCCTTTTGACTACTGAACACATTTTTGGTGACATTTAAAGCATCCTTACATGAAACCATAGTTTAGACTAAGATTTAATAAACCAACTTCTGATCCTGGTTTGAGGGACCTTAACTAACCATACTTAGTGGAGTGGCTGACATTCAGAGAATCACACTAACCATAATCTAATTAAATCATGGTTTCATGTGATTGTCTGAACTGAGCCATGACATTTGTGCCCAACTGGAGTACAATTGCAGCTTGTTATGCTGCCTGAAAGCAGCCATAGGTTGGTTGTGACTCAACGGCTCCATTACATTCAATAGGTATTTCCATAAATTGGAGCCAAAAAGATTTTCTGTATAGAGATGGGCACAAACCGGAAAAAAAACAAACCATGTGGTTTGTGGTTCATCAAATTTCACGAACCACAAACCACGAACTTTCACGAACCTGCCCCTGGTTCATGGACTGGTTCATTTGGTTCGTGAAAACATCACATCCAGGTCAGAAAATCATCACTTCCAGGTCAGCAGAAGGTCTGCAGGAAGTCCATCCCCTGTTGCCTAGGAAACCGATTGATTGGCACCAGGCTGTCTGCAGCGTCAAACCAAAAAATGAACCAAATGAACCAGCCTAAAGTTGATGGCAGTTCGTCAGAAATGGTATCTGACAAACCGCTGGTTCGTGAACCACAAACCGGCCTGGTTCATGTTTAATTTTGGTTTCGTATTTCAGTTCATGCCCATCTCTATTTCTGTACACTCGTAAGGAATGCGATGTGTGAGCAATGCAACAATGGGTTTTAAATGCATAAAACGTGAGTATAAAGATTGTCTCTACAAACATTCAGCATGTGAAAATAATCCATGGAGTAATTCACTGAAGATCTATTTAAAAAAAAAAACCTTTAAAAGATAATCAAACTTGGAAATCTGAATTAAGCAACTTCATAACAAAAGTCTTACAGCTCCACAACTTCAATTAATACGATGCAATGTTTTTGTGCTTGTTTAATCCTCCTTTGCAAATTACCTATTAGACAAGATAATAGGAGAGGAAAAGTCAAACCTTGTTTTCATGGCATCAAATAATTGCTAGTAATTATATACACGAAAACTCCCCACAAAATACTGCAGTCAGTACCTTGAAGATCATTTTTTGTCTGCTAATGCCTATCTATATTCATGTCTACATGGGAATGTCCCAAAAGAAGCAGATGTTTCTCAAAAACAAAGCATGTTAGCAATAATCTTTCTTGGAAAAAATAACGGGTTTCCATTACCCGTCTGCTTTGTGCTTTAGCCCTATATGTGATAAAACAATGAATCAAAGGGGAAGTTGAAGAAAAAAGAGAGTGATGCATTTTATTACTTTTAACCCCTTATTTGGTTTTTGACAAGTCAAAGGTTTGAACATACGCACTCAAAATTAGACCGATCTATAATCGTAACGGGCAGGATCCAGCCAAAGTTAAAGGTATTTAAATGTAATTGATTTTTACTGGGAGAATGACGTATGTGATTAAGAGTCCTGTTTAAATCTGAGCATCAGAGCAGAACTGGATATACCATTTAACATAGGACTGCCACTGAAAATGGCATCTCTGTGTCACTTTCTCCCCGCCCATACTATGTAGCTTCCCTTACAGTCTTTTCTGACATCATTATGTTATATAATTCCTTGCTACTGTTCAGATCATTGACATCCATCAACAGATCTGGGGAAATGCAACAGGTGATGAGATTAATGCATGGGGCAATTTATAATGGACAGGGAAGAGAATTTGACACAGAGATGCCATTTTTGGCAGCAGTGCTGTGCCAAGTGCAACATATAGTTTTGCCATTGACTAGAAAATGGGAGTAACTAACAGGAGTTTTTAAAATCTCAGGTATAAAACACCTGGGGTCCAGCTATGATTATTTATTCACTCACTGACTTCCTCCTGGCTACTTCTTTGTACAGCCAAAGTGTCTGTGAATAGTGAACAATGGTGAAACCTTTTCAAAGGAATTAAAAACTTTTAAAAAGAACTGCTAGTGGATATCTCTGCTCTGAGAGGCAGCGGGTTTAATGGTTGGATGGTTGGAAGGCATAGGTTCAAATTCCTGTTTAAATATGATGCTCACTAGGTGACCCTGGGTCTGTCACACCCTTTCAGCCTACTGCACAGAGTTGTTGTGAAGATAAAATAGCAAAGGGAAGTCTATGTACACTGCCCGGAGATCCTTGGGGGATTTTTAAAAAGTACTTGATAGATTGAGAAGCAGTTCAGTATTTTAGCAGCTTTTCAAGCAATAGCTCAGGAATTTTTTAAAAAAAAAAATATTAATTCTCTACATTCTCTCTCTGGGCCAAGCTACACATGACGAATGACACTTGAACGGCAAGTGGATTGAGTGGAGGGCAAGTGAACAGGGAGAAATACACTTGCTGTTCAAGTGTCATTCGTCATGTGTAGCTTGGCCCTCTGTTTCAAAGATTGGTGGCAAGTGCATGAACTTTATCAAATGACCTCTGGGAATTGTAGTTCCCAGGATGAGCTTTGGTAGAGACATGCTTGGAAATTCAGCCTCTGTCCCCACCACCACCACCACCACACCACTAAAGCAAACACACCAAGGCACATCAAGGGATTTTTGATGCGGATGGCAGACAGCAACCACATAAAATGTTTGCAAGAACAATTGGAAAAAATTGATTCAAATAGAGAGAAGACACTCGCCAAACAAAAGCCTGCTTGCTCGATTGGTCTAGGCATGTCATTCACAGCAATCAATGAAAATTGTTTCAGGGGGGGGGGGTTGATCTGTAATAGAAGAGCAAGTTTCAAGTCTGCTCGTGGGAAGTCCAGTAGCACCTTAAAGACAAATGAGATTTTCAGGTAGATCAAGATGGGTAGCCGTGTTAGTCTATCTGTAGCAGTAAAAAAGAGCAAGAGTCCAGTAGCACTTATAAGACTAACAAAATTTGTGGTAGGGTACGAGCTCTGAGAAAGTGAGCTGCAACTCACGAAAGCTCATACCCTCCCACAAATTTTGTTAGTCTTATAGGTTCTACTGAGATTTTCAGGTTATAAGCTTTCAAGAGTCAAGTTCCTTTCATCAGATACATGTAGAAATGGAAGTCCCTGAGCCCATATATCCCAGTCAGAAGGTGGGAGGCATGTTACATTCCTGACTCCCTTGTTTGCAACATCTCTCCTAGCTTCTGACTGGGATATAAGGTCTCAGGGACCCACTTGTATCTAATGAAGGGAGCTTAACTCTCAAAAGTTTCTCATTGGTCCTTGAGGTGCTTCTGGACTCGAATCTAGCAATCAATGAGAATTTCCTCAAGAGTAAAGTGATAACATAACCGCGTTTTTGCTCATGGATTTTTAAAGCCGCTATCTTTGAAGTTCTCAAAAGAATATGGCGGTTCCATCCATGAGGCTAACATTAAAGAACTTCAAGATGGACAGCCGTGTTAGTCTGTCTGTAGCAGCAGCAAAGAACAAGAGTCCAGTGGCACCTATAAAACTAACAACATTTGTGGTAGGGCATGAGCGGTGTGGTTCACGAAAGCTTGTACCCTACTACAAATTTTGTTAGTCTTATAGGTGCTACTGGACTCTTGTTCTTTGCTGCTGTTGATGAACCTCAGCACATACTTCTATCTAGCAGCCTGATCATTCCCAAGCACTTGTGCCTGCTTCTAGCGACCAAAACAACCTCAACCTATTCTTAAACTTTAAATGGGTAAGAAACCTGGCCCACTGGCAAGGGGCTGAGCCACAGATTTTATCTGATAAAAGTAATGATTAGAGGTCTTGGACCAAGGCTGGCATAAGCATACCCAGGGGTAAGGCAGTTGCCAAGGCCCTGGGATGGTGCCTGTGTAACTTCTCTTTACATGGGTTCTATGGGGCTTAGAAAGCAACTTTCACAAAATTTTAAGAAACAACTTTTTTCTTTTAAACTTTTTAACAATTAATAAAATACAACTTTAACAAAAAAATTAACTTTTAAGTACAACCATACAAAAAAAACCCCTCCAAATCAACAATTTCCTTGAAAAGGCATCCAAGAAGTGATGCTGTGTCCTCTCTCATCCATTTGAAGCAGCTGTACCCAGGCTTCAGGCTTCTGGTTGGGAATTATAGCCCTGCAAAAACAACACAACCCCAGTAACACCAGCTACACGCAATACACAAACACCACTTAAATCATATTTTACATACAATATTTGATTACCTTATTCAAGGTGATGAGAGCTTATAATTTATTAAGCTCCCCTGCAAACAGCCTCCTCCTCAGCAGCCTGCCTCTAGCTTCTGACTCCACCCCACTGGGCTAAACCAACTAACCTCACAGGGGTTACACCTGCAGCACTCTACCGTCCATGCGCCCAGCTGCACGCACAGCCAGTGCCACCATAGAAAGGGCTGCAGGCGACTGGGAGCCTGGGCAGTGGGAGAGCTTCTAAGCCAGCAAAGGATGCAGGAAGGTGGGATGAATTAGGGCGGGTGGAAGAAAAGGCAGGCTCAAGCAGGTGGCCTGGTGGTGGGCAGAGGAGGTGAAGGAGTCCCGTGAACTCTCTGACTGAGGGTGGCCAAAACCAGGAACCAGTCCTATCTTGGATTGTGCACGCAAAGAAAGCCACTGTGGTGTTGTGGTGAAAGTAGGATCTGGGAGACACAGGTTCAAATCTCCATTCTGCCATGGAAGCTCGCTGGGTGACCTTGGGTCAGTCACACACTCTCAGCCTGAACTGCCTCACAGGGTTGTTGTGAGACTAAAATGGAGGAGAAGAAAATAACATCAGCCTGTCTGAGTTCCTATTGGGGAGAAAGGCAGGGGATGAATGAAGTAAATGAAACTTTACTTGATTGATTGATTGATTGATTGATTGATTGATTGATTGATTGATTGATTAGATTAGATTAGATTAGATTAGATTAGATTAGATTAGATTAGATTAGATTAGATTAGATTAGATTAGATTAGATTTTTAGCCCGCCCTCCCCACAAGCAGGCTCAGGGCAGGTTACAATCATAAATAAATTACAATAAATAAAACCAATAAAATACATCTCAGTACCAACATGGATTTCATCATTCCAGATGGTGCACCCTTCCCCCTGTCTCTGCCCACCATACACAAGGGAAGAAAAGGGTGGAGATGTGCATTGGTGAAACTCTAACTCCTCGAGCAAGGGGGCAGATAGACCATATGCTCCCCCCCCCCACTGGCAGGAGACTGGCATGGAGGATCCAGTGCTGGCCTCAACCATATGCCTGGCGGAACATCTCTGTCTTACAGGCTCACCAAAAAGATACAAGATCTTGGCGGGCCTGAGTGTCTTCCGACAGAGAGTTCCACCAGGTTGGGGCCAGAACTGAAAAAGCCCTGGCCCTGGTCAAGGCCAGCCGAGCCTCCCTGTGGTCAGGGACCACCAGTAGGTGTTTATCTGCAGATCTAAGAGCCCTCCAAGGTACATATGGGGAGAGGCGGTCCCTCAGGTATGCTGGTCCCAGTCCAGCAGGAGCATGATGTCACTCATGTTGCAATCTATCTAGGCATTATGAGCTGGACACATTTGCATTCTGAATCAGGCAGCTACAAATTGGAGGTGGGGGGGATCTCTTTAAAAAAAAAAAAACGAGTGAGAGAAAAGCCGGGAGTGAAAGGGAGGCTAAACAGAAAAGCCGGGAGTGAAAGGGAGGCCTGCAGTTGTGACCTGGATGCATAAACAGAAATTCATTTCTGTTTTCTTGCAAGTTAAGTCCCTCTTTCTTCAAGAAAGTGCAGCCTTCCTATAATTTGGGGGGAGGAGAAACATAATTCACCACCCCCTTTTCAGCTTGCCCAGATTGAATTGTTGATTTGATTCATTTAGGCGACGTGTCTGGCAGGGGAAAACTGCAGCATCACGGAGCGATTTGAGCACGTTGAGCTAAAATCACCTCTTTCGCTTGGAATACAGTCCTTGGGACTGTCATTAATAGGTTGTGGGGAGAGGAAGGAAGGAAGCCGTTTTAAAATCAAAGGTGCGTTTCCACTTGCCGCAGCTTTCCGCCAGAGCAGGGCACGTGATCTTGCAAGGGCGACAGACGGAAGCAGCTTTTCTGCAGTTGATCAGGAACCACCCAATGCCACCTGGCCAAAGATGCCCATTTGAATCAGTACACATATTACACACATGCAGGTATGGGGCATCCGGAACAGCCTCACCTCTAAATAGCCTTAGCAAATGGGACAAATATTTGTTTTCTAGGAAAAGAGTGAAGCTGCCTTATACGGAATCCCATCACAGATCTAACAAGATCCACTTTGTCTTCTCTGGCTGGCAGAGGCTCACCAGGGTCTCAGGTAGAGTTAGTTGGTTAGTATATTTACCAGCCACTTTTCTCCTCAACAGGACCCAAAGGAGCTTACGATAAATAAAAATAGAATTAGAATACAATAAAAGAACTGCAATTTACATTTACCCAAAAGATGACAAGAACAAACTGGGGCCAGTCCGGAATACAACATGCTAGCTGTCCAGGCCACACCCTTTGGCTATTATTATTGTTGTTGTTCTGCAAGTTGAGCTAAAATCACCTCTTTCGCTTGGAATACAGTCCTTGGGACTGTCGTTAATAGGTTGCGGGGAGAGGAAGAAAGAAAGTCAACAACAACAACATTAGATTTATATACCGCCCTTCAGGACGACTTAACACCTACTCAGAGCAGTTTACAAAGTATGTCATTATTATCCCCACAACAAACACCCTGTGAAGTGGGTGGGGCTGAGAGGGGGCTGAGAGAGCTGTGACTAGCCCAAGGTCCCCCAGCTGGCTTCAACAGGAGGAGTGGGAAATTAAACCTGTCTCTCCAGATTAGAGTCCTGCTGCTCTTAAGTGACTGACCCAAGGTCACCCAGCTAGCTTCAAGTGGAGGAGCGGGGAATCAAACCTAGTTCTTCATATTAGGGTCCTGCCGCTCTTAACCACTACACCAAACTGGTTCTCATTCTCTATTGCCATTCAGATCCTGGCCTCGTACAAGATATATATCTGAGACAGGAGGAGTAAAAAAGAGAAGCCAAGATATTGCAGTTGATTTCAGAGTTCCTCCCAGACTGTACTCTTTTCACATCACTTCCTACCCAATCCAGGGATTGAACCTGGGATTTTTGGAAAGAGGAAATGACCCAGACAATACTTGGAAGAAGGTAAAGCACCCTTGCTTTAAGTCAGGGGTCATTTCGTAGAAAAAGAGCTGGAGGAACTCATTAGCATAACTCATTAGCATAATTCATTAGCATATGCCATGCCTCTTGCCATCACTGGAAGTGTGTTATTAGCATAACTGATTTGCATATGCCACACCCCCTGACATCACCTATTCTGGCTGTTTTGGACCCAATCCTGGCCATTCAGGGCCGAAATTGGGCCCAAAATGGCAAAATAGGGCTGAAAATGGCTAAAAAGGGGCCCAAAAGGGTCAGGATCAGGCTGCTGATGAGCGGAAGAGTGATCCACCACCCGTCAGAGGCCCGATCCAGGCTGTTTCGGCCCCAATCCAGGCCAAAATGGGCCTAAAATGGCCGAGAGTTGGGTGAGCAGGGCCACCTAACATGTGACCTCTTTGGGGAACTGCCAGAACTGCATTCCTGTGCGTTCCCCAACAAAATGAGCCCTGTTTTAAGTAATAGTGTCCTATTTCCAAAATATCCAACCTGGTTTTAGGCACTGACTAATCTACAAGGTAGACAAAATGTCAGGATTTCCAAGGATGGAGAAGGTCATGGTGATTTGGATGTCAACCTCTCTCTGTTTGAGCAGCACAGGAAAAACAAATAAATTTCACATCTCCAAGTTCAAAATAATGACCAGCGCCTATTTCTTGGAGACAGTTTTTCTATTACTCATGATGTAGGCTCCATAGATTCGTTGTCAGAAACACTAAATGTAATTTATATGACAAGCACTTAGATTCATACTATCAGTTCTTCCAGCAATATGTAAGCAATATCGCTTTTGACAAAAGTGTTCATAAAAAGGTGCTGGGAGCCTCTAGGCTCTGTGGGGAAGGAAGGATGCGAGTGGATCAGCAAGGATGCAGAAACAGAGCCGCGACACTGTGAATGGCCAAGAGCATCCATCAGGGCTGGTGGTCGGGAAGTATACAGCTGGTCAAGCAGAGATGAAGCCAAGGCTCAACGGCAGAGCATCTGCTTGGCATATAGAAGGTCCTTGAGGGGAGAAGGACAGACTGACTGAACAAACAGACAGACATGGTGGAGAATGGGGACAAAAGCTAATGCAATGCAAAACGACCCTTTCAGCTGCTGGCTAGCCGTGCAGCTGGGGGTTGAAATTTGCCTCCTCGGAAGAAGGAGGAGAAGGCACCATTTCCTGGGCATCCGGGGATTGCCAGGGGCGGAGCCTGCAGCCTGTTTAGGCGGCTCCACTCTCCCCCGGCATCAGTCGCTTGCAAAATGCTCGGCCCGCAGTCCTCTCCCAGTATTGGTGTAGGATTAGCCGGCTGCTGTATTCAGAGCCAGGAAGGAATTTTTTCCTCCTATTACCCAAATTGGCCAGGGTATGGTTTTTTTTTCGCCTACCTTGCACCGGTGCTGGGGTTGAGGTGATTTGCATGGTGGTGCTGATTAGTTAAGTCCCAAGCAGGATAGAGTTGGGGAATAGGGAGCGGGCTGGTGAGCACCCTCGGCGCTTCTCCATGGATAGAGAAGAGGGGTCTGCCAGGAGTGGATGGTACTGCTTGTGACGGCTGTCATGCCTGCATGGGCAGACTGCCTTGGGGAACCCCGTGTGCAAGTCCTTACCTCACTGCTGTATGGCTGAGGCATAGGAGCTTGAAAGGGGGGATCCAATTTGCCTGGCTGGCCAGGTTGCAGCCATCCACGTGATGGCCCACACCTGGGGCTTCGGGGCTCGCCCAGACAGGTCAAGGCGGAGGTCCAGGGAGTGACCACGTGGCTTGACCTGTACCGCTAGTAGGCCCTTGCTGCAGTTGTTTGTAAAGGTTGTTAGTTTTAATAAATTAATAAAGTGGCCCTTAGATCCAAGCCTGGCGTCTGTCTCTTCATTCCGACTGGGGTGGCAAAAGGCCTACCTTCTAGGATATTTTTATGAAAAGCTCATAAGCGGAATGACCATTTGCAACCATAATTGATGATAACCATTTTGTGTGGGTCAGAAAAGATGGAGCACCAGGAGATCTACCACTCCTTCCCAGGGTTTTTCAAAAGGCAGATACAAGCTGTGCCAGGGCCTGATTCTGTTTGGGGTCAACTGCAGTTTTCCCCTGTATCTTCTCTCCAATCAAACTCTTGTTAGCTCTCAATGGGAAAAAATACACCTTTTTTTTTCTTGAAGGCTAATAATAGTAACCCAATACAAGCAACAGCCCTGTGCACAGAGCGGGTGCAAGTGCCCTGGACCCGCCTCCTGCCTCCATGCAATCACCCAGTTGTTTGCAAGAGTTGCCATGTGAACTCTCCCTTCATTCAGAAAGCAGCATCACAGAACACACGGATGGGACGTCTGCAGGACTCGCACCCAGCAGGCAACCAGGCCATCATGGGGAGGTAGGGCCAGCACAGTAGACATATGAGGCTGTCATCTGTGCCCAAATAAATAAAAAATGTGCTCTATGGAGAAGAGAGTGCCCTCAAGTCATAGCTGACTTATAGCAACCCCTGGCGGGGTTTGCAAGAGACTAAAAGGTGGTTTGCCATTGCCTGCTGCCTCTGCAACCCTGGTCTTTGTTGGAAGTCTCCCATCCATCCAAGGCCAACCCTGCTTAGCTTCAGAGATCTGACAAGATCAGGCTCATCTGGGCTATCCAGGTCAGGGTATATCTTCCATGGCTCTAAGAAAATCCTCCTTATGGCTGTAGCTCAGTAGAAGGGCCTCCGCTTGGCATGTAGAAGGTCCCAGGTTCAATCCTCAGCATCTCCAGAAAAACCAGAAAGCAGGTGATGTGAAAGACCTCTGCCTGGAGAGCTGCTGCCAGACCGACTAGAAAATACTGACCTTGAGGGACTGATGGTCTGATTCGGTATAAGGCAGCTTCGCTCAGCACAAAATTACTTTCTCAGCCCTGAGTTACTTTCAGAGTAACACCTAAAGTGCCCCCTTCCCTTCCAAAACAGACAGAAATTGACCATCCCTGGTCTAATGAATCTCCGTAGGGCAGCACATCCTCTTTAGAAGCATGGCAACCGTTTATTAGTCTGAAAGCTTTTGTGTTGCTTAGTATCCAGTTAGTGTGAATACTAACAATTAGAGAAGGGGAGCTGAGAGCATTCACCTGGCAGACAAGCATCCGCCTTGCCAAAGCCAGCGTCCCACTGGAGACTCTAACAAACCAGGACTTTGACAGCCTCTTGGAGAGCCACCAAGCTCTGCCACACCGTTTGTATGCTGATTAGATGAAAGTTCACAGAGAGGCCTGTTGGCGAAGGGGCTGCCTTTGACTCACTCTTAATTGCGGATCTCCTGCCGTCACCCCAAGTGCGGATTTCTGAACCACCGACGGCTGCTCCTTCCCTTAATCAACTTAGTTTGATCTCTTTCCCTCCCAAGTCAAAGCTCTTAATTGCAACAAATGTATTCATCGGCTTTTCAACCCCGTTGCCGCAAATGGTGGATTCCATGCCAATCGTTAAAGAGGAGGTTGCTGTTTCGGGTGCCCTGTTAGCGAAGATTAAATTAATGACTTCCAAAATGCCAGGCAGAAGTTCTGAAATGCGATAGCCTTGTGATGCATCTGTTATATATTGTTGGCACAGGAGGGAAATTGTCTATGTGGGGGAAAAATAGAGGGGTCAAGCTACAACCTAAAATGTAAAATCTATTCCGAGAAGGTATTTATTATGGATGCGCACAAAATATAGGTTAAAAACAAGTTTAAAAACGTAAGGCCTGAATGGCAGGCCACATGCATATGTTAAAAATTGCTAAAACGTTCTCCAGACACAGACAGATGATGATGCAATCCAATGACCAACACAAAGACAGACCAGATGCGTTTCGGCCCTAAGGCCTTCCTCAGTGGTCAACTGTACAATATTTATAATCAAACACACCCATACATTCAGAAACCAATATAGAAATGCTCTCGATGCTTTATCTCTTGAGTTGAGTGGTATAATACAAATGTGACTGCAGACCAGGACTGCACTCACACAGTGCTCTTCATTTGGTATCGTATTGTATTCTGAGGTTTGGTTTCCACTGTGTTTGGGTGTTTCATCAATCGGCAGTTGAAATAAATGACAACATTTTAGGTTGTAACTTGACCCCTCTATTTTCAACCCTGCTTGTTTGGATTGAGTTTGTGGGGGCTTTCACCACCCCCACCCTCTTTTCTTCTTTGTTATTGCTAGGAAATTGTCTGTCAAAGTTTAGCTATCTGTGCAGAATAACAATGGCGATTAGACACAAAGGAAACAAACAAGAAAAGTATACACAAATCTGTTTCATGCCCCGTATTTGTATCTTGATGTCACACCTAACTATAGCATGGTTCAGATGTATTACTACTCAGTGACCATGGCAGGATATAGCAGAGAGGGCATGTAACAAGATCCCTTGCATGTTGTATAGAAGGTGTGGTGTTGCCGTTGTTGTATACTAAATGAGTTTAGAATATTGGATTATGATGAGAGCCAGATTGGTGTAGTGATTAAGAGCAGCAGGACTCTAATCTGGAGAGCAGGGTTTGATTCCCCACTCCTCCACTTGAAGCTAGCTGGGTGACCTTGGGTCAGTCACAGCTCTCTCAGAGCTCTCTCAGCCCCACCCACCTCACAGGTTAATTGTCGTGAGGATAATAATAATACACTTTGTAAACTGCTCTGAGTTGGCATTAAGTTGTCCTGAAGGGCGGTATATAAATCAAATGTTAGTATTATTATTACTATGATCCGGGAAACTCCGGTTCATCATGAAGTTCATTGTGTGACATTGGGCCAGTCATACTCTCCTACTTCATTCATACCCCGCCTTTCTCCCCAATGGTGGACCCAAGGTGGCTTGCAGTACTCTCCTCTCCTCCATTTTATCCCCACAACTCTGTGAGGTATATAAGGCTGACAGTGTTTGACTGGTCCATGGTCATCCACTAAGCTTCCATAATTGACTGGAGATTTGTACCTGAGTCCTCTGAGAGCCGAACCAGATGATACAAATTACACACGAATGACACGAAAACTTACTTACACGTGTTCCAACGTTGTTTTCAACTACATGTGCCAGGACTGCAAGACCTCCATCAAACCCGTGTTCGCAGTGGCTCGCGTTTTCTCCATGTACCTCCAAGATATCCCATCATGCCTCTCCACTTTGCACAGATAGGAAGCGGAAGATATAGGAAATAAGGATGCTCTGCATTGCCAACTTACTGATCGTGACTGCTTACACGCACCATCGTGGCTGCACTGGAGCAGAAAATTTTGAATGCGTGCCTTGACCAGGACACGTGCTCATCGATAGAATGCTGGATATGGGCATTTGGGGTAAGACAGGACTCCTGACACTCTCTTGGTCTTGTGTAATTCGTATCGTGTGGTTCGACTCTCAGATTCTAGTCTGACACTCTAACCACTACACCACAGTGGTTCTCACCAGTGTCACCTCACAAGTTACTTCACAAGGCTGTAGTGAGGCTAAAATGGGGAAGTGAGAGAACCATGTACATTGCTTGGAGCTGCCTGGAGAAAGTGTGGGTCAAAAAACGGACTTGATGAATAGTCAACCAACACTTCAGGGAGACGGTTGCACTTTTTCCTCAATGTGCTAACTGACTACATGTGGAGAACTTCTTCATGTGCAGGGTGAAAGGAATATTCAACAAGCACTGCTGTTGAGTCGCGGTAGGGAAAATGACTTTTCTCCCTTCGTTTTTATCCCGCCCTTCCCCCAAGTTGCTCAGAGCAGTGGCTTGGGTTCGTCCAGTCGCACAAACACTTTGATCCCTCTAACACCCTGTGAGAGCTTTGGCTGAGAGACTGTGGCTGATTCTGCACATGTTGAATAATGCACTTCCTATCCTCTTTATAGATAATTTGGAATGGATTTTTTTGTGTGCGGAACAAAAAATCCACCTCAGACGATTGATAAAGTGCATTGAAAGTGCATTATCCAACGTGTGCGGAATCAGCCTGTGACTGGCCCAAGGTCACCATGGCTGAGCAGGGAGTTGAGTCCAAGCCTGCCTGATCCCGTCCCCACAAGCTAACAGTGACACCACACTGGCTCACTGACTGATGTGGGACGGCATTGCAGTAGTGCAAGGCAAACTTGATCATTGGCGAGAAGTGATTTAACTGACAAGGCGGGTGTGAGTCATTGCTTGTAGGGCATAAGCTTTTAGTTGATCGTTTAATATATAGCAAGGAGGTGGCTCCTATTGTCTTTTGCTACCATCAGTATTAATATAAACAGAGTCAGGACGAGACACTGAGCTCATGCCAGTTAATTTATTGGAGCACAGAATCAAGTCACTGACATCAAACTACACCACCCTGGGACTGCTTGCGTACCACCCCATGGCATGTGCAAACATGCATCTTTCTTTTCTTGGCACCCAACATTCATCTGAACATTCTCTACATAAGATCTTTGTAGAACATGTTTATTATGTGGAGCTGAGCAACCTATTTAAAAAGGGTGTTTATGGCCAGGGAAGCAAACCGAAATTAATAGGATTACCAGCACACAATATTTTCTGGGCTAAGCACACATTTCATTTAGCCCCGGATAAAGTCAAGCAGCATCCTTGAATGAAATGTTAACAAAGAGAGACGGTCAGAAACAATGAAAAGAAAGCTGGATGTTTTTCTGTTGCCACTCAAAACCACTCAGCGAACTCACTCTTTTAAAAAAAAAATATCTGCTGTTTTCTCATTCAATCAGTTATTTAATTATGAAGAGTATGCCATGCTCTGAAGCTGTGAAACACGAGGGGGGATATTTTGGAGGCCCTTAAAAGGGTAAAAATACAATTATGCACTGTAATGAAACCTTGCACAGATCTCTTCAGCCGGTGGTTGAAAGCACCCCCTCCCGCCCCGATCTGCTTTCAGAGAGGCATAAACAATGCCAGCCACCACCCCCATTCCACTATAATTGTAGTGTCAGTCATGGTGTCCGTACAGAATACCAAGTACAAAAAAAAAATCATATCTCACTTGATTTATTTCAGTGGACAAAACTGCAGGATCACAGTGTCCTCTACCGGAGAAACAGACTTCGATTTCCTACCTGAACATTACAAACGAGCAGTCTTGGCGACACTCACATGACCAAAAAAAAAAAAAATCAGCTCAATCCATCAATCATTCATTTGACAAAGGAGGGGAAGTCCCATTCCTCACAACACATAAAAATAGCCGGAGACAGAAACACCATCCTGGAGATATTGCTTCATGGACTTCCAGTGTATCCTGCCTGATTAATGGCCCAATGGCCGTCACTTGTATAATTCACCATAAGTGATCTTAAAATGCTTGACTTTCTCATGCATGCTGTCATTATTGAAAAGGGCCTATTGAACCATTTGTCAAAGCTAACTAAAAGGGCTCTGAGCACCAGCTGTCCTTTATCATATTTTTATCACTATTCAGATACAGTCATTGATAATTTTAGAAAGGAACCTGCAGCGTAACGTGGAGGCGGTCTCTGATCCCGTGCCATGATATTGATTCCAGAGCAGGTCGAAAGAGGGTGTCATCTCCATCATGGGGCAGGGCAGGAGATTTTATATCTTATGTTCAAAGCAAAGTGTGGAAATATAAATTCCTCTCTGTGTTTGCAACTGTGAAACAAAAGGAGATCAGTGGAAACTCTATACCGATCTCATAAAACGTTTATTATTTTGTGCTGTTGAATTCTTTACATCAGAATGTTCAGTTGAAACCTCTTTCCTTTGTGCCTTCAATGGTGAGAGTAAATTAGAAGGAATGGTTAAATCCAGGAGTGGTTGACAATTTAGTATTTCCCTAGATGTTCTGTTTTCTAAAGATTTCATTTCCCTAAATTCCACAGCATCTATCATGCCCAGTTGTAAGCAGTACGCCCAGCCTCCGCCATCTTTAATAGCCATTTAACATGGCTACCTGTGATATAAAATCACAAGGCCCCTGGATTAAAATGGCAGCTTGGATTGCAGCCAGGGGATTTCCAGCTAGCAGTTGCTGAGTCCCACCCGGAAGACTGAGGCATGAATGGAATGCTGCACGTAAATGCAGAGAGACCAGTGATGATTAGTTTACAGGCTCCTCAGTCCCGAAAAGGAATTCAGTGCCACAAAGGTCTTGCAGAGTCACCCAACTTAACACATTCCTTTCCCTTCCTTCCGTGATGAGATCTCCTGTCCATGATTGAGGAGAAAATCAACTAGCATTCATTAGTATTTATAATTCATTCCTGGGAAGGTACATTCCCCAAATATATTCATCAACTTAGCTCCGGTGGATTTCATTAACAAACTGCCCCTTTGTGCAGTTCCAGGAGAGATTTTGCATTCTCTTTCACATGCCCTGGCAGCTAGCAATCAAGGTAATCAAACCTTTTATTACTCCCAGGAACTGACTGTTGGAAGCTTTGTTCCCAACGGCTAGGTGGGCTACCCCACCTCAGGGCACATTTTACCCTATAAGAGAAATGCCCTGGCCTCATTCAAATTGTGCACACCTATTGGATCCAAAGTGCTGCTCCCTTGAGGTTGCGCTGAGCCTCTTGCTCTCCTGGCTAAAAATGTTGGCACTTGAAGCTCTCCCGCAGACTTCCCTGCTCTCCAGATAGGTTATTATCGCCTTGCAATCCCTCAAATCTATTCCACCTTCACCACAGTTTTGCCTTGGCCTCTTGTGTGTTTGTGTACGATCTTGTATGTATGTGTATGAATTTGTCCCCTGAATAAAATTGTCCTTTTAATTGGTGGAGATCCCGTTGTTACCGCCTCTCGCACAGCCGTCTTCCTTGCTGCTAATTCCCCCACTCTCTATTACTTGCAAGGAGACCAATTCAGGTAATGCTTCTTGATTCTTGATTCTCAGATCTATAAATAATTCTTGTCTTATAAAGTTTTTAAAATGTCTTTGTAGCTTAATGCCTAGTATAGGGATGAATCCACACGTACCCGCATAGCGCTAAACTGTCGAAATGCCAGCATCTTCCTGGCGCGATTTCTGATGTCATTGCACCACAAGAGCAGCATCGTGGTGCAATGACATCAGAAATCATGCTAGGAAGATGCTGGCATTCCGACAGTTTAGTGCTATGCCAATACATGTGGATTCAGCCTACGTAATCTAGTAGTCTGGGCAAACAAATAGGAAGGTATTCTTCTACAGCGTAAATGCAAGAGGTAACTTCCAAACCTTATGAAGTTCCCCAGACATTCTATCCTGGCTAGGTCTACAATCTCTGAGGAAAATCCAGTGATGTCAACCAGGTGACAAACATAGTTTGTGCAGAAAAACATGCTTAGAAGCAGCTTACCCAGTCTGGGAACCAGAACTTATGGGTCAAAGAAGGTCTCGAAATGATTTTACTGATCCCATCCCAAGCTTTTCAGTCATTGGTTTAGCTGATTAAGCTCTGCAAATCATTGTTGGGAATAGTCAAGCTTTGGATTCCCCCTAGCTTGCCTATAAGGTCCATTTCAAGTCTAGGGCTGAAGCCACACCTTGTTGGATCTTATACAATCATTGCAGTAAAGCAACCATTACAGTCTGGATTGTCGTGTCTATATAAGAAAATCCAGTTGTGAACTACTAGTGTATCCAATGGTGTGAGGATAAAGCCTGGGATCTACCCGTGCAATTGTAAGCAGAGTTACACCTTTCTAAGATCATCAACTTCAATAGACTTTGAAGAGTGTAACTCTACCTACGACTGCACTGTACAACAGCCACAATCTAAGGTGGGAGAAGGAGTAGGGTTTTGTCCTTTTGTCCTATGTTGTTAAAAATAAGAATCCCTACAGCTCACTCAAATGTGAATGAAAAGACACGCACTATTACCACCAGTTTGACCCTGAGCGTAGTTTCAAACCCCAGCATTCCCGGAATCTATAAAGTGTAGCACGCATTACTGACTGGCAATCTGGTCGATCTCAGTCTCATTCAAACATCTATCCACATCATAATATTTTGCAAAAACGTTAAGTCAGAAGAGGCTCATCATAGTAGATAAAAATGGATTGTTCTCTTGATTGAAAATTGTAGATCCATAGAAGAAATATAAGCAAAAAAATGACTGAGCTCTCCTAGGGTACAGTTTAAATTTTACGTTATTCATCTCTCATACAACGCTCCCCTACAGACTAATAAAATTTGACACCAAGGTATCGGTCTTTCTTTCTTTTTCCCACAGAGTATCATACAACACAAAACTCAGTCAACCCAGCATCTTGTCACATCAGCTTTCAATCGTTTCTCCAAAGCATACTGTACAGTTTGGGTTGCAAATATTTTTTATTCAGGTTTATATGATTATCTTGTAGCAATTACAATAGTTACTTGGTTGGATGATTCGAAATTGGAATGATCCCCAGATTCTTCCCCATCCCAGCATTCTAGCTCCAATAGAACTTTCATGTTCAGAGATAGTATAGTTCTAAGTATAACAGTCGAAACACACGAGATGAAATACCTAGGTTCAACTCGTGTTCTCTTACCTAAAGGTTTGTCAGGAAGTGTAGGCGTCCTTGCAGCTTAAAGTTTAGCATTTACAGAGCAGCAGGGAGAAGTGCAGGTGTCCTTGCAGCTTAAAGTTTAGCATTTACAGAGCAACAGGGAGAAGTGCAGGTGTCCTTGCAGCTTAAAGTTTAGCATTTACAGAGCAGCAGAGAGGGATGTGCGGGGGTCCTTGCAGCTTAAAGTCTCCCGGTGCAGCCAGGCGTCGCTCTGCAGGGCCAGGCCGGGTGAGGGGAAGGGAAAATGTCGTGATGCACCTTGAGAGTGGGAGGAAAGGTGGCCCACGCCTGCACTTCCCTCCTCGCTACTTTGTAAATGCTAAACTTTAAGCTGCAAGGACGCCTGCACTGTAAATGCTAAACTTTAAGCTGCAAGGACACCTACACTTCCCGGCAAACCTTTAGGTAAGAGAACATGAGTTGAATCTAGGTATTTTGTCTCGTGTGTTTTGAGCCTAAGTCAGTAATGCTTTGCTAATGAGTTTGGGATCATAGACTTCATCACTATATTGCCTTACATATTATCTGTTGCTTTAAAGATGTACTCCTATGTGCCACCTGTGCTCCACGTTGTCTAATGTCAGTCCTAAAATTGATTATGTTCTGTTTCAGTATTTTTTCTACACTGTATTGGATTCTTGCTAATGCTATGTCTTTTAAACTTGTGTCTCTTAACTTTATGGCATTGTTTGTGAAAATGTCCTTGATACTGTATTGAAATGTCCTTGATACTGACTGTACTAATCTCATACTGTGTAATTTTCCTTGAGTCTCAGTGAGAAAGGTGGACTATAAATGACATAAATAAATAAATAATAAAATAATGAGGAACAACACGGGATGGTTTCACACTCTGGTTTCCTGCTTCCAGGGGCATTTGGGTATCCATTGGTGGAAATAGATCCAGAGGAGTTAGCCATGTTAGTCTGTAGTAGCAAAATAGAAAAGAGTCCAGTAGCACCTTTAAGACTAACCAACTTTACTGTGGCATAACCTTTCAAGAACCACAGTTCTCTTTGTCAGATGCATCTGATGAAGAGAACTGTGGTTCTTGAAAGCTTATGCTACAGTAAAGTTGGTTAGTCTTAAAGGTGCTACTGGACTCTTTTCTGCATTGGTGGAAACAAGATGAAGGATCATGTGGACCCAAGACAAATCCAGCCACAAGGAAGAATGAGTTTAATCCAACCAAATGCTAGTGAAAAGAGAGGAAGATGTAAAAAATGGGCTATGCTGGAGATTATGGGACCTGCATGAACAAAAGCCGTGTGGGACAAAGAATGTAAGAAAGAGGAGAACTGACTGAGCAAAAAGCCGAATGCGTCCAACCTCACTTCTCATCATGTCATAGAACAGACAACAGAGTGTCATTTGTCAAGGTAGAGCATAGGTTCTCTGCTTGGACCCGAGTCTTACAAAAGCTGACTCAAAACGGACTGAGGAGCCAACCATCTCCACAAGCTCAAGGAGTCATTGTCCATACTGCCAGCTCTCCACAGTCGAGATTATCCAAGTTTATTCATTCATCAGTTAGGGTGACAATAAGATTTCCATTGAAGATAACAATGGATAAAAACCAGATAGCACAACCAGCCGGTATCAAAATTAGCTGCTAATCAAGCAAAGGCCTGATCCGGCAGAATTTATTGGAGATCCAGGCTGAGGGGAACCAATGAGTTCTTTGCAAGATGGAGCCATGTTAGAGCTAGAAAATGGTAATACTACAGCTGTCCTCTCTATTTGGCAGATAAGTGGCTCACCAATAAGGGTACCAATGGGCAGAGGGTTGAGAAGATCCCAACTAAGGTTGTTAAGGGGACTTCTCTTAATTCCTCTTTGCCAAATTTCTCCCTGAAATCTGTCAATCTGTTTCTATTCCTCCTTTTAGGAATCTGAGTCCATTCCAAACCAATTCCTCTTTCATGAAGAGGAAGAGTCAATTTAGATCCCTAAGAAGTAATATATTTATTTATTTACACACTACAAGCATAGCTGAAAAGTTAAGAACAAGGTAAGCCATTAAACAAATAAACACAAGCCAGGACTTGTCTGAACCTACCCTTGCTACATCAGACTGTGTTTCCCCTTCGTATCCTATTAGAGATGCACAAAAGCAGGCAGAAATCTATTGGTGAGGAAATATACACTATCATATGGTTTAAAAAACCTCAATGATAAGTGAGAAACCAAAGAGAATTTCTCTTATGAAAGAGGAAAATAGAATAAAAGAAACCAGTTGCCATATCTAAAAAAGACAATTTCAGAAAAAGAAATTCCATCACCTGTTAACAACCCTAGTTCTAATAGATTTGTGTCTTACGGCCTTTGTATAACCGAGTGATAAGATTTTGTTTTTAAGTGGAGGCATTTGAACACATAACTACTACTCAGCATAGTCTTTTTGGATGATCATTTCCTCAGACTTGTCTTGCATTTTCAGACCTTATATCTCACTATTCTTGGTGCCGTAGGGAAAAAATGAATGTCAAAACCCTGTTAGTGTCAGAATTTAACAGGAGAGCTTTATGCCCAAGTAAATTTTCAGAAATTTCTGCCCATCAAACAAATCATCTATCTGCAATACAGCATCTGTCCATAACCTTCCTGCCCTGGTGCAATTACCAAAGTAATGAACTGCTAATGAAATAATACAAATTTCATCTGCTTGAAAACTCCAGGTTCTCGGAGCTGTTTTGCCGTGCTAAAAGGTTATTCAGTGTAGCGTAACCAAAGCAGACTTCCTTGCTGCAAAGAACGCTGCACCATAACCTCTGGCATTTGAATGATGGGCACAGGCAATTCTGTTCCTCCAAGAAAGGACAGAAAGAGGCACAGTGTCTTGCAGAAGACACAGAATACCTGCAGGGGGCAGCAAATCTGACAGCTAGCAAAATAAGATCCTTCTTTCCTCCTCCCTTCTGTCCAGGACTTTTTTTCTGGGAAAAGAGGTGGTGGAACTCAGTGGATTGCCAGCACAGGGGGCAACTCCTGTCAGGAGGTGGTGCCCCTGGTACCACATGCACACGCGCAAAGTGCGCATACATTCCCGGGACCATGCAATGAAGTCACTTTGGGTCAGATGGAACAAGGGGGGAGTTTTTAAAAGTTTAAATCGCCCTTGGCGAAAATGGTCACATGACTGCTGGCCCCACCCCCAATCTCCAGACAGAGAGGAGTTTAGATCGCCCTCCACACCACGGCGTGGAGGGCACTCTAAACTCCCCTCTGTCTGGAGATCAGGGGGCGAGGCCACCAGCCATGTGACCATTTTCAAGAGGTGCCGGAACTCCGTTCCACTGCGTTCCAGCTGAAAAAAAAAAACCCTGCTTCTGTCCTTCTTGCATGTCTCCAGATTGGTATTCTTTGGTTACTTCCTGCTTCTTCCCAGAAGTCCCTTTCTTCCAGTTTAGTGAGATAGTTAGCATCTATTGTAAAGGAATTAGCCATGTATTGTCGAAGGCTTTCACGGCCGGAGAACGATGGTTGTTGTGGGTTTTCCAGGCTGTATTGCCGTGGTCTTGGCATTGTAGTTCCTGATGTTTCGCCAGCAGCTGTGGCTGGCATCTTCAGAGGTGTAGCACCAAAAGACAGAGATCTCTAAGAGCCAAACTACAAGTGATGCCTGACACAGGTTGGACATGTGTCAGCTTCCCTCAAGTTTTGATGGGAAATGTAGGCATCCTGGTCTTGCAGCTGTAATGGAGATCCAAACTAAAACCAGGACGCCTGCATTTCCCATCAAAACTTGAGGGAAGCTGACACGTGTCCAACCTGTGTAAGGCGTCACTTCTAGCTTGGCCCTCAGTGTCACAGTGTTACACTGAGAGATCTCTGTCTTTTGGGGCTACACCTCTGAAGATGCCAGCCACAGCTGCTGGCGAAACGTCAGGAACTACAATGCCAAGACCACGACAATACAGCCCGGAAAACCCACAACAACCATCGAATTAGCCATGTTTGTCTGTAACAGCAAAATAGTAAAGAGTCCAGTAGCACCTTTAAGACTAACCAACTTTATTGTAGAGTAAGCGTTCGAGAACCACTGCTCTCTTCATCAGATGCATCTGATGAAGAGAGCTATAGCTCTCAAAAGCTTATGCTACAATAAAGTTGGTTAGTCTTAAAGGTGCTACTGGACTCTTTACTATTTTAGTATCTGTTCTGTTTCTCTGCTTTCTATCAAAGTTGTAGTTCCTGAATAAATGCTCTTCATTCACTCCTTAATCAGACTCAAGATCAGTCCTAAGATATACCATACCCTACACTTTTACCCCCAATGGGGCCCCATAATTCTCCTATTTTATCTTTACAACAACCCTGTGTGGCAGTTTAGAGAGAGAAAGTGACTGGTCCAAAATAATCCAGCAAGTTTCCATAGGGATTCGAGTTCAGGTTTTCCCAGACTCTAGTCCAACATTCTAACCACTCAACCATATCAGGTTAACATGGGGACAATTCAGACTCAAATCTGCAATTGCTCTATTAGTGTGTCCTTGCACTTGCTATTCCAAAATAACTCTTAAAAACATCAAAGCAAAACCAACTAACCATATTGGTGGCATCTCATCAATGATGAAGGCATTTGTTTCATCCAGCATCTAATAAATGTTATGTTTTGTGAGTCTGCTAATGGACTGAAAGTATCATCAGTATTGGTAAAATAAGGAAAAATGACCAACTGTCATTTGGAAGGAGTCGAAGCTAACACTGAGATTCCCTCTGGCAAGTTTGTAATAAATTACACACACGCGCACACACCAGCTTGCCATAGGAAATACAATGCAACAAGTTCATTTAATATTTGCTATGGGAGCAGAAGGTCCCTCCAGGAATAATATGTGGGAGTAACACAGAGAGAGGTTTTCAAATTAATCAGAGGAAGGATTAATCATGCAGGAAATAGAAGCTAAAATTTAATATTTGGAAATAAAGTTGAAACAGTAGCCAAGTATAATTAAAACATACTTTCATGCTTCTGTTTACAAGGCTGTTTTATTAGCTTCTTAGCCTCTATGTTTCAACAACAACCAGAGATGTATTAATTTCCTGTTGGAAATGCATCATTTTCTTTCTGCAATGCTTCTTTCGGTCAGCAACAATGGCCTCTCAGGTTTCCATTCTGTTTTTCCCTTCCTCTGCCTTACAGCATCTTAGTACTGAAATGGGTCCAGTTAACTGTTAGGCTGCTTCCACACACATTGGATAATCCACTTTCAATATTCTTTAGTGAACATTTGGAACTGCTTTTCCATGTGTGGAACAAAAAATTCACTTCCAAAGGATTGCTAAAGTGCATTGAAAGTGGATTATTCAACATGTGTGGAAATGGTCTAAGAGTCAAAATGTCAGGGTAGGACCTGAGACACTAGTGATCAAATGCGCTCTTGTTGGCTGATCTTGGGCCAGCCACACTCTCCTGCTTTCTGGCTTTGCAGAATACTTTTAAAAGGTAAAAGTAGTCCCTTGTGCAAGCACCGAGTCATTACTGACCCATGGGGGGACGTCGCATCACAAGAGGATAAAATAGATCCATGTACACCACCCTGAGTTCCTTGGAGGAAACGTTGGGGTAAAAAATGCACTAGATAGGGAAGTTGTAGTTCTGAAACTGGTCGTTATAAAGATACCACTCTCTCCAGAAACAGGTTTCCATCTTGCTTTACCATCACCATGTACCGTTGCTTGCTAAATCCAGATTGGGAAATTCCTGGAGATTTGGGGGTGGACACCTGAGAAGGGCATAGATTGGAGAAGAGAGAAGGGCTGCCTCAACAAATGTCAGGAGATTTTGAAAGTGGTGCTTGGGGAAGGTCTATAAGGGTGATGCCCTGATAGATAGACAGGTGGTCTTGAACTGTCAGTCAGCCTCTTGGTTTAAACTTCAAATACAATAATTCTAGAGCATCTTACTTAGTATTGCAAACTATAATCTCAGAGCAGCCTTCACATCCCTACGATTCGAAACAATGCCAACCGCAGTTTTAGCAGGCTGCTACAGTAAAATACCTAGGGACCAGCACTTCTGTCCCTGTGGAACATCCGCAATTGAGGACTTACCTCATTATATTCTTAACTGCCCGTTGTATGCCCAACCTAGGACTAAATTTCTTTCCAAGATGTTGTCCAATCTTTGTACCCACTCAGAACCCGAGAAGATTGCAGTTTTATTAGCCGACTCTGATGCTAACATATCCTACAAAATGGCTTTATATGCCCTGGCTGCAAAAAAATACAGGCTAATGCTGTACTTAAGGGATAACAATAACATTGAACATTGGGGATTTTTACTGTTTTGACTGTTTTAACTATGTATACTTTTAATTCCCTTAATCTCTATTAGAGACACGGCAAAATTCCTAGACCATATCTATCAAGACCATTATTCAGCCATTTTTTTTCTTCTGCTCTTTAGTTTCTCAGTGGTGGGGATTGGGGCAAGAAGGGAAAGAGCCTAGAAGGGAAAGAGCTCAACAAGGATGTGATGCCATAGAGCCCACCCTCTTAAGCTGCCATTTTCTCCACATGAACAGATCTCTGTAGTCTCCGCCTACCCTACAGCAAGGGTGGCTCAATGGATGTTGAGCCTAAGGGCCACGCTACAAGTGACAAATGACACTTGAATGGCAAGTGTATTTCTCCCTGTTCACTTGCCCTCCACTCAATCCACTTGCCAGGCAAGTGTCTTTCGTCATGTGTAGCTTGGCCCTAGAAGTTCTAACAACTGAGGTCTGTGGGCTTAAATCTCAACTTAAACTACTTCACAGGATGCTTGTAATGAAGATAAAATGGAGGGGGGAGCATGAAGTTGTAAGCTTTATTTGGATGGTATTATTATTTCTATTTTCCACAGTCCACCGGATGTTTGGGCAGGAATTTTTGGTCCCTAGCTGAGGGCCAAGCTACAAGTGACGAATGACACTTGAACAGCAAGTGGATTGAGTGGAAGGCAAGTGAACAGAGAGAAATACACTTGCTGTTCAAGTGTCATTCGTCACTTGTAGCTTGGCCCTCAGATTTTATCCAAGAATCCACTAGTCAGTGTATCACCTCAGTATGTGGCATGTTCCCAAGTACTGCAGCTGTTTGCAACTGGCCAGTTGTTATCCTGTCTATGCTGACATCGCCTAAGGGTTTGGTTAGGGCCAAGCTACAAGCGACGAATGACACTTGAACAGCAAGTGGATCGAATGGAGAGCAAGTGGAATGCAAGTGAACAGGGAGGAATACACTTGCCGTTCAAGTGTCATTCGTCACTTGTAGCTTGGCCCTGAGTTTCCTTTCCCTCTCTGAACCACAGCTTTAAAGGCATCAACCTTTGGGCAAGACAACTTCTGGTTTTCTGTTCTAACAGGCACAACCCCTTGGGGCGCTTTCAGAAAACAGGCCCTGTCGCCGGTGTTAAAAATTCTTGACAGTAAGCCAGGCGTCCTCCAAAATCAGCTTCTGCTTACCACCTGCTGATGTGAGGATTTATTTGAATAGCTGAGCTGTCCAGGTTCTTAGTAGGATTTAGACTGCCCCAAATCTTACAGTATGCATAGGGAATAACTTAAAGTGAATGCACCAACACCAAAACAACTTGGTATTACACTAGAATCGTTTAGGACTTGTGCAGAAAGATGAAGGTTAGAACTGGAATACTTTTTTGTGTTGATCATATTCAAGGTATCTTTTTCCAACGGTAAGAAGCGTCAGGCGGGCTCGCAGATATATGATGCAACACAGCAGCTTGGTTCAGACATAACACAAGACCATGGTTAGAATTTGGCCCACAGACGATTATTCAAATCCTGGTTTGCCTCGGCAAAGCCTTGGATTTTGCTAGGTGTCTGGGGAGTGCAGGAGAACAGTGTTGGGAAGCAAACCAGGATTAAGTCAGACATCCATGTTCATATGCCACAGCTAAGAATAACTGAAGCTAACAAACCAACTTCAAATCATGGCTTCATATCCTGATTGGATGGCTCCCAGCTAACCACAGGAGAATGGCCTATGATTGGACAATTACACTAACATAATTGATGGTAATTGATTTAGTTTAATAATAGATTTGTGTTATATCTTAATCAAACACAGAGTCTGAATCTTACGGTTTTGAACATGGAGTGGGGCTATGGTTCAGTGGCAAAGTATCCCCTTTGCATGTACAAAACCCCAGGTTCACTCCAGAACATCTCCAGTGAAAAAGATCAGGAGAGCCAGTTTGGTGTAGCGGTTAAGAGCGCGAGACTCTAATCTGGAGAGCCGGGTTTGATTCCCCACTCCTCCGCTTGAAGCCAGCTGGGTGACCTTGGGCTAGTCACGGTTCTCTGGAGCTCTCTCAGCCCCACCCACCTCACAAGGTGTTTTGTTGTGGGGATAATAGTAACATACTTTGTAAACCACTCTGAGGGCCAAGCTACACATGACGAATGACACTTGAACGGCAAGTGGATTGAGTGGAGGGCAAGTGAACAGGGAGAAATACACTTGCCATTCAAGTGTCATTTGTCATGTGTAGCTTGGCCCTGAGTGGGTATTAAGTTGTCCTGAAGGGTGGTATATCAAATGTTGTTGTTGTTGTTGTTGTTGCTGTTGTTGTTGTTGTTAAAAGATCTCTGTCTAAGAGCCAAGCTACAAGTTACGCCTGACACAGGTTGGACACTTGTCAGCTTCCCTCAAGTTTTGATGGGAAATGTAGGCATCCTTGTCTTGCAGCTGTAATGGAGAGCCAAGCTGTAAAACCAGGATGCCTACATTTCCCATCAAAACTTGAGGTAAGCTGACAAGTGTCCATCCTGTGTAAGGCGTCACTTGTAGCTTGGCTGTAAGACCCTGGAGAGCTGCTGCCCGTGAGAGTAGACCTGGACAGGCCAATGGTTTGACTCAGAAGAAGGCAACTTCATGATTTCAGCATCTCAAGTACAGGAAAACACAGACTCCAGCTTGTTAAATTTCACTACAAATATCCCTTCAATTAGAAACATGGAGTTAAAATCAGCTTCAATCTTATGCTGCTTTCATTGACCCAGCGCTCTGAAAATACAGAAGTAGAAATTACCAATGTGCATAATGGTAGACCGTGTTTGACTTTTTCCCCCTTCCATTTATTCCTGTTGCCTTTCAAAGATAAATAAATCATTTGCAGGCATAAATACAATCACAGCTTGCTTCCAAAGACACGTTGGTGCCGTATTTGACAACCATTAAAATATATTTAAAATGGGTCAAAAGCACTGATTTAAACCTGATTTAAAGCTTAATTCTAACAGAAATGGTAACTTCAGTCTACACCAGGCCTACACATCTTGTAACTTTCTAGTTCAAAGCAGACAACCAGCCTATTTTGCACTTTCAGGCATGCACCCCAAATAGGAATTTGTTCAAGACTTTAATAGGCTACCATAGCTGGAAGCGGGATTGTATTCAGTTTGATGAGTCCCAAGTTTTACTGTCCTGAGGTATATTTGCAATGGTGCTAAATTTCAAATCAAGAAAATTAGGTTGCCAAATGTCATGGTTTGGCCCCCAAACCCATTCCAAACCTGGATCAGATAGATCATTTTATTTGTTTAGTTTTATCATTTCTATACTTTTCGTCCTCAAAGGGTCAAGGCAGCCCAAACCAGAGCAAAGCCCAATAAAACACCCCAGAACAAAACTTTCCAATCCAGTGGTTTTAAATTATACGAAAGATTGTGAATCTAGAAGCAGAGGATAGTATATCCTAATTCATAAATAATAACAACAGAACATTCAATTTATATGCCGGCCTTCAGGACAACTTAATACCACACTCAGAGTGGTTTACAAAGTGTGTTATTATTATCCTCATGACAATTACCCTGTGAGCTGGGTGGGGCTGAGAGAGCTCTGAGAGAGCTGTGACTGACCCAAGGTCACCCAGCTGGTTTCAAGCGGAGGAGTGGGAATCAAACCCGGTTCTCCAGATTAGAGTCCTGCCGCTCTGAAGCCTGAGGTGTTCCAAGTACAGTGTGCCAGTACTCACTGATTTGTGGTAAATCTATATAACAATGAAAGGAAGGCAGATGAAGATAGAGAAGGGCCTTTTTTGAAGGTCACAATGTCCTTCTTGACCCACCTTGTGTTACCCAAAAACTCACTGGTGTACTCTCTCAAGAAGCAGAGGAGTTAGCCGTGTTCGTCTGTAGTAGCAAAATAGAAAAGAGTCCAGTAGCACCTTTAAAACTAACCAACTTTACTGTAGCATAAGCTTTCGAGAATCACAGTTCTCTTCGTCAGATGCAATCCTCTCTCAAGAAGGAAGCAGTTAAATTAGTCAACATTTGAAGGCTGGATGGGTTTGAGCTTCTGGAGACCGGCAAATGGCCCTCTGGCTGGAGGAAAGCACTTCAGCTAGTAGAATGTACCCCTGGGATTCCATCTTCTTTTATAAATCACCTTTCCTTTTTACCTTTCCTTTCCTTTTATTCCCTTAGAAGCTGATAGACTCATAAAACTTGAGCAGCAGAAGGTACTCATTCTTTATTTTTGGATGCAAGGGCTAAAAGGGCTGAGACTGAGACTGTATTTTCTTCAGCCTTGCTGAGTCCCACAACTGCATCAACATTTGGGGGCTCTTTAGGGGACTTCTGGGGAGAAGGAGGGGGAAGGAAACACTCCATATAGAGTTGCCAGGCCCCCTAATCCTCCTTGCAGGAGGGGGGACCTGGTGCTTACCTCTTTGCTGCTCCTATGATGCTCCTCTGGGAAGTAACGGCGTTGCAAAGTGCAGGGGCATGCATGCCCTTCACAGCGGGCTAATTTGGACCCCAAATGGTCTGCGAAGCACGGGAGCTCTCTCAGGGCGGTGTGATGATGTCACTCCTGGGAAGTGACATTGTCGAGCCACCTGGGAATGCGCCTGGGAGGCCCAATCCCATACCTTTCCCCCCTGCTAGCCAGGTAAGTAGTGGCGGGGGGCAAAAGGTGAAAGCACGGGATCCCTCGCCTCTACCGGGGAACTGGGATCCCTAACTCCGTAAGATCTGAACCTTAGCCTTTTGTCAGATGAGAAGGCCTGCATTCTCAGCTGGGGCGGTTCGTTTCTGGCAGGTGGTACACTGGTTTCAGAACAGATTCTTCTTGTCTGTTTCTTCTTTCCTTCTTTTTTGTCCTCCTCCCCTTGACTCCTCAACCTTTATACTTGTTTTAAGGTTTGTAGGTTTTATTAGGAAAAGACTGTAAACTAGCCACTTTGGCACTTCTATAAATTACGTTAGCGTGTCTAATGACTGTCCCGATAGAGCGTGTTGCCGAATATGTTTTGAGTCACAGCTCTTCTATAATAAGCACAATCAGATTCATTGTGAGATTCAACATTATACAAAGCTTCCTTAAGAGCCATTTAAAAGGGAGGGAGCTGTTAAAGTCAGTTTATTAACACACCTGCTTCGCAAGTCAGTATCACACAAGCTATCGCAGGGGAAATGAACACAGCATAGCGGGGAGAACAAATGGCTCAAAAGCGAGAGTGGCAATGTGATGTAGTGGTTAGAGCATTAGGCTAGGACTGGGAAGACCCAGGTTCATGCTTTTTTTGTTGGTTGGTTGCAAGCAGAGCACCGATTTTCATTGGACAGTCTGACTGTTTATAAAGAGCAGAAGCCTATTCAGTAGGCTAATTTCTGCATATTCAAACCTTTCATTACAGCACAGCCTGCAGCGTTTTATGTACTCATGTTCTCAGCAGGAGTCCTAACTCCCAATCAGATCTGTTGTTGCTGCACCTGACCACGTATTGGAAATTCTTTTTTTTTAATCACTTTTTAAAAGTTTCTGCATAGGTTGTGAATTGCATCCCCTGTTTAAGATCAAGATGGGTAGTCATGTCCGTCTATCTGTAGCAGTAGAAAAGAGCAAGAGTCCAGTAGCACCTATAAGACTAACAAAATTTGTAGTAGAGCTTTCATGAGTCACCGCTCACTTCTTCAGATACAGTTAGAATGTGAGTCCATCTATCCTTATATCTTGGAGAGTGGAGTGCTGAATGACAAAAGCCGATGGATGACAATAGCAAGCATGATCGGATAGGGTGGGGTATGCAGAGGTGTAACACACCTCTGTATGAGGGATGAAGAGGGGTAACACACCCGTTATCCCTCTGCATACCCCACCCTATCCAATCACTCCTTCCATTGTCCAGCTTTTGTCATTCGGCATCTGAAATCACTCCACTCTCCAACATATAAGAACAGATGGACTCACATTCTACCTGTGTCTGAAGAAGTGGGCTGTGACTCAAGAAAGCTTATGCCCTACCCTAAATTTTGTTAATCTTATAGGCGCTACTGGACTCTTGCTCTTTTCTACTATCCCATGTTTTAGTTCTCATTGGGTATTTTCAACATATTATTTTTCTAAAGTCTGAATATTCTTAATACACTTAACCAGTGAAAACTGAAATAAACATGCATCAGAAAGTCCCTTTTGTACTATCGAAGCTCTGGGCCCCATCCCACAAAGTGTCCGAAGGAACAGTAATGCCATTCACTTCCCACCTTCAGGGTTCTGAGGCAAACTGGTAGATAAGAAGCCGTTCCATAGATAACCGTCCTGGTAAGGTTTCCTTAAAATATACCCTTCTTATAACACACAGTGCATGTTCAGCAAAACTTAATCCACAGTTTTCATAATCTCTCTGGGAGAATAAGAGGATTAGCAGAAGATTAGGTTAGACATCTTAGATCTCTGTTTTGGGGGGGTTTTTTCCCTCAAAAAAACCCACACCGCTATTCTTAAAGCCTTAAAGGATTTCACATCTGGTTGAGATGACAGCCATAGATCTAGTTACAAAGCTTGCCCCTACTACAAAAAGCCTGGAAGATAGAAATTCACACAAGATATAGGCATTTACTTACAATGTCTTCATTTTCAAACACTCTTGAATGTCTGGTTTGCCCCAATGGTCACATTAGAATAACAATCCATGGAACCTCTGAGGTAAATGTGGTGAATCGGTTGAAGGGAACTGAAAGAGAGTCGATAAATTCATGTAAGTATAGGAAACTGCTATATTCAGACTTAAACTATTCATCCACCTAGCTCAGAGGTGTATAGACTGGCAAACTTCCCCCCAACACTTCCTTCTTGAGATCTTTTAACTGGAGACACCAAGGACTGAACACATGATGTATAAAAAGCATGTGGCCTATATCTAACTCTGTCAAGATCTGAGAGTTTTGTCCAGCACTACCCATCCACCTAGGGTAAGACATCTAGAATAATAATTCTCAAACCCAAGATACTGGTGTGTTGTAAAAAAGGCTGAGGTGTGTTTTGAAAATTAAGCAACTGCCCAGCAAACATGGTCATATTCTTCCAGCAATTTGACATACCTAAGAAATGGTTTAAACCCCCTGAGGTGATGAATCCACTCATAAGAAATACTAACATTGTAGAGTCATAGAATTGGATCCCTATGTCAATCTCCACTCCCCTCTCTGTTGGGAGACCTCCCACCCCACCACTGGCTCTGCCAAACACCACACAGCTGGGGGAGTGCTAGAGGAAATGGGGTGATTGGCATCCATGTTGACACCATGATGTCATTTCTAGCTCAACCTGGAAGTAATGATATCACATCAGGTGATGTTCTAGCATTCACTCAAAACTCAGTGGTTAAACTCTATGATTACCATACAGCTGCCATAGCAAAGCTGGTTGGGCTACAAATCAGTGCTCTGCCAGTTTGAATTTCTCTACTGCCATGATCTCAGCAGGTGGCCTTGGGTAAGCCACTCCTCTCAGCCTCAGCTCCTCAGTTGCATTGTGCGGATAATAATGACACTGACTTTGTTCACTACTCCGAGGGGGCACTAATCTGTCCAGAAGGGACAGATAAGTATGTTGCTGTTGTTGTTGTTGTTTTTGTTGTTGTTACCCACACACGACGGTGTCAGTTCTGGGTCACACCAGAAGTGATGTCACCATGTCACTGAGGCCCTTTCCAGCTAAGTCTAATTTCCACTGATTCCCCCTTCCTGCTGCAGACCCCACTCACATCATTCTTCAGGGTCCTTCCACCCCTCACTAACAGCCCTTGGTGGAGATCAGTAGGTTGCAGTAGGAAGCAGAAGGTAGGAAAATTCCATTCCGCTGACAGAAAATTTAGCCTGGATCCAACCCATAGAGTTGAGGTTCAACCTTCTGATCAATGTAGGAAGTCCAAAGCTAAAGAATTCTCAGGGCCAAGCTACACATGACGAATGACACTTGAACGGCAAGTGTATTTCTCCCTCTTCACTTGCCCTCCACTCAATCCACTTGCCGTTCAAGTGTCATTCGTCATGTGTAGCTTGGCCCCCAGTGAATGGCTGGTCCAGACACTGAAAACCTTCAGTGAGGGAAAACACAACCATCACCCTTGGCAATCCGTGCCATTATCATCAAGCAGTTTCTTATAATGTGCAGCTGAAATCCACCAGATCTAGGCTTTCCTCTGAAGCAGCAGAGGAAACAAAGCTTTGTCTCTCCTTGGGGTATGTGAAGAGCATGCTCATGTCTCTTTCACAGTCTTCTCTTCTCCACTCTCTCCGTATATATCATTGTTACTTACTTAATGCTGCAATTGGAAGCAACCCTACTTGGAAGAAAATCCCACTGAAATGAATGAATTTATTCCCCAGGAAAGAATGCCAGAATTCAACTATATCAGTTCTCTTCTACAAACATGCCACAGGATCACCTTGGTTAACAACCTGGAGGAATTAGCTCAAACAGGAATTAGCTCAAATAATGCCCCGCTCTGCATCCTGCAGTGTTACCAACTTGAAGCCCAGAAGAAAGTTTTCCTGATTACCATTTGTCCCCATTCCTAATTTCTGAAGTTACACTTCCTTTTTCCCACTCCCCCTCCCAGGACCATAATCATATACTAGGTAGACATGGTCAGATCCAGGAGCAGGAGTAGTCTTAGGGCCAAGCTACACATGACGAATGACACTTGAACGGCAAGTGGATTGAGTGGAGGGCAAGTGAACAGGGAGAAATACACTTGCCATTCAAGTGTCATTCGTCATGTGTAGCTTGGCCCTTAGGCTGATTCCACACATGTTGGATAATGCACTTCCAATCCTCTTTATAGATCATTTGGAACGGATTTTTTCGTGTGCGGAACAAAAAATCCACCTCAAACGATTGATAAAGTGCATTGAAAGTGCATTATCCAACGTGTGCAGAATCAGCCTTAGTGATTTGGGGGCTTGGTTGAAAGTTCAGGATGGGGCCCCAGAACCACTGCCACCCCACCAGCTCCCCCACTCCATCCCATGCTGGAGCCATGCAAGGGTTGGCTCTTACCCCATGTGAAGAGGGTAGGAGCCGGTGCTACCTCTGGAGGCCTGCTACCCATGTCCCAGGTGGGGCAGGTGCAAGCACACAAGACTGTTCTTCTTCCACTCTCCTTTTGGGGGTGGAGCTGTGGACAGCTGCCCCTGCTACCCATTGGCTAAGACCACCCATGTCCAGGAAGATCATTCATACGTTCTTAAGATGATGGGAAAATGGTGTTGTGAATATCTTTCAATGACATAAGGTTTACATCAAGATGGGCCATGTTCGTTTGTCTGTAGCAGTAGAAAAGAACAAGAGTCCAGTAGCACCTATAAGACTAACAAAATTTGTGGTAGGGTATGAGCTTTCATGAGTCACAGCTCACTTCTTCAGATAAATCTGTGACTCACAAAAGCTCATACCCTACCACAAATTTTGTTAATAATAATAATAATAATATTCGATTTTTATACCGTTCTTCAGGACAACTTAATGCTTACTCAGAGCGGTTTACAAAGTATGTCATTATTATCCCCATGACAATAATCACCCTGTGAGGTGGGTGGGGCTGAGAGAGCTCCTGAGAGCTGTGACTAGCCCAAGGTCACCCAGCTGGCTTCAAGTGGAGGAGTGGGGAATCAAACTCAGTTCTCCAGATTAGAGTCCAACCACTCTTAACCACTACACCAAACTGGTGTAGTCTTATAGGTGCTACTGGATTCCTGCTCTTTTAGAAAGCTTATAGAAATGCTGTAAAATGTTAGAAGAAGGGACTGGTGTCTCTTGCTCAGGCCTTTAGGACTGCCAGCAGAGAAGAAGGAAGGCAACAACCATAGAGTCAGTTAAGTAGATAGGCTGCTATCAGTCTCCTTCCTGCCAGGGGAACTTCCTTCCTTTCTCTCCCCCTCCTCCCTCTCTTCTTCCCTGCATACACCAGGAGGGGCAGCATGGTGTCTCCTCCTGAGAGAGATGGCCTACTTTCAATCTAATACCATCCTAGCTAGTTAGATCAGTTATTCGTTCTATCTCTCCACTAATCTTGAATGTATTTCTTTAGACAAATAAACAGTTATTGGTTCTCTAACTTGGATGAGAGTTTTCTGTGTGCGGTATGTTTAGTTAACATGCATTAACTAAACCCAATATAAAATGTCAGTACTGCATTTATCCATAACTGAATGTCCCATGAAACGTTTTGAAAGAAGTTCTTGCTGCAGCCTCACTAACCAAGATGGCTTTCTCAGAGACTAGTGGATGGCCAAGACTTCTGGCTAAAATACCTATAAACACCATGTGAAATCTCCCCTGAGCTGGGGAAACTGTTAGGCTGATGCACAGAACAGAAAGACTGCAAATTTCAAAGCAAAACCATGGTGATATTCAAACCCCTTTTGCTGTTTTGTTTTCTTCTCATACTGCAGAACAGAGCTAAACCCAGCTTGTCCGGATCAAAAGGAAATCTATTTGGGAAGCCAGGTGGCAGAATAGACAGATCTGCAAAGTTAGACATTTTCAGAATTTCCAAGGGGTGGAAACGTGACTTACTAATAAATAACCCAATTCAATGCACCGCCACCATGAGTCTGCAGCGAAATAATTAATTGTTCCTTTGAAGCAGTGTTCCACAGTCAAACTTTGCTTTTAGACCGGCGGTGACATCTGTGACAACTATTGGTGGATAATCACGAAAGAACACATTAATCTTGGCCAACGATTGTCAAAATGGCTGTGAGAACATAAGGACACAAGAAGCGCTCTGCTGGGTCGGACCACTGGTCCCTCTAATCCAACAGCCTGTTTCACACACTGGCCAACCAGTTTGCCCTAGAGGACCAACAAAAGACATAGAGAGGCCAAGACTGGTGCTTTACTGCCTTTGGAATTGTAGCATCCCTTGAGTCATTATGGCTGATCATCACCGATGGACCTATCTTCTGTGAATCTCATTACTCCAAAGCTGGCATTTGGCTAAGGCGATGGGGGGTGATGGTCCATTGACTTCTCAAATATTGTCCCGATCTTTCCTCCTTCCTATATATCAGGAGCTTTTCAGGATCACCATGAAGCAACTGGACAAAACAGATTTAAGTGCACTCAGGCTGGAAATCACAACAGATTGGCCGTACTTGGGTTTTGATGTCCCAGTGTTGCCCTGGCCTCTGTGAGTCTCTACACAAGACAGGAGACACAATTTTAGCTGGGAAGCGTAGTTTTAAATGACAGAGGTGACAGAGATCACTCTGGAGGGGACGAGTTCTCTCACAGCCCTCTGCTGCCCCTGGCGTGCTGGACTGTCTCCCCTTCCACAGCCTTTGCCCTGCCGAGGCTTGGTTAATTCAAAGTTTTAAGCAGTGAGGGTGGCAGAGCAAAGGCTCCAGAAGGAGAGACAGTCTGGCATGCCAGAGGCAGCAGAGGGCTATGAGAGACTTCGTCCCCTCCAGAATGATCTCTGCTGGCTCTATCTTTTAAAACTATGCTTCCTGGCTAACATTGAGTCTCCAGACACTTGACGAACACGCTCCCAGGCGTCTCATGTAAAGAGACTCTGTGTGTCTCTCTACATAGTCCTGAATTATTGGCCACTTAGGACCTGTACCACTGTGATGACTGTTGCATCTGTTGCTTCCTGCTTACTCCGGATTCTTGCACGGCTAACATTACTGACATGCCGTTACAACCAGGGGTCATTTCGTAGAAAAAGAGCTGAAGGAACTCATTAGCATAACTCATTAGCATATGTCACGCCTCTTGCCATCACCGGAAGTGTGTCATTGGTATAACTGATTTGCATATGCCACACCACCTGACATCACCTATCCTGGCTGTTTTGGACCCAATCCTGGCCATTCAGGGCCGAAATTGGGCCCAAAATGGCAAAAAGGGGCTGAAAATGGCTGAAAAGGGGCCCAAAATAGTCAGGATCAGGCTGCTGATGAGCGGGACAGTGATCCACCCCCTGTCAGAGGCCCTATCCGGTCTGTTTTGGCCCCAATCCAGGCCAAAACGGGCCCAAAATGGCTGAGAGTCAGGTGGGCGGGGCTACGTGACATGTGACCTCTTTGGGGAACTGCCAGAACTGCCTTCCTGTGCATTCCCCCTCGAAATGAGCCCTGGTTACAACAAATGCCAAATTGAATAAGCTAGGCCACATGGCTTAATCTGAGAGAGCAACCCAAGTTCATCGAGTGGCCTTTATGACACAGCAGGGATATAAACTCAGGCCTGTCTAGTCATAGTATGACATGCCAAGCGCTCTACCACAGTGTGCATGAGAGAAACTGTGATTCTCCAGATCTGGTGACTAAGGATTTCTGCACTTCTGCAACTACTATCAGATAATACAAACAGCATGTGTTGTGTATAGCCAAACACCATTACAATCAGGCCATGACAATCTACTATGAAATGATCCCAAGAAGCAATAAAAGGGATCAGCTATTACTTGCTCAATTTGGTGTAGTGGTTAAGAGCAGTGGGACTCTAATCTGGAGAACAGGGTTTGATTCCCCACTCCTCCGCTTGAAGCCAGCTGGGTGGCCTTGGGTCAGTCACTTAAGAGCAGCAAGACTTTAATCTGGAGAGCCAGGTTTGATTCCCCACTCTGCCGCTTGAAGCCAGCTGGGTGACCTTGGGTCAGTCAGTTAAGAGCAGCAGGACTCTAATCTGGAGAGCCAGGTTTGATTCCCCACTCCTCCGCTTGAAGCCAGCTGGGTGACCTTGGGTCAGTCAGTTAAGAGCAGCAGGACTCTAATCTGGAGAGCCAGGTTTGATTCCCCACTCCTCCGCTTGAAGCCAGCTGGGTGACCTTGGGTCAGTCACAGCTCTTTCAGAGCTCTCTCAGCCCCACCCACCTCACAGGGTGATTGCTGTGGGGATAATAATAACATACTTTGTAAACCGCTCTGAGTGGGTGTTAAATCATCCTGAAGGGCGGTATATAAATCAAATGTTATTATTTATTGTTTTCAAGGGTTTTTTCTTGACTTCATGGGCAAGCTGACCATATTTGGTCATGATCCAAGTAATAACAGGCTTGGCCTCTATCAACAGAACCCCATACAACGTGTCTCTGTTATGCATCTGCGTGGACACATCAGAGAATCCTGGTCAACCAATAATATTCAACCAATGAATCGCCCAGCATCCTAAATGATCCTTGGCCCATTAACAAAGCTACCTGAATCTTCATTTATTGGCACCTTAAAGGTCAATTGTCTATGAGAACAGTTATGACTTAAGTTTCAGCTTATAATAAATGCTTTTCACTTCCTGGACACTTTTCACATCATAAATATCTCTTGACTTTTCATTGTTCGGATAAACGAATACAAAGCAAGGGCTTCTGAGAGGCTGGTGATTAAAATGCCCTTTATTATTAAAAGTGTAATTAAATAATACTTGAATTTATCTCTCTCTTCTGGGAGCGTGGGCTCCTAAAGAAATTAAAATTTCCAGCGACACAGTCAGAAAGCCATCCAGGTAATGTTTTAATTATCACACCCAACTTGTGCATATTTGCAAGATTTCACATTTGCTTTATTTTTAACCAAGCCAGAAGCCAAATTCTGAAGTCTCCCAAATTGTCTGGTTGTCCATGAAAAAAAAATGTAATTTTAAAACAGCAGGACATCATAAAATGCCTGCTGTTGGGAACGGCTTGTCAATCTGTTGTCAGTGGTATATGTTTGACGGTCATCTTCTAACTAGGGCTGACATCTGATACTAAAGTGCCCCAAATGCTGATGACGAAAGCCACCCTGTTATGCCAGCAATGTTTTTGTGTATAAACCAAACATTTTTTTTAAAAAAAACTGGATTGTAAAAAAATGTACCATCTTTATAAAAGAACTATAAAATATACCGAAATTGTTCCAAGTTTTGGCAAAGAGCTACTTTAATTATCCACAACAAGAATGTTACTTCACAGACCAAAGAGGCTTCCATTTTGTAATAAAACACATGTACACAATGGCCTCTGATTGCTTTGAAAGAGGCAATGCACTAAGAATTTAAAGTCCACCGCATATTTCATCGTTTCTTGTTATTCTGATATGCTGCAGTGCTTTCATTCTCTTGCCACAGGTTTCTGAGGACTTTCACACACTGAGAAATGGACTCCATCTTGGCAAGCATCTGCAGTCTTAGGGCCAAGCTACACATGACGAATGACACTTGAACGGCAAGTGGATTGAGTGGAGGGCAAGTGAACAGGGAGAAATACACTTGCCTTTCAAGTATCATTCGTCATGTGTAGCTTGGCCCTTAAATGGTACTTCCTAGACACTGGCTGGCTCATTCATGGCCCAAACAGATGTGACAGCAAGAGAGCTTTGACTGGATCCTGTGTGGATCCATTTAAAAATGTATTGTCTATCCATTGCCAGTCCTGTGGAGCCGGGGTACAGCAAAGGTCAAAGGGAGTAAAACTCAATCAGGTTGTGTGAAAACTCACAGGCATGAAAAGCCAGTTATGAAGGAATACGATGAAGCAGCCTGTCAAACAGCCATTAACTGGCTGACAAACAGAACTGTGTACCAAAACATTGGCTCCTTGCTCACTAGAGGCAAAAAGAATGTGTATTGAACTAATACATTTTTGAGCATCCCTCACTGTTTGATGCATATGAGAATTGTCTCCTACTTGTCCAGAAAAGCATTTCCTGGTCCATTCTAGCCCAGCTCACATTCCCACTGCTCATGGAGTATCACTGATTACTCAAATCACCCTTTGTGTAGAATTATTCAAATTTCAGCCTCTTTCCATCATCAAGCCTTTCGCTACTATCTGTTGCTTTAAATATAATCCTACTGGTAGTTCTGTGGCATTTAATATTTTATATTTATTTATTTATATTTCAATTTATACACCTCCCATCCCCAGGGGCTCTGGGTGGTGAAAAGTTTAAAATCAATAAAATATGTCAGTCTTAGAATTTCTTCAGCTCTGTATCAGATTTCTGCTGATGTTATGTCTTTGCAAATTCACCTTTATATAGCCTATGGCATTATTTATTGGAAATGTCCTTGAAACTGGCTGTACTCATCTCACACTGTGTAATCCACCTTGAGTCTCAGTGAGAAAGGTGGACTATAAATGACATAAATTAATGAATAAGCAAACATGAAGATGATACTTCTAACCTACCTTACAGAGTCATCGTGAGAATCTAGTGTACAAAAGGCTCTTTAACACTAAAAAAGCACTAATAGCCAAACTACATCATCTGAAATATCACATGGTACAGCCCTTCCCAGATTATACTACTGTAGGTGAAAAGTTATATGTTGAAATGCTCCCCAGTCTCAAACAGCAAAACCGCTAAACTCATGGAAAGCTAACAGAAAGGAATAAGAAAACTGTATGTTGTGCTTCCAACCAGAAAATACCTCTCCAGTGATTCTTGCATACAAAATTGTTTTCTAAAGAGGGGGTTGTAATGGTTCCTAGGCAATAATCATTGGATGACAGAGTCTGTGAACTGTGCTGTGATTTTATTGATCAATAATGCCATTTTATAGCCATCTCTGATCCTCAGGAGTTACAGCCTTGGAGTTTTGTTTTATGGCAGAGACAATAGGCTATCAAGAAGTGTATCCGAGGAAAGAAGAATTATTTTATGCAGATAAATCACAAACTCAAGGATAAGCATTTAGCAAATATAAGTACAGCCTTGGTAAGTTCGACCAATGGGCCGTCATGCACAATGCTGTGTGACTAATAACAGCTGGGACCAGATTCAACAGACGAAATGTACTTGCTACAGGAATAGCCCAGTCTTCACTTCTCATCTATAGGTTCTTGTTGCCTGGCAACGTACCTGATGTAGGGATTTGACAGCCAATGTGGAGGATAAAGAGCCAGCTGAGAATATGGAAAGGCGGTGGTGTACAGTGGTTGGAGTACTGGACTAAAAACAGAGCTGGTTTCACCTCCCCATTCACCACGAATCTACTGGATGACCTTGGGTCCGTCACTCTCTCAGCCAAACTCACCTCACCGGGTTGTTGCTAGGGATTTCCAAACGTCTGCTTGTTCAGTACAAGTCCAGTTCACAGTGATGAATGAGGAGATGATTTTTCAACTGGCTGTTCCTCTGCTCACCATGCTCGTGCACATTTTCACACGTGTAATTCTGAAAAATATGTAAACTTGTTCAGCAGGCTTTGAGCTGATGGGTTCCTGGCTAATCATCACAATTGAACAGGTAAGTTCAACAGACAAACACATGCAAGGCAAAATTCATGGCATCCCTAGAGAAAATGGAGAGCACTACAGACCATTTCTCAGCCACTGAGCTGTGGTCCTTGGAGGGAAAATGGGGTAAAAATATAACGGAGACAGATTCACCCGTGTGCCGAGATGTACAATCAAAGATTCTGCCTATTTCAGATGAGATGTCCACAAAGAGCTATCAGAGCCAGGGCAAAACCATAAGGAGACCTTCGGCTCAGGGTCTCTGAGGTCAATGGATTGCTTAGGGAGCTGGAACCGGAGATGCGGCAAGCAGAAAGCCAGATTCCTGACACTTATCCAAAGACTGGTCAATCCCGAAGCTTCGTATTACCTGCCAGTCAAGAGTCTGATGTTTTCCAACCCCATTTCAGATCTTGAAGGGGAAAAAAAGATCTGAAATTTGAGAACCAAGGGGCTTCTCAAAGGAAATTCACCAAAGTTGTTGTTCCATTTTGGTATATCCCGTTTATCCATTTATGTGATTGACAGTTTTAATACAAGAGAAGAGCCGTTCTTGATGCTAGGATCCACATCAGTCAATAAGAATGTAAGGGTTTCTTTGCGGGTGCAGAGCAAAAACCTGTCTAATCAGACACTCTGCTTCCAATAGGGACTGGCCAAGTGTTGTTAGATGCTCACAGACAGCATATGAATGTGACAGCCATCCCTTACAGCCCCCTCACCATTCAGATACTCCCAAACACAGAGGAGGCCGTTGCTATAATGATGATGACGACGACGACGATGACAATGACAACAGCAGCAGCAGCAACAGCAACAACAATAACAATTGATTTATATACCGCCTTTCAGGACAACTTAACACCCACTCAGAGCAGTTTACAAAGTGCATTGTTATTATCCTCACAACAATCTCCCCTGTGAGGAGAGTGGGGCTGAGAGAGCTCTGAGAGAGCTGTGACTGACCCAAGGTCACCCAGCTAGCTCAAGAGGAGGAGTGAGAAATCAAACCCAGTTGTCCAGATTAGAGTCCTGCCGCTCTTAACCACTACACCAAGCTGGTTCTAGAGTTATTCTCTGTGATTCTCCATACGGCTGGATTTACTTTTGTTTTTAATGTTAGTTTTGCCTATTTTTACTGTCATTGTATTTGATTGTCTTTCACAAGCCATGTTGGACATGCCTTAGAACAGTGGGTACAAAGGTTTTAGGTTTTGTATTTTTAAAATCAAAATAAATGAATTTGCTTGATCCTTCTCCATGGATTTTTCTAATCCAATTGATGCATTGTTAGAAAGACGAGCATGACTGAAGTTCAGAGCCATAGCAGACAGGAAAAGAGAAGGGGTTGTGCCTTGAGAGGAGTAATTGCAGAAGTTCAGTGTACATCTCCTGCTGTCTGAAAACAGAAGCGATTTTCTCTGCGGGCACAGTAACTAATTTACAGAAAATTGCCTGGATGATGGGGAATGAGAACGGGCTGTTTCAGCCTGTCATTTTCTTGCCTCTAACAGCCCGCGTGGTTGGCTCGGTGGCCAAGTAGCATGTCCTGAGATAAAATAACCCAAGTTATTTACTTCTCTCATTGATACCTAGTTTTCCTTACTTTAAAAATGGGTTAAACCAACAAGCAACAAACTGAACCCAAGGGCAAGCCAGATGGCAGTGAATTAACTCAGTTTTCTTGAATTAATTGCAAACTGAATTGTAGGGTGCTCATTTAGTAGGCTCATATCCCACCATACTTCCATGAAACTCAAGGCACCGTAGATAGTATGGTGCAAACCCAACCAGTTCCAAAGGTGTACCAATGAAATATCCAACTCTGAGGGCCAAGCTACACATGACGAATGACACTTGAATGGCAAGTGTATTTCTCCCTGTTCACTTGCCCTCCACTCAATCCACTTGCCGTTCAAGTGTCATTCGTCATGTGTAGCTTGGCCCTGAGATGCCATCAGGTCAAGACTTTAGGGTGGAGATCGAGAGTTCCCTTTTGTGAGCCTCGAAAGCAGGCTACGGTTTTTGCATTAACATTCATAAGACCATTCCATCCTGTCTCATAAATTACCTAACTGTACCCCTAAGTAGCATAGTTGATGTCCAGTCTGTTTGAAGCTGATAGACAGAAAGACTCAGCTGGTTAAAGCCTGAAGTCATAGCAGGCCTTACACTGGAGACATAAAGGTAAAGGTTGGGTCTGAATAACTCTGACCAAAGGGTGGCACTGCAGGGAGACATGTCAAGGAAGCCTCCTTAACCCAAAGGCCGCTGTGGATCAGGTGACCAATGTAAAAGCTTTCAGAAGCTCTTGATAGTTTCGGACCACCTCCTATTTTGTTTTGAACTGCTTATCTATCATTCTGCCCTCAGTCACACAGGGAAAGGAGCTGCTGCTATTCCTACCAACTGGGAGGGAATGTAAGCCATGACTGGTTCTGACAGTTGCTTGTTTGGACAGCATCCATATCAATTCTATAAAGCCCAGCATTCAATTAAAAGGAAGAAATGGTATTTCATTCCGCTACTGTTTCAGCATTCGGGCATAATCAAAGCCCAGGAATATGATGATTGACAATGCCTACATAACAAATGAATTACCTGTCAAGATTAATGTGTCATCTAAGTGCCCTCTCGACTGTGGAAACAGAGAAATATGGCATTTTGGATTGGTGTCATTTTATCTGACAGATAATGTGGGCCAAATTTTCAAGATGTCTTGCTTGCAGACACATTCAGTTGCGGACACAAATGATGGAATTTAGACATCTGCATTCCTAGTTTGCTCCCAAATTATGCCTAAATTCCCATAATACGAGCTAATACAATTATGGAAGAGAATTAAAGACAGCTGGCAAAACTTTGTCCCCAAGATGTTTATCACCATTTCCTTAACAACAAGCATCTTACAAAATGGCCATCCCTTTGTGTGTTAAATCAATCAGGGAGACAATTCCCCAACACGACTTTATTGAGATTTTTGTATTCATATTACATCAATACATATTTCTGTGCCTTTGACTCTCATGTTGGAGTTCACTGGGACAGTACTTATGATGGGGTCATTCCCTGATCCAGATGGCCTAGACTGTAGATTGTTCCATCTCAAGTCTTCTACTGGAATTATAGCACAGAGAGAACTTTGGGGAAAACAAACAGGGGAGGGGTCATTGTTCAATGTTAATAGTAGCAAGCATTGGGAAAGACCTTTCTCTGTTCAAAACCCTGTAAAGCCACTGCAGGTTTTGGGTCCCAGTGCTAGGGAAAATGCCACATCTATCTAGGAAGATCTCGTGATGGTTGGTGGCTGTGCAGGTCTGAGAAGCAATGGCAAGCATGCCTGTTGTCTTTTCCCACACCATTGGCCCAAGCAGAGCTGCCAGTGCCTCAGTTGCTTGGGAAGAGACTAGAGATGGGCACAAACCAAAATACGAACCCAAGTTCATCATGAACCAGGCCGGTTCACAGTTCACGATCCAGCAGTTCATCAGAGCCCATTTCTAATGAACCGCCACAAACTTTGGGGTGGTTCGTTTGGTTCAGTTTTTGGTTTGTCACTGCAGACAGCCTGGTGCCAATCAATCAGTTTCCTAGGCAACGGGGGTTGGACTTTCTGCACACCCTTCTGCTGACCTGGAAGTGGTGATTTGCTGGCCCAGAAGTGATGTTTTCATGAACCAAAACGAACCGGTTCATGAACTGGGGCAGGTTCGTGAAAGTTCAAGGTTTGTGAAATGTGACAAACCGCGAATCACATGGTTCATTTTTTTCTGGTTTGTGCCCATCTCTAGAAAAGACCTGGCCCTGAATGCCAAGCAAAATAGTCTACTATTTCACTGTCGGCACACAGGTCAGGGGTTGCCTACCCCTGGAGTAGACAGTACAAGACAAAATAGTTTAACTTGGTATAAGGCAGCTTCATATGTTCAGCTACTAAAAACTACTCTTACAGTGAAATCCTAAGCAGAGTTACTCCAGTCTAAGCCCACTGATTTCACTCTGCTTAGGATTTCACTGTTAATGCATGCTTGTATGGAAATAGAGACATGAAGACGGCCATAAATTTTAAAGTTTGAACAGTCCACTTCAGAGGATCGCAGCAACTGAAATAATGCACAAGTTGTAGTATGGCAGTATTCGTGTGGGTTAGGTGCTACAATTCAGTCTAGATTGGCAACTGCCCCAAGGCACCAAAGGATGGAAAGAGGTAAGACAACCAAGTATGTGTCCAAGAGGCTGGAGACGGAATGCTCTTGGAGTGGGGTATGCTCACGTGAATTATCCTGCTGACATTGTGGAAAGATGCAGGTCTCTAACATCTCTCAGGCCATACATGCAAGAAAAAGGGAGGAACAGCTGTCTTATTGTACCAGGCTTTATGCCAGTATTTAGTTATTTTATTCATATCATTTATAATAATAATTGTGCTATGTACTGTTCTTCTAGACAGATTAGTGCTCCACTCAGAGCGGTGAACAAGTTAGTGTTTTTATTATCCCCACACTGTAGCTGGGGCTGAGAGGAGTGGCTTCCCCAAGGCTATCTGCAGAATTCATGGCAGTAGTGGGATTCCAACCAGCAGAGTGCTGATTTGCAACCCAACCACCTAACCACTACAGCTAGGAAGCTGGGGCTGGGAGGAGTGCCTTATCCAATGCCTCCTACTGAGCTAACAGCAATAGTGGGATTCCAACCAGCAGAGGACTGATTTGCAGCCCAACCACTTAACCACTGTGCTATTTTGCCTTCTCCTCAGCAGAAACCCAAAGTGGCTTACATCATTCTCCTCTTGTCTCTTTTATCCTCACAGCAACCCTGTGAGGTTGGTTAGGCTGAGAATATGTGGCCGGCCCAAGGTCACCCAGCAAACTTCCATGGCAGGGATTTGAGCAGAGTTATCCCAGATCTGAGTCCGACATTCTAACAACTACGTCAGGAGGACTGAACCTAGGCTGATGAATCTGTTGGGTTGCCTCTTAGGTAACCTGCATGCGGTGGGGGAGGCAGGATTAATCAAAAGCAGTATGTTGCAGTTTAGTTAGTCAGCAATGACTAAACCTAAGAGTGTCATCCTATGCAGTCTATTCCAAGTCCATTGACATTAATGCTCATAGAAGGGTGTAACACTGGTTGGGATAGTTTCAGGTGGATAGTCGTGTTGTTCTATACAGTAGAAGACCAAGACTGGACTCAGATCTTACTGCTTAGGATGGCACTGTGAGTCTCTCTTTTCAGTGTCTTCAAACAATTGTCCATCATTTTAGGCAACAATCTTTGGGATAAATGGACCGTATGCTTTGTCTCAATATAAGTCATCTTTGAAAACGCAAACAAAAGAAATCAACGGTCTCTTGTTCCTTGTTCTTCATACATGGGTGACATTTTATGCTACGTCTGTTCATATTTCTTAAGTGGAACTGAAACAAATTCTTTTCTAGCTCATTGCTGTTTTCAGTTCTTTGACAAATCTTGTTCTCTGTGAAAAATGCTCTTTGAATTCCCCCCATTTTATAGGTCCCCCTCCCCTTGGCTGGCAAGCTGTAAGGGTAATATTGTACATGGCCATGCAACCAAACAGAACGTATGTTTCGCTAGATATTTTTCTCAGCCTCTTTCAATAATTTGGGGGGGGGGGGGTTGAAAGCCCAAGAGAAATTGCTTACAGACCTTCCTTGTTACTCAGTAATACACATCAATATCCATAATGTGTGCAGGGTCAGCCAAAAGATCTATAGAGTTCAGCATCCCGTTTCCTGCAGTGTCTAAATAGATGACTCTAGAAACCTTAAATGCAGGGCATGAAGGCAATATTGCTTCCCTGTCCTTATTACCAAAAAACTGGTATTCAGAGGTATATTATCTCTGAACATGGAAGTTCCATTGTGTGATGATGACTAATATCTCTTGATATGTATTGTCGAAGGCTTTCACGGCCGGAGAACGATGGTTGTTGTGGATTTTCCGGGCTGTATAGCCGTGGTCTTGGCATTGTAGTTCCTGACGTTTTGCCAGCAGCTGTGGCTGGCATCTTCAGAGGTGTGGCACCAAAAGACAGAGATCTCTCAGTGTCACAGTGTGGGAAAGAAGTTGGCAGGTCATTTGTATCTACTCAGGAGGGGTGGGGTTGAGCTGAGTCATCCTGTAAGAGTTTCCCAGGGTGTGGAATGCTAATGGAGGGAGGCTTCACTGTATCCTGAGGAGGTTCTTCACCTCTGAAGATGCCAGTCACAGCTGCTGGCGAAACGTCAGGAACTACAATGCCAAGACCACGGCTATATAGCCCAGAAAATCCACAACAACCATCTCTTGATAGATCTCTCCTCCATCATATATCTTGTTTTCATTGCCATAAAATCATCCTGTGGTGTTTTGGAAGAAGTACTTTCTTCCGTCCATCCCAAATATAGTCCCCTTCAATTTCGTCCAGTAGCTCTGAAGTCAAATATTTTGAGAGGGGTCAGGATGAAAAAAAAATTGTTCACTCCACTTTCCTGACACCATGCGTCTCATGTTAATGTTCTTCTAAAGCGCTTAGATCCCCGTAAATGCTAATGAAAACATATTTTTTCCTAAATAATTCCACTTCATATTGACATCAGGAATAGCATAATTTCAAATTGCTGTTTAAGATGCATAACTAGTCAATGTGTAAATATTTTGATTTTCTTATTAAGTTGGAAACCTAAAATTCTTAACAACTGGCAGCAATTCAAGGAATCAAAATGCTCAGGTGTTTAGAGAACAGATTGGTACAGAGCAAAACTGGCCAATTTTCACCAGATAAATGGGGAGGGCGACACACAGAGACAGGACTTGTTTAATTCACCCTATGAGGCAAAGAGCATCAAAGAAGTGAGGCAGGACATGAATTTGCACAATTAGCAGACACCCCAAACCCATTCACAGTCATCCTTCTCTTTTCCAATGTTTTCCAATGTTCCATTTTTTGCTTCTTTGAAAAGGATCTAGTAAAATTTGAGGATGTGGCAGAAAGAATTTGCTTACATCACTTCAGGGTATGTGGATGGGACACACCATAAATAGTGTATGCCATGGCCCCGGGGCCCTCTTCAAGCACCAAAAGGGATTCAAATCTGTGATACTTGCATTGGGTAGGCAGCGTGAAGAGGTGGGGGGGGGCTTGGGCATTAAGGCCACTGGGAAAAGTCCCAGTGGTTTGATGGCCTGGGGAGACACCCAGCACCTCCAGAGCCACTCTGGGCTCAAGTTGGGTGCAGCCTTCACTGAGTGCAAGGGAAATAGGAGGCAATGCTTCCGTGTGCTGGAAGCCCTAGTCCCACACCAGGTGGTGGGAGCCTCCTCTTTCTCCTTTCCCTCCCTCTGTTTGGAGGGCAGGGCCCTTTCTAAGGCTTTTTTTTGCCTCCCATGCTTTCCCTTAGCATAGGGTTTCCAGGCCCCCTTTCCCTCCTGGTGGGAGGTGGGAAACCTGGCACTTACCTTTCCTTTAGTGTTTGTGTGTTCCGGGGCTGTGTGATGATGTCACTTCCGGGAAATGACATCATTACATAGGGTGTTCCTCCACTCCACAGCAGGCTGATTTTGGCCCATTTGGGACCAAATGGGGCCTGTTTGGGGCTTAAATTGGCCTGCTGTGAAGCACAGGAGCTCTCCAGGGCCCTCTTGACAGTGCTCCCGTGCTCTGCAGTGGCCCATTTGGGGCCAAAATCGGTCCACTGCAGAGTGCTACACTGCCTGGGAGCATGCCCCAGGAGGTGAGTTCCCCAGCCTTTTCCCCCCACTAGCCAGGTAAGCGATTGTGGGGGGTGGGGGTGGGAGTGGGGCATCCCCTGCCCCTAGCGGGAGACTGGTAACCCTACCTGAGCATGAAATCTCTGTCTCAGCCAAGCCACCAAAAAATGGATACTCGACCTTTTCCAGGCCAACAGTGCAACAATTCCTTCTTGCAGCATTGGAGGCCCCAGCTTCTGATTCAAACCACTGATCTCAAAGAGGGCTCACAGCTCAGCAGCAGAGCATCTGCTCAGCATGCAGAAGGTCCCAGGTTCAATCCCCGGCAGCTCCAGTCAAAAAGATCAGATAGCAAGCGGTGCGTAAGACCTTGGCCTGAGATCCTGAACAGCCGCTACGCATCAGAGTAGGCAAGGCGGTCTGAAAGTTTAACACATACAGGCATCAAAAGCCGACCAACGTTTCTTGATACTACACAATTTACAAACACAACATCATCAAGATCAGTTCTCCAATTCCCACAAGATGATAATAACTTGCAGAGAAACACAGGAAGCAAACATTTGATAACTGTAATCCATTATCTATTCTGCCCGCCGCTACGGCTATCATAAAATGTTTTATTTTTCCCATAAGGGAGATAAGACATAGGATTAGGCTGCTTAGTTGAAGTAATTATAGCTCCCTCCCTGGGGCTGTTTCAGATAAGGTTAGATTAGAGATTCTGGCGCGATGGGATTAGTATAGCGCAGTACTCAGCGTGGTGGAGGCCTCTGGATTGCACTATCTGAGAAACACCCTCCCGCATCAGAAATGATTCGGCAATAGATAGAATGGCAACTGCTGCTTCCCACATTTAAGAAAAGGATCAACACATTCTCAAAAGAGAAGGAAATTATTCCATGGCTTGCATTCATTCAAAGCCTGGTTCATGGTGAGTAGAAGACTCTCCCTTTTAAGGAAACAATTTTAAGGAAAATCTTTCCAAATCAACAAGAAAAATATGGTGTGAGAGCCTAGCCAGGACTCAAAGTGGCAGACCCAAATCTAGGAGAAACAATGGCTGCACCAGTAGGCAGAAAAGAAAAAGAAACAGATGCCAGGTACAAGTATTTATTGCAGTTATTGAGATCCCTATGCGTTTCGCTTTAAGGCTTTGTCAGGGGATCTTCTATACAGCGTTTTGTGTATCATCTCTTCCACTGCTCAAAGTTATACTTGAAAGGCTGTCTAGAAGATCCCCTGACGAAGCCTTAAAGCGAAATGCGTAGGGATCTCAATAACTGCAATAAATGCTTGCACCTGGCCCCTGATTTTTTCATTTCAGACCCAAATCTAAACTATGAGATTATGTTGCTACAAAGACTTCAGATCACAGGCTTTGCTTCCAGTGGCAGATTTTCAATAGGATGGAGCAGGGATTTTTTTCAGCTGGGACGCGGGGGAACGGAGTTCCAGAACCTCTTAAAAATGGTCACATGGCTGGTGGCCCCGCCCCTGATCTCCAGACAGAGGGGAGTTTAGATTGCCCTCCACACCGCTGGAGCAGCACGGAGGGCAATCTAAACTCTCCTCTGTCTGGAGATCAGGGGGCGGGGCCACCAGCCATGTGACCATTTTCTCCGATGGCAACCCCCTGAGTTCCACCACCTCTTTCGCTGGAAAAAAAGCCCTGGCATGGAGAGATGATTATTGAAACAGAGACATATGATGAAGCAAAGGGGTAAAAGAGCTAATAGAATGATTGACATTTTTGCAAATAAAGCATTCAAAGCTTGAATTTACCTTGTTCGCAATGTTCTCCAGGTGAACATCTCATCTGATTGCATTTGGTGATTAGTTTGCAACTTGAAACAAACAGCATTTTGCGTTGCTTTGCGCCTATGAGGTGAAGGTGTTCAGCAAAGAAGTTGTCTACATATGACTGGCTTAAGTATGCCCCAGGATAACTGCAGGTTTGTGCAGAATTTTGCTTTTGCTTTTGCACCCGTACTGTCAACAAGATTAATCAGTTGACCATAATCATCATTTTGGTCGCTGCTCCAAATTTTCTGGACTACAGTTCCCAGGGGGCAGTGTGAGAACACACAAAGAAGTCATGATCCACTCTATGCAAAGGAGTCAGGCAGACAAAAGAAGTGTTAGGTTGGAATGCTGGGGAAGCATACAATAGGAGTGTGCAATTTAATATATCAAGTCTGAAAATATACCCGAAATTCCTTATTGGTATTATTTTGGTGTATTCGGGAATCCAAATCAAATCTAGGATTCTCAGATAAGCCAGCATTGGTGTTCCTGGTTAATTCTGAAAATGTTCAGGGTAAGCAGGGCCACCATTTTAAAGATTTTCTGGGTGAAAGGAAAGAGGGAGAGGGAGGGGATCTCCCACAATTACAACTGATTGCCAGAGATCAGTTCACTGTAGGAAATAGTAGATTTTTAGGATAGATTCTCTTTGGACGGTAGATCACTTCCCTGCTGAGCTCCTTCCCTGCCCCAAACTTTACCCTCCCCATATTCCACCCTCAAATCTCCAGGAATTTCCCAAGTAGGCATCCTATATACACCTCGCAAGACATAAACACTCCCTCCCTCTATGGCTCCCAGACTAGGGCTACCAGCTTGACCCAGGCAACAGGCAGGAGGGCTGGGGAGGTGACAAGGGTGTGTGTGTGTGATGTCATCAGCATTGCCACATCATTTCCAGGTACAACCCAGAAGTGACAAAGGGCAGTTCTAGGAATTGCTGCAAACTCAATGGGAGTTTATAATAAAACCATAGTTTCCAGACATTCCTAGAGCTACCCTTTGTCACTTCCTGGTTGTACCTGGAAATGACATGGTGACGTCAGCGACATCACTGTTTTTTATTTTATTGGATCTCTCCCTAGCGGGAAGCCTGGAAAACCTATCCCAAACTGCAAATGGATTTATAGTTTAAGCTGGTACTTCCAATCTGTGCTTTTTAATGACATATGGCCCTAGCTATTCAGGCCACTCCTAGTGGCCTCCTTAGACATCTCCAGGCTGCCAAGTGCCATTCAGTAACATGAGCTCATTTTAGCATACTGAGCTTTTCAACTCTTCCGGCTGCAACTTAAGAGAATCACGAGATGCGTCAAAGCATCAAGTCCCTCAACACTTCCTTCACACTCAAAATTAGCTGTCATACATAATTAGGTTAATTTAGCCTAATGTTCCTCTGAAATGTGAGCATGTTATTGACAATGAAAGCAGACATATGGAGCAGGTGACCTTGCTGCTGACAGAGAACGAACTTACTTGAGTCTAATCCTCAGCCGAGTTGGAGAGCAAGGATGGGTTCAGTGTGTAGTGGATATGAACGGCTGCTTCTGTTTCCTACTGTATGGGGTTGTCACAAAGATGAATGAAGAGATTCCCTCTCCAGCGCCAAGAAAGGAACGCAGAAAGGAACAGCCTTGCACAGAGACCTTTCTAGGGAGTATATTTCATCACCGTAGTCAGACAGAAATTCCATCTGCAAGCACCATTAATGCTCAACATTAGAGTCGAATTCTGGCCTGTAGTATTACTACAAGATGGCAAATGTCTAGTGGAGAAGAGGAGAATTGGACCCAGCCAAAATAGATCTGAGAAGCCCATATTCCCTGTTACGACCCCCTTTCTGTCATTTCATTAGATTTTGTAGATAGCTGCCACCAGGAATTATATTCCAAAATAGTTGATTTAAATTTCCCCTTTAATAACGTGACCAAGTGTCAGGCTTCTTTGTGGGAATATGTGGCCCTGAGGATAGGAATGGGATATGGGAATAACAGACACTCTGGGATGAAAAAACAAACAAAATAAACTTTTATTTTGTTAAGCGTATCACTTTCATATAGTTAATTAAGCTTGATGGTTTCAAAGATAGTTCTCAGTTCTTAAAGTTTCTCTTCATAGACTCAGTCACACAGATATACACAAACTTTCTCTCTTAGGCTCACACACAGTTTGCCTGCTTCAGATATCAATTTCTCACTCAAACACACATAAACTTTCACTCTCAGGTGCACACACAGTTTGCCTGCTTTAGACAGAATGTGCTCTCACAGACACATACAGTTCCGGCTTCCACCCAGGCTGGCTAAATGAACTAGAATGAGAATCCCCTCAGGCTTCCACACAGGTTTCCTGCTTTGCCCAGATTCAATCTTTTCTCTCAGGGCCAAGCTACAAGTGATGAATGACACAGGTTGGACACTTGTCAGCTTCCCTCAAGTTTTGATGGGAAATGTAGGCATCTTGGTCTTGCAGCTTGGCTCTCCGACTGCTGTCCGATGGACTTTTCAGCTGTCAGTTGTCCAACGTTCCGCCAAGCTGCCTACATTTCCCATCAAAACTTGAGGGAAGCTGACAAGTGTCCAACCTGTGTCATTCGTCACTTGTAGTTTGGCCCTCAGAAATATATAGGCAGTCTCAGGCTGCACACAGGTTGCCTGCTTTGCCCGGACTGAATGTTTTCTCTCTGCTCAGTAACTAAAAACTGCAGTTCACTCCGCCCACACCCTCAGTCATCAACCAGTCATCTCACTCACTCATCCCTTACTTGCACCCCCAATCTTCTTCTGTATCACACCAAACATTTAAAGAAACGCACACACTTAAATCATGACATTCCCCTTCCCTTGAAATTCTTTCATGAGAGGAGTGAAGGGATTTGGCTCAGGGGGAATGCATCCTTAGAATCCAGATTGTGTTCTCTCACATTAGCCTTTCAACAGCAAAAGATTGTTGCAAGCAAGATCCGTCTAGAGGATACTAGATGATCCTTGGAGAGGTTCAAAGCTCTGTGAAGACACACGAGCCTTCCAGCTTCTACTTATGGTCATTTTAGTGGTAGAGGGTCTGCCTTTCTGCCGGTACCACCAGTATTGAAAGCATCCTTTGGCAGGAATTTGGTGAGCGAGAAGACCCAAAGTCACCTTAACCAGTGGCTCATTGCAATGGTGGAGTGGGTATAAAGCAATCCTTCTTCCTTCCTTCTTAGCCTGTACAAACGCCCAACTTCTGAGAATCCATGAGCTCATTAGGGTTATTGCATTCCCTGGCAACAGGAAGGACATGCACACACGTGATTTTGAGGGGTGGCGGAGGATCTTTTTGATGTCCCACTACATTTCTGCAAGAATCTCTGCCTTCCTAGTCGACATGCATTTGTCCTTCATTACAAATAGCAATACACATGGAGCAAATGCTTGCTCTTTCTGTTTCTTCCATCAGCATAACTCCACTGATGCCAGAGAGAGCAGGAGACAAGAAGAGCCCTACTACATCAGACCATCTAGTCCAGCAATCTTTCTCACACAGTGGCCAGCCAATTATCCTGGAGGGCCAACCAACAGGATACAGAGGCCTGCTGCCTCCTGGCACTGATATTCAAAGGTTTTCTGCTTTTGAATACGGAGTAGCCATAGTCATTAGCCATTGATGGACCTATCCTCTACAAATCTGTTGAAACCCCTTTTAAACCATCTGTGCTTATGGACATCACTGGTGGTGGAGAGTGCCATTAGGTCATAGCTGACTTACGGCAACCCCTGGTGGGGTTTTCATGGCAAGAGACTGACAGAGGTGGTTTGCACATTGCCTGCCCCTGTAACCCTAGTCTTCGTTGGAGATCTCCCATCCAATTACTAACCAAGGCCAACCCTGCTTAGCTTCTGAGATCTGACGAGATCAGGCTTACTTGGGCTATCCAGGTCAGGGCATGGACATCACTACTGGCAGCGAATTCCACAATTTAATCAAGCAAAGTAGTGTTTCCTTTTGTCTGCCTTCAATCTGTCAGCTATCAGCTTCATTGGGTGCCCTGAGTGCTAGTATCATGGGAGAGGGAAGAAGAGCGTTCTCTAACACATGCATAATTTTATAAACCTCTTACAGTTGTTAAAATAATTGCTGTTTCCATGCTGCTTGGTTCCAGCAGCCTCCTTTTGGGACTCCAGCTGGCTCGTTTTTCTTAATGACCCCCTGCCTTTCTCAGAAATACCCTTTCTGTGCCTTTTCCACACCTGTAACTCATGAACGCCAGGCATAAAATACCCCAAATGACTGAATTATGTTTTTGAGATTATCTACCAATCTCAGAGCCCAACAACAACATTTGGGAAGATGCCCCCAAACCCCCTTAAAAGCAACACACACATCTAGCCTTCCTTGTTGAGAGTAGATATGAACTCACCTTTTGACTCTTGTAACATGATCACACCATCTAAGTGGCCTCCTCCTCCTCCCCAAAGGTGTTTTTTTGAGCCTACAAGCTTCTATTTCTCCTGTGCTCATTATTACACTAGTCTGCCCAGTAGTTTATAGGAACTGAAACATTCGATTAGCCTTGATCATCCTGCGTTCTCTCGATTTACGCGGGAAGTGATGCCATAGGGGACCTTTAAAACAATGATGTGGTTCATGAATTTTTTATCTCTTTTCTTTCCCTCCACTTGTGGCCATCAAGCTCTGCCTGTTTCTTCTGACAGCTCTTTGTAATGGGAAGATGTGCCGTTGTGAGGAGACAATCAGCTGAGCAGAGGCGTCGTCCGGGACATGAAACTGATACGACGTTCACCGGCACATTTCTCATTTCAAAGAGATTTACTTTACCAGGACCAGATTATGGCTATGGACAGTCACAGGCACAGAGTGGACTTCTACAGATGCCCTCGCATGTGAAACAATGCTCACATCATCTCGCATGGATGCATCTCTGACCTTCAGGCCAGGGGGGTGCGGAAAGTTGCACATTTCTGATGTGCAGAGACATCATTGTGTTGTAGACTGCTAAACTAAGGCACCCAAAGAGTGGTGGTCAATGGCATTTCATCAGATTGGAGGGAGGTGTCCAGTGGGGTGCCGCAGGGCTCTATTTTGGGCCCGGTACTTTTCAATATTTTTATCAATGATCTGGATGAAGGAGTGGAAGGGCTGCTCATTAAATTTGCTGATGATACCAAATTGGGAGGAGTAGCAAACACCCAAGAAGACAGAATTAAAATTCAACAGTACCTGAATACTCTGGAGAAGTGGGCAGCCGTGAATAGGATGCAATTCAACAAAGACAAGTGCACAGTATTCCATCTGGGCCACAAAAATGGGAAGCACAAATACTGGATGGGGGATACACTTCTGGGCAGTAGTATATGTGAAAGGGATCTTGAGGTAAGAGTGGACTGTAAACTAAATATGAGCAGTCAGTGTGATGCGGTGGCAAAAACCCAGCTCTCCCGGGTTCTAAACCCCACTCTCCCATGAAGCACATTTGGGGTCCATCACTCACTATCAACCTAACCTACATCACAGGGTTCTTGTAAGGATGAAGATGGCAACCTAGAAGTGGAAGAGGAAGAACAGGATAAAAACGAGAGACAAATAGATAAACTGTAGGAATTCACCTCGCTGGCAGCAGTTCCCCATGTCTGAGTAAGAGGTGTGAGTGGTTGTCATTCTACCAAAGCCACCAACCCTCATCGAAGTCTCACATGGGCCTGTTAGAAAGGCCACAATTGTGTTTTGTAGAAAGGGCAGATTGGTGTGTGTGTGTGTGTGTGCAAAGAGGGGGTTTAAATACAGCTTCTGTTGTCTTTCATAAATAGCTAGTTGGGGCTATTGCCAATAACTTGGCAGTTACCCAATTATCTATGTATGGTCCCAGCTTCCGGACGCACTGAGAGTATCCGATGCACCACCCCTGTTTGTGCACAAGGAATTCCCTTTCCAGCTAGAAATATCCACATGGAAAGCTCATTCCATGGATATAGGTCCATCTGGACAGTTCTCCCACAGTTATCGCTAACACCGATGTTCCATTTGTTTCATTTTTGTGTTTCGTATTCCAGTTTTGGTTTTTAGCACATCTGCATTGCTGCAATAAGGATGCCTGGGCACTCTCTATTCCAAGTGTTTTTCATCTTGTTGCTCATGCCTGAGATCTGTGGTTGAAATCAAGTGTTAGGAGCTTGTCCGTGCTGGCACTAACACTCAATCAGCTGCCACCACGTTTGCAGCGAGCCAAATCAGGGGAAGGAGACTGAACCGTCCTCCTTAAATGGCTGTTTTCAAGAATCCAAATCTGTAGATGCTTTTTAACCATTCCCAGTTAAAGAGACAGTGAGATTTAGGGACTTGAGAAGCGCACAAGAGAGAAACCCATGATGGCTTTAAAATGTATATGAAGCCCCTTCCAAAGCGAAGCAGTCAAACGTTCTCAATTCCAAACGACTCGAAAAAGTCCTGAACATTTTGAAATTGTGCTAAATTTTATATTTATTTAAATATTGATACCCCGATTTCCTCCCCCATGGGGAGCCAAAGCAATTTATAACGTCATTATCTCCTCCTCACTTTGATCCTTGCCACAACCCTGTGAGGTAGGTTAGGGTAAGAGTGTGTTGCTGGCCTATGATCACCAAGTGAGCTTCCATGGCAGAGGGGGGGTTCGAACCTGCTCTCCCAGTCTGATGCTCTAACAGTACAATTCTATTTCATTCCTCTTACTATTAGCATAATTTCTATGCCCATTTCTATAATTATAATTATACTGTGATACATAATTTCTTCCTACCTGCATGACAGCACAAAAATTGTCCACCGTTCAAAACAAGAAAGATTATAACACTACACTAACAATTATTAGCAACTCAAAAACGCCAATAAAAAGGAAAAACAGTTGGGTAGATCCTACCCCTACCTTACTCTCCCCTGAGCAAAAGTTGAAGCATCCCCCTAAGCCTAAGAAGACTGTCTCCAACTTAAATGACTGAAAGTGGTTAAGAGTGGCAGGACTGTAATCTGGAGAGCCAGGTTTGATTCCCCTCTCCTCCACTTGAAGCCAGCTGAGTGACCTTGTGACAGTCACAGCTCTCTCGGAGCTCTCTCTGTCCCACCCATCTCACCGGGTGATTGTCATGACGATAATAATAACACACTTTGTAAATCTGTCTGAGTGGACATTAAGTTGTCCTGAAGGGCAGTATATAAGTCAAATGTTATTGTGTTATTATTCCATTAAGGCAGAAGAAGGCTGCTTGGCAGATTTTTGGTTCTTCCCCACCATTATAAAAATTAACATACAGAATTCATTTGCACTTCAGTCCACCAGGGCTTTTTTTCTGGGAAAAGAGGTGGTGGAACTCAGTGTTGGAACTTAGGACCGCACAATGATGTCACTTTGGGTCTGCTGGAACAAGAGGGGAGTTTTTTAAAGTTTAAATCGCCCTTGGTGAAAACGGTCACATGGCCGGTGACCCCACCCCCTGATCTCCAGACAGACGGGAGTTTAGAGGGCAATTTAAACTCCCCTCTGTCTGGAGATCAGGAAGCCGGGCCACCATTTTCAAGAGGTGCCGGAACTCCGTTCCACCATGTTCCAGCTGAAAAAAAGCCCTGCAGTCCACAATCTAGACAGAGTTTGGTGTAGTGGTTAAGAGCACGGGACTCTAATCTGGAGAGCCGGGTTTGATTCCCCACTCCTCCACAAAGCCAGCTGGGTGACCTTGGGCGAGTCACAGTTCTCTTGAGCTCTCTTAGCCCCACCCACCTCACAGGGTGATTGTTGTGGGGTAATAATAACATTTTGTAAACCGCTCTGAGTGGGCATTAAGTTGTCCTGAAGGGCGGTATATAAATCGAATGTTATTATGTTATTGTGTAGATTGCATGTTTAAATGAACCCACATTAAAAACTTGACTTGTTTTCTGACTTTGGGGACTTCGATCCACAAAAGCGCATTCAAATATATATTTTCCACTACCAGCTGCCTGAATGGTACAGCCCAGGACAAGTTTCCCCACTTGATTCTAAGCTGCCACTCCACTTGGAGAAGGAAAGGGTTTGTCCAAGGGGTTGCTCATTTCCTGCTCCAAATCCCTTACCTATCTTCCTCCTAATAGTACTTTTTTGACCTCATGTAACTGCTACAGCAACCAATTATGGCAGATCCTTTATGGAAGGAGGATAACAACCCTAGGCAGAGAGAAAGCAGCAGGCGCTGATGAGCTCTCAAGGAAGACAGACCTTGTTATTCAAAGACAGAGTTATAAAAATAAGGGGAAATATGGATCATGTTTAGGAAGAGCTATTTTAAAATAGAAAGCTGCCGTTTACAGCATGGGTCAATAACCATTTAATTCACTTTTTTAAAACATAAAAGAAGACTCCTACATGGTGTCAGAAATACAGTCTGGCCATAAGATCTATCAACCTTTTTAGTAAGATAAATGTATCAGTGTGTTCATAAGCATGCTACTGGTAGGGAACCCCGAACTATTATCTTTGCCCTTTTCATTATTATGAATCACCAAACGAGCACTGCAGAGATTTCAGCATGCGAGTTGCCCAGCCTTTTGTCAAAACTAATTTGGACTTGTCACTTTTCAGTTATCTCATTAGCCAAAAAGTTTTGCTCAGTCCAGAGACACCGAGGCCTGGGATTATAGAAGCATAAACAATGTGCTTAGACCAATAAAATATCCCTTCTGTTCTGCCAAAACCTCAAGCATATTCTTTAGAAAGTATATTCCTCCAATAGTTTGCCTAAGGGCATAAATTGATAACAGACACAGAATAACTGTTTGATGAATTGTGAGTTATACTTTATATGGCAATTAGTCACAATGACTCAATGGAACTTCCATGTTTAGAGGTAGTAATCCCCTGAATTCCATTGCTGGAAGGAGCTTTGGCCTCCATGTCCTGCCAATGGGCATTCTGGGGACATCTGGCTGGCCTAGGGTTGCCGTTCCCCCAGTGGGGGAGGGGGGATTCCCCACTCCCACCCTCTGCCCTCTGCCACCACTCACCTGGCCAGTAGGGGGGGAAGGTGGGGGAACAGGCCTCCAGGGCACACTCCTGGGATGGCACAGTGATGACCCTTCTGGGAGTGAAGTCATCACTCTGCATCAGAAGTGCTCCTATGTGTCACACTGGGCTGATTTGGGCCCCAAATGGGCCAAATCAAGCCCATTTGGGGCCCAAATCAGCCTGAAGCAAAGCCTGTGTGTGTTCCCAAGCCTGCACGATGACATCACTTCCTGGAAGTGACAACATCATGCAGGTCTGGGAGCTCATGCATGCTTTGTGTAAGAGCAAAGAGCAAACAGAAGGTGAGTGCCAAGTCCCCCCATGCTGGGAAGGCATGGGAACCTGACAACCTTAGGCTGACCTCTGTATGAAAAAGGATGCCAGACTAGATAGACCGCTGGTGTGATCCATCATATTACTGACAGAGGCGACACTTGATCCTGTAATTTAGGCCAGCAAATGGAACCAAGTGTTGGTCATCGTATTTGTGCCTGTGTGTACTCACACGCACTAAATATAACCTGCTTTTTGTTGTTCTACTCATTAGCACCTTCTGACTTCCAGCAATATATATTGTATCCACAGCAATTGTTGCAAGGGTCTGTCAAGATTAGAATTCAGAGCATCTCGACCTTTGCACTGGTGACCATTCAAGACCTTCTGGGAAATCTCCATATGCCATGGCGGAAGCAAGGTGACCTATAAAGCAAACTAACAAATTAATAAGGTAACTAAGCAAGTTGTCATTCAGGGCCTCATATCAAAGGATTTAACTTATAATAAGCACAGAGTGTTCCCAGCCCTGCACTTAATGGGAAATAACCTAGCCAAGAACCGGCGTCCCTCTTCATATTATGACACTTTAAAGTCAAGCGCTGATTACAAACTTGCATCACTGATAAATGGCACAACAGGGAACCCTTTTTAGCACATTTACCTAATTAGCGATTATAGAGTGTTATATGATTCCAGTGCCAAGCTCCTGACAAAATGACAACACCCAATGGGAGGAAGGAATGCACATCTAATGGCTCCAAATTTGGCTTCAGATTTGGCCTGGCCTGACCTGGGACACATAGGAAAAGCTGTGGCTCAGTGGTAGAGCATTTTTGCATGCAGAAAGCCACAGGTTCTCCATCTCCAGCTAAATGGATCACGCACTAGGTGATGAGAAAGACCTCTATCTGAGTCCCTGGAAAGCTGCTGCCAGTCAATGGTCCATCAAGGAGCAATGGTCTGATTCAGTAGAAGATAGCTTCACGTGCTCCTTATTTAAGGGAAGGGCTGTGTAGAGCATCAAATTGTCCCAGATATAATTCCTGGCATCTCTGGTAAAAGAATCTGGTAGTAGGTGATGAGAAAGACCTGAAGCCAAGATCCTGGAGAACTATTGCCATCACAGTAGACTAGAGATGGGCACGAACCGGGAAAATTCGGAACTGTGCGGTTCGTGGTTCATCACATTTCACAAACCACGAGCTTTCACGAACTTGCCCGGGTTTGTGAACCGGTTTGTTCAGTTTGTGAAAACATCACTTCCAAGTCAGCAGAAGGTCTGTAGAAAGCCCATCCCCCCTCCATTGCCTAGGAAACTGATTGATCAGCGTCAGGCTGTCTGCAGTGATGAAACGAAATGCGAACCAAATGAAGTGGGCTAAAATTTGTCATGGTTCATGAGAAATGAGCTCCCATGAACTGCCAGTTCACGAACCACAAACCAGCCCGGTTCAAGATTAACTTTGGTTAGTATTTCGGTTCGTGCCTGCCTCTAGACTATATTGACCTTGATTGACCGAAGGTCAGAGAGAGCTTTGTGTGCTCAAAAAATAATGTTCCGATAGATATTGCTCGCTTTTGAAGTAACCTGATAATATTAATAACAACAACAACAACAACAACATATACCGCCCTTCAGGACAACTTAATACCCACTCAGAGTGGTTTATAAAGTATGTTTTTATCCTCATGATAATCACCCTGTGAGGTGGGTGGGGCTGAGAGAGCTCTGAGAGAGCTGTGACTGAGCCAAGGTCTCCCAGCTGGCTTCAAGCAGAGGAGTGGGGAATCAAACCCGATTATCCAGATTAGAGTCCTACCACTCTTAACCGCTACACCAAACTGGCTGTCCTATGTGACTTTACAATCTTGTAGCAGTTTAGCCTCTGGTTCTTTCCTTGCCTCACCAACACATTCAAGAACAAATCCCACCAACTTCTCACTAATTATTGGAAGCACCAAGCATGTTTAGAGGCGGTGGTGCTACCGACTCCCCTCTTTGTCCATGTTTTACCCAAGCTATTCCACATCACGTCTCTTGGTTTTCATCTAGGGCGTGGTTATTTCGATGCATGTCTGCAATTACGAGCATAACGGAAAAGGGGGTGCAACAAAATCAATCTGCTCTCCCTCCTACAGAATATTTGGATTATTATGCAAAGATGCAGCCACTGAGGCAAGAGAGATTGCAGTAAATAAGGACAGAGAAATCATTAGGGTAAGATAGTGTTTCAAAGAATAGATTATACCAGACTCCCCTGCTGAACTTCATTACAGAGATAATCAGTTCCTATTGGGCAACCCCGATGTAGGTAAAGCTGAAGGATAATGAGATTCCTTCAAGAAAAGTGAAGAATGATGAAATTTTGATGTACACAGGTGAAAAAAAAATGAACAAAACTGCAGTATGTACTTTTGTGTGTGTGATCAGTGCGGAGGGGATAAGGGCGATGCTAGGTGCAGTGCAATGAGGACAATGAGGACATCTCGTGGTTTTTACAGATGGGTGGGGGAAGACCCTTGCAGCACATTGGGTTGGTATGATCACCTTTCCTGTTTCAGGGGGTCATCTTTGGAGAACATAAGGTGTGAGTCCAGAAAAAAAAGGCAGAAATCAGGAACCGCCAATGCTGGCTGGTTATGACCCTCTCATAGGAAGCCCGGATGAGTGCTGTCGGAGCTGAGTTCTGAGCACAAATGCTGGCTTAAATAGTCCTGTGGGGAAGAGTATTTCTCAAGCCCTACTTTCCTGAAGGCCCTGACCTGGATAGCCCAGGTGAGCCTGCTCTCATCAGGTCTCAGAAGCTAAGCAGGGTCAGCCTTGGTCAGCATTTGGATGGGAGACCTCCAGCGAAGACCAGGGTTACCGAGGCAGGCAATGGCAAACCACCTGTTAGTCTCAGGCCTTGAAAACCCTGCGAAGGGTTGCCATAAGTCAGTTATGACTAGAGGGCACTCTCTACCACCCCCACTTTCCTGAAGATTGCTTGGTCTGAGAGGGTCAAGCTCCATAACTGAGGCAGCACTCCAGAAAAGCTATGGTGTCTTCTGTTGCCTCGGAATTTGGTTTGATAATGGAGGAAAGACCTCTGGTTCTGAAGCAGAGTCCAAGGAGACAGCAAGACTACTTCTATCAGTCTAAGAGGTACTCCTGCTTCTTGGGGCTCTTCCTGATCTGCGGGGTTTTGGAGGTGGCCCTCTGGGTTGGCTTTGTGATCCAGACCTCATCCAAATGTTCAGATCATCTCTTTCATAGGGAGGAACCAGAGTCCTGCAGTAAAGTGGGCTTTCTGATTGACTCGTTATATCCTGCCACAGGATATGTCGCTCTATGCAAGGGACAAACAGCCATGGGAAACTTGTCTTGCTTGTTAATGCGTTCATGAATATGTTTAAGTTCAGATAGATCAGGTGGAAAGAGAACATAAGCAAGACCCTGATGTTTATTTGAGATATTGATACCCTGTTCCTCAACCAAATAGTTCAAAGGATGACATACATAATATAATAAAAATCCAAATCAACAGTTAGGAAAACTCCAATAAACCAATAGAACAAATCATAAACACCAATATAAAAATAACATAATTTTACCATAATCCAGCAACACCAAAAGATAAACTGTGGTTGCCCATGTGACCCTTCTCTGATCTGAAATGAGGAAGCTGCACGCTTAATAGATGTTGGGAAAATCCAGTCTTCCTGCATCTATGGATTCCCTACACAGGTACAGAAAGCGATTTCATGGTAGGAAAAAAAGTGACGCGACTCCATACAAAGACATGAAAACTTTTGGCCTTCACATTCAAACTCAACAAACTCTTGAACTCTTCCAACTCTAGGAAGTATAAACAAAATGGGGGTGACAGACCAGCACTCAATAGTATTAATTTAAGCAATTTACCATCCATAGCTTTTTATTTTCCTTAATTAAAGGAGGCTACAAGAAGGTTAACGCTTTGTCATCGGTGATTAATGCTAGGTTTTAAAGATCCTTTAGAGGGAGAGTTACATGCAATGTCAAAAGGTATTAATTTGTAACTAACTCTGTTTGCTAATAGAACCTTGGGACTGGGTATGCATCCGGACTCCTGAAGGTTAATGGGAAATATTTTTAAAAAGTAAAGTTAAATAATAATTATTACAATAATGTGTAAATAATACATTTGCATACAGCTGTGCCAAAATTACATCCAGTTTATCTTAAACATTTTGGGTGTACCAGAAAAAGCCTCCTTGTTTTTGGCATTCCTTGCCCTCCATATTTAATCTTTTCATTTGTTACGTTACATTACTCTTCCTCCCAGCCTGCTTTCAGTGCATTCATCACTGTAGTCAAATCCAATTGGCTGTGTGTGTGTGTGTGTGTTATGTGCCATCAAGTCGCCTACAGCCTATGGCGACCCTATGAACGAAAGACCTCCAAAACGTCCAACCATTAACACACTTGCTCAGATCCTGCAAACTGGAGGGTGTGGCTTCTTTTATTGAGTCAAGCCATCTCGTTTTAGGTCTTCCTCTTTTCCTATGCTGATTCCGCACACCTTGGATAATGCACTTTCAATGCACTTTAGCTATCGTTTGGAAGATTTTTTGTTTCACGCTTGAAAAATTCAGTTCCAAATGATCTCTAAAGAGGATTGGAAGTGCATTATCCATCGTGTGTGGAATCAGCCCTACTGCCTTCCACTTTTCCTAACAAAAAAAGTCCAGTAGCACCTTTAAGACTAACCAACTTTATTGTAGCATAAGCTTTCGAGAATCATAGTTTTCATCAGATGCAAGAACTACCTGCAACTGCCTTCGTCAGAACTACCTGCATCTGACGAAGAGAGCTGTGATTCTCGAAAGCTTATGCTACAATAAAGTTGGTTAGTCTTATAGGTGCTACTGGACTCTTTTTGTTTTTGCTACTACAGACTAACATTAGAGGAGAACAACGGGCAACCCTGATGTGAAATCAGAGGAGAACAACGAGACCAGGGAACCACAACGATATACAAAATTTTTGTTAATCAATTTGAAGTGCAAAACATGCAAAAGTGCCAATGTGAATAAATACAACAATAATTACAATACAATTATACAATACAAAATTACAGAGTCCATCAATGTATATCACATGCAATCCAGAATAAATATTCAAAGTCCGCAGAACTCGTTCAACATATTTAAAGTGCAAAATGTCAACAGAAAGCTTATGCTACAATAAAGTTGGTTAGTCTTAAAGGTGCTACTGGACTCTTTTTGTTTTTGCTACTACAGACTAACATGGCTAACTCCTCTGCATCTATGACCATGGAAAGCACTTTTCCTAACATTATTGACTTTTCCAGAGAATCTTGTCTTCTCATGAAGTGACCAAAATACAATAGCCTTAGTCTTGTCATTTTAGCTTCTAGAAAGAATTCAGGCTTGATTTGATCTAGAACCCACTTATTGCTCTTTTTGGCTGTCTATGGTATATCTATATATTGGCTGTATAGCCACGTTACATCTTCCCATTCACTGTGGGATCCCTGACTAGTTAGAATCAGCCATGTGGTTATTGGAATGGAAACCTTTGCAAGGTGAACTTCAAGTTGTCACTAAAACATTTTCATTCTGTGGTTGGACACTGGACCAATCACACAACCATTGCACAAATCATGCATCCAATTGAACACTGGAACAGTCTTAGACGGAGTCAGAATGTATGTCTTGCCAAGAATGGTCTATCCTGGCTGACAACAGCTTTCTGAGTGCTCAACCAGAGGAAAGTCCTTCCAAACACAAGCCACCAAACATCCTTTAAATTGGAGATGCACAGGATTGAACCAGAGCATGCCCATCTCCCCATTAATTCATATTTTAGCATATGTCCAAGGTCACGAAAGCTGGCCATCAGTAGTCAAAGAAAGTAATCAAAGAAAGTTTATTTGATTTACAGCTTGAAAAATAAGCTTTTGAGAACCACAGCTCTTCTCATCAGATGCATCTGATGAAGAGAGCTGTGGCTCTCAAAAGCTTATGCTACAGTAAAGTTGGTTAGTCTTAAAGGTGCTACTGGACCCTTTACTTTTTGCAGCTACAGGCTAACATGGCTAACTCCTCTGGAGCTTGAAAAATATCACTCACTGGCTGTCTCCTGGAACATTCATGTGACCATTGCAGTAGGTTTACAGACTGGTGCTGGAGAGGGCTCTCAAGTCAAAGCTGACATATGGAGATCCCTGATGGGGTTTTCATGGCAAGAGACTAACGGAGGTGGTTTGCCGTTGCCTGCCTCTGCAACCCTGGTCTTCCTTGGAGGTCTCCCATCCAATTACTAACCAAGGCTGACCCTGCTTAGTTTCTGAGATCTGACGAGATCAGGCTCACCTGGGCTATCCGGGTCAGGGCAGATCTACGGACTCCTACCTGTCAAAATCGCTCGTCTCAAACTACTTTGGAGGATGCCTGGCTAAGGAAAGATGGAATATGAGGATCCCAAATCTGCCAGAGATACTCATTCACTGCACAGGAGAAATGTGTCAACTGATGTCTCACGAGTCAGATTTTGCTGTAGATGTTACATCTGTCATTAAAATGAATGAAGACTTTTTCCTCATCTGGGCAACGGCATCCATTTGGGGCTCTGCCCAGGAGAAAATACGTCCCGCTCTTCAGGTTCCATATAATTTGCTTTAGATTTATAATCCCACATTAAAACATGATCTCATACATCACATCTTTCTTGGGTTTAAAATATTAAAGAATGATTAAAATGCAAGTTGCTCAGGGTATCAATTGACCAATAAAACACACGCTATTTTTCTTTTCTAGCTGCTCTTCAGGTAGGAAAAAAATCCTGATACACTGAGAGCTTCAAAAGAATTTTCCCCCAGTCTACACTGCTCTTAAGACAAAAGGAAAACCACTTGGATGGGAGGTGGGAATCCTGAAGCAATTTTTTTAAAAAAAAAAAATCATACATCTGAATGTATATTTTCCCCATTTTCAATATTCCGAACTGTGGATGCTGAAAACAGGGGTCCCCAACCCTTCTAAGCCTGTGGGTACTTTTGGAGGGTGATGGGTGCAGCTCCAAAATGGCTGCCATAGGAGGCAGAGCCAACCACAAAATGACTGCCATAGGAGACGGAGCCGACCACAAAATGGCTGACATAGGAGCAGAGCCAACCACAAAATGGCTGCCATAGGAGGTGGAACCGACCACAAAATGGCTCCTGCACGAATCCTGAACCAACCACAAAATGTCAGGGAGCTAGGTTATGCATTTCTCTAATAGTAACTTCTCAGCATTTCAGGCAGATGCTCTGCATAGGATGCGAAAACAGTTGGACTGTGCCAGAAAAGGTCTTAGGAGTGCACCATATTGGGGACCCCTGCTCTATCACTCACCGCAATCAAGTGATGATTTGCACACTCACAGTAAATATTCCTGCACAAGGTTTTTAAATGGACATATTGGTCAAACATATTTTCTTGCATACACTCAGCTTGCCTAGTAAAGATCCTTGTGCTGCAATGGGAGTGTTTCTTTGATGTCTGCACACTTAATCAGATCTCCAATGGCCAATTAGAAGCCCTGCTGAACAAAAGCCCCGTCTGGCCCAGCACCCTTTCTAAAAACACTTGGAGGGCATCAGAAAAGGTGTCAGAGGGCGCCGTGGCATCCACAGGGACCACATTGGGAAACCCCGCCGTAAGATGTAGCGCAGAAGCATTATGTTAAAATATGACATTTGCTTGAAGTCTGATGATCAAGAGGCAAAACAAGTGGGTAGGGGAGGAGGAGAGGCTGTGGCTCAGTGGAAGAGTCTCTGCTTGGCATGCAGAAGGTCCCAAGTTCAATCCCTGGCATCTCTAGTTAAACGGACCAGGCACTATGTGACAGGAAAGATCTGTACCTGAGATCCTGGAGAGCTGCTGGCAGTCTCAGTGGACAATACTGACCTTGGTAAACCAACTGATCAATTTGGTATAAGGTATCTCCATGTATGCGCATGGATATTTGCATGTGTGGATATGTGACAGCAGGTTGGTCTTAACCGTAAACCAGGGGTAGGTAACCTTCTTTGGTTCAAGTACCAAAAAAATGCAGTGTTTACCTGTGGAGACACTGTTGAACTAGGAAACAAAATGAAGGGGTGGGGGAATGAGGGTTGTACATGGGCAGACGTGCTTGGAGTAAGCCAAGCCAGCGACACTGCCATATCAAGCATTTGCTATGGATGCTATGAAGGGTGGAGTCTATGGCATTATACCCCACTGAGTTCTCTCCCCCAAACCCACCCTCCCAAGGCTGCAGGAATTTCCCAACCCAGTGCTGGCAACCTCAGAAATGTCTGGTGTACTGCTAAACCTGTCCTAAACTGACAGAATGTTCACACTGAAGAATCAGGGCCAAACTACAAGTGACAAATGACACAGGTTGGACACTTGCCGGCTTCCCTCAAGTTTTGATGGGAAATGTAGGCAGCTTGGTGGAATGCTGGACAACTGACAACTGAAAAACCCATTGGACAGCAGTCGGAGCACCAAGCTGCAAGACCAGGACGCCTACATTTTCCATCAAAACTTGAGGGAAGCTGACAAGTGTCCAACTTGTGTCATTCGTCACTTGTAGCTTGGCCCTCAGGAACAGCAGGACCCAACTGGCCTCTTGGCAGCTGCCAAAGCAGAAGCTCTTTCTGGATGCATTGGTGCCGTGCTTCTATGCCAGAAGGAATGGGTTGCAGGGATCATGCCAGTGTTTTTGATTCCCATACAATGTCAGCTGCTTCTGTGGTTCATGCTTCCGGGTCTTACCTTTGGTTGACAAGAGTATCAAAAAGGAAGCCTAAACACACACTAATTCTATTGATTGATGGTTGGGCCTCTACAGCGTGTGATGAACAGGCCACCCAGCATGGTGTTCCCTCCCAAAGTTCCTTGGAAAGGACTCTGCGATCCATTCTAAAAGCATTGCTTAGAAAACAGACTTTAAGCTCTCAAGAGCTGAATTAATATCTCTGACAATCTCCGAATGTCCTTCTCGGCCAAATCATGTCATGATGACTGGAGGGAGTGTAGCAATGTGTCTAGAGCAACAGCCGAGTCTGTTAGGACCAAACTCATTTCCTCTTTGGTTTTATTGACTTCCATGTGCAGAGGAGAAACCTCGAGGCACATCAGCTGCTCGGGACGATGCTCATCCTTGCACACCGAAGCTAGCACAAGAGGGGCACAGATGCAATGCCAGAAGGATTTCCTCGCGTTCATCTGTTCCTTTTTCTTCGATGGGATCGAAATGAGCAAAGCCTCCAGCAATTTCGCTCAAGAGAGAGGAGGAAAGTAAACAGACGTAATGCGCAGCTTAACACTTTCGGCTACAGGAAGGAACACATGAGGATGAGTAAAGAATTCACGTTGCTCACAAACACATGATGCTGCCCTTTTCTGAATCCAGTCATTGGTGCCTCCACGTTGGTATTTGTCTCCTCTTACAGGAAGCAGCTCTCCAGGGTCTCAAGCAGAGGTCTTCCACATCACTTTTTACCTGTTCCTTTTAACTGGAGATGCCGAGGATTAAATCCAGGTCCTTCTGCATCCCAGACAGATTTACTACCATTGAAACACAGCCCCTTCCAGAAGATACTCTGCATCTTCTATATGGCCCGTTTAAAAGCACCATCTATATATCCTATTGTTCTAAATCTTCAGTAAGGATCAAGAGTCATTGCTTGATGGAGGTGAGTGCAATCAGGACATGCTTGGAAAAATCCAAGGAGCAACTTTCTCTGGTATGTTACAGTCCATACAGTAGAATTTGGAATAGAAACTCCCAACGTACTGTATGTTCATATGTGCTATCAAGCTGTAACTAACTTATGGCAACTCCAGCAACAGGTTTTCAAAGCAGTTTGCCATTGCCTTCCTCTGCAGAGTCTTTCTTGGTGGTCCCCCATTCAAGTACTGGCCCTGTGTTGGAAATTAGCAGAGTTAAGGCAAAGATTGTGCATTGGAATTAATAAGAACAGACACACACTCCAGTGTAGCTCCATAAGAATACTTTACTAAAGGATAAAAATAGGGTTACATTGGAGGAAAATAATAAATTGCTAAACTGACTACATCTTGCTAGAAAAGTGACTGAGAGAGACAGAGGGCCAAGCTACAAGTGATGCCTGACACAGGTTGGACACTTGTCAGCTTCCCTCACGTTTTGATGGGAAATGTAGGCATCCTGGTCTTAAAGCTTGGCTCCCCATTTAATTAAAGTTTACAGAAACCACACACCCCTCACACCCAGCAGAGGGGAAGGGGGTCTCCTGGAAAGAGCCCGATGCCTGCACTCCCCTTCCAACCGCATGTTCTCCCTCCCATAGACTGCCGCTCTGTAAACTTCAATTAAATGGAGAACCAAGCTGCAAGACCAGGACATCTACATTTCCCATCAAAACTTGAGGGAAGCTGACAAGTGTCCAACCTGTGTCATTCATCACTTGTAGTTTGGCCCTAAGAAAGCAAGTGAGAAAGACAAGTGAGACAAAGAGCAATAAAACTTCAGTATATAGCATCGCTTAATTGCCCCTCCAATAAACACATCTGCTGAGAACAATAATATAGAGTTGTTATAAGAGTTACTGAAACACCACATGTCAGGGTTGAGAGTTTGGAGGCATACAGGGAAATATAAAAGGATTTGAGTCCAGTAGCACCTTAGAAACCAACAAGATTTCCAGAGTGTAAGCTTTCGAGAGTCAGTCTTGAAAGCTTACTCTCTGAAAATCTTGTTGGCCTCTGGGGTGCTACTGGACTCAAATCTAGCTGTTCTACTGCAGACCAACATGGCTACCCACCTAAATTACCCTCCTGGAAGGGATGAATAACTTATCATGAATTGCTTGGACAGAGCAGAGCCAGTGTGCCATGCTCAGGGGTCATTTCATAGAAAAAGAGCTGGAGGAACTCATTAGCATAACTTATTAGCATAACTCATTAGCCTATGCCACGCCTCCTGCCATCACCAGAAGCGTGCCATTAGTATAACTGATTTGCATATGCCACACACCCTAACCGCCTATTCTGGCTGTTTTGGACCCAATCCTGGTCATTCAGGGCCGAAATTGGGCTGAAAGGGGGCCCAAAATGGTCAGGATCGGGCTGCTGATGAGCAGGAGAGTGATCCACCACCCGTCAGTGGCCTGATCTGGGCTGTTTCAGCCCCAATCCAGGCTGAAACAGGCCAAGACTCAGGTGGGTGGGGCCACCTGACATGTGACCTCTTTGGGGAACTGCCGGAACTGCGTTCCTGTGCGTTCCCCCTTGAAATGAGCCCTGGCCATGCTTGTACAATTGGGCTAGGCTTCAGGAGAAAGAACCATTTTGGTCAAGGAGTGACATCAAAGCAGTCACTTTCTCTTTACCAAACCTATCTTATAGGGTTGTTCTGCGGATAAAATCGAGGCAAGGGAGAAAGGGGAACTACCTGGAGCTCCCTGGAGGATGTTGGGGTAAAAACCATGATTGACGCATCAGAGTCAACAGCTTGACAGAAACAGATGACCCACTTGCAATACCATCCTTTGGCCATCTGTAGTGATATCGCCGCATCACAACAGACAAGCAAGTTCTCTTCTGACAAGTTGCTAGACTGGAGCCAAGAGCAGGTGCCTAAATTCTGCTGCTTAGTATGTCTGCCACCTTATATTATGTGAACCACTTTGCACGATAAAGTGCTATATAAGATGTCATTTGCTGCAGTCATAACTTGACATCTGGCAAGTTAATTTATTTCCAGATGTCTGACTTGTTCAGATTATGCAAGGGATAAAAAAATTCTTCAGAAACTGGGAGTGTAATTTAACAAAATATGCAACCAAAAACAAATTAAATAACAAAATATTTTCAACTGAACATTCTTGTGTGTTTTCTCAACCTTTGTCCTCGAATAGTAAAGGGGAGGGGGGTGTTTTTCAATGACCAGCTCATGGCTCTTGTTCATCATTTATTCTTGACCATGGAGGACTTTACAACAGGACCGTTTCCCTAAGGTTGTCTTAATTCCGTGAAATATGAAGAAAAGATAAAACCCTAATTTTTTCCAAATGCACTTCTGTAATATTCCACTCATTCTCCATTTTACAAAAGCTTCTAGAAGAACTCTGGGGGCTCTTTAAGGTGAGAAATGAAAGTGGTAAAATGCATTTTTAAAGGTTCGAATCCCCACTCTGCCATGGAACCTTGCTGGGTGACCTTAGGCCAGGCACACACTCTCAGCCCAACTTATTTCACCCGGTGATGGTTAGGAGAAAAGGTGGTGGTGGAGAGTGTCCTCAAACTTACGGTGGCCAGGGGTGACTTATGGCGACCCCTGGTGGGGTTTTCATGGCAAGAGACGGTGGTTTGCCGTTGCCTACCTCCGCAACCCTGGTCTTCCTTGGAGGTCTCCCATCCAATTACTAACCAAGGCCAACCCTGCTTAGCTTCTGAGATCTGACTAGATCAGGGTCACCTGGGCCATCCAGGTCAGGGCAGGATAAAAAGGAGGAGGGCAGAATTATGATGTAAGCTGGTTTGGGTCCCCAGGCAGGCATTTTCAATTGTAGCATGAATTGTAGCATTGAAGCATAGCTCAGACCATTTTGGACACATCTGCACCAGCCTTATAGAGCCAAATTACATCTGGAATTCCAGTCCTGGAAATCTCGCATTGCATGTGGTTTGATTCTTATTCCCAGTAAAGTGGTGATAAGGAGTAGCTGCTGAAGGCAGCCTTAAAACAGTTGCCATGATTGGTACTGAACCCAAAACAGACGATGCCTGCTAAAGCAGCAGCATTTATACGGACAGTCTTTTACCACGTCAGAAACTGGCTGTCAGTCCTAATGGATGAGCTGCACTGTACAGTAAACGTCATGATGTAAATGTGACCTGTCTGTGCACCCCAAACACTCCAGGGGGGAAGGGAATTTAAGTCAAATTAATTGGTCCCTCAAACAGCGTGAATTCCAAACGCCTGCAGACGATATCCTGTGGTTGAAGCCAGTGTCAGATCATAAGTCAGCAAAACTGCTGTTGTATGAAAACACATCTGTTAATGTCAACCCTTGTGCCTTGCACTCATATTTAATTAGTACAAGTGCATTTTTTGAAGAAGAAAAACTCTCATCCGTGGACAGTTCTTTCTATGCTAGTTTCTCTTGCTTTGACTTTTCTTTTATAGTGCAATCCTAAGCAGAGTTACTCCAGTCTAAGTCCATTGATTTTAATGGGCTTAGACAGGAGTAACTTTTCTTAGAATTGCACCATCAGGGCCATACATAAAGCGACCTTATACCGTGTCCAGTCATCAGGCTATCCAGGTCAGTATTGTCCACTCTGACTAGTTGCAGCTCTCCAGGGCCACCAGGTTATCTCTTTAGGGATTTTTAAAATTGTATTTTATGTTGAGCTCGGTTCCTGCACCTAAAAAAATTGTATTAACTATTTATAATAATAATAATAATATTATTCGATATATATACCGCCCTTCAGGACAACTTAATGCCCACTCAGAGCGGTTTACAAAGTATGTCATTATTATCCCAACAACAAAACACCCTGTGAGGTGGGTGGGGCTGAGAGAGCTGTGACTGAGCCAAGGTCACTCAGCTGGCTTCAAGTGGAGGAGTGGGGAATCAAACCCGGTTCTCAGATTAGAGTCCCATGCTCTTGACCACTACACCAAACTGGCTCTATTTGCCTGCTTTTTGTGACTTTGGCATCTTTGCAAGAAGTTATTGCAAGAACTGATTGCAAGATTACCAGAGTTCATGGGCAGACAATGAAATACAAAAAACATTTAGTAATGTCTCAGCTCAAAAATCTCAGTCCCCCCCCCTTTTTTTTCTTCTGTGTCTTTCTTAACATTGGCAGAGGGAAATAAGCAGTGCAGGGGCGGGGGAGCAGCTCTGAAAAAAATTGTGCAACAAGATCCTGCAAATGGATGCACCCAAATTCATTTGGCCACATCTGTCTAGCTCGCTGAATGATTGATCCATGCTCACAAACGGCAGGTAGTACATGAGCTGAATTGGTAGGAATTTTAACATAATCAGTCCCAACACCCAATACTGGATCCTTGTTCTTTTAGCAACAAAAATGCCAGCACTGTTTCCAAATCTCTTGTGCTCTCGTCTTGCACGTCACTTACCCAATGACAAAAAATAATTAACACAGTCATACAAAAATGTAGACCTCTAGGAGGCTTTAATCTGACTGTCTTTTCAGGGTCATCTCTGTTATCAATACATGACGAGTTAATGGGCCTTAATTATAAAAGCAGCAGTAAAGCAATTAAGCAAACTGTGGTATTATGATGACTCCCAGCTGTAGCTGCCTGTTTCTCCCGCGTGTTCATTCTGAGATAACAGATATCCTTCCTATTGTAAACAAGATTAATCTTCTTAAGCCCTACCTGAATCAGGGTCTGAGAAATTTATTTCCTTCTTTCAAACCAAAGCAGGGATTGGCTGCACTGGTCATTCGGGCAGCTGCCGAGTTCCAGTTCCCTTTCACAAAACTTTTTCACCATGGGAGCTGCTCCTTTTCATAATATATACAGGATGTTTAAAGCTCTGAAGCAAAGGGGAGGAGCCCGCCATGTGGCTCCTCCCTCATCAGCTATATCCAATTTTGTGGGAGGGGCAACTAGAGTACAGAGCAGAAGGACATTGTTGGCACATGAGGGCATATATCAGATTGGAGGATGAGCAGCTGTAAGAGCCAGAGACAGTGTAGTTGATGCCATTGGGTCCTGTAATTGTATTCCCTGGGTAGATATAGGGGCAGAGCTGGCATCTGGGTCTGTTGCAGGGCCTGGTACCTGTGCTGGTGACTCTGCTGGCCGTTTCATGATTGTAAGTGAGAAGTCGTTTAAGACTGGGGGGCTGTCTGTAGGCAAGGAAAGGTCTTCCACCCAGGACTTCTGAGAGAGAGGTATCATTTTCCAGGATGGGTTGTAGCTCACTGATGATACGTTGGATGGGTTTGAGCTGGGAGCTATAGGTGACAACCAGTGGTGTTCTGTTGTTAGTTCCTTTAGGTTTGTCCTGGAGTGGGAGAACACTTCAATCTTCCAGGACATTCCACCAAAGACTTAAAGGTCGCTGTGGTTCAACAGAAACCTTTCAAAAACAAAATCCAACGGGAGGCTGCTGAATTGGAATTCATATGCAAATTTGACTCTGTCAAGCTGGGACTGAATAGAGACTATGAATGGTTATCGCATTATCACAGGTAACAGATTCCCTTTACAGAGGCGTGGTCTGGGGGAGCCCAGTGACGCCTGGTGTGGGCTTTCGGGGATCACAGTTCTCTTTGTCAGATGCAGCTGGCAGGGAGAGCTGTGGTCATCGAAGGCTTATACTACATAGGAATTGGATACCTTCACTGCTACAAACTAATAGGGCAAACTGACTGCACACCAAAAGGAGATGTTTACATTTCCAAGCAAAGGAATGTTTTGACTGCCTCCACGCTAATTGCATTCTGTCTCCTTGTGATATATGTCCCCTTCTTTCTCCCCTCTCTCCCCTCCTCTTCTGTATTTGACCAGTTCGGATCATGCATCTGAAGAAGAGAACTTGATTCTCGAAAGCTTATGCTACAATAAAATTGGTTAGTCTTAAAGATGCTACTGGACTCTTTTTGATTTTCCCATGGCTTAAGAATTCTCACCTTTGTGGCACAAGAAAAAGCTACGCTGCAGTTTGTCAAGGAGTTCCAGACCCCTGGGGCCCAGCCCAGCTAAGGGGAAGGGACAGAGGCTGCCTGGAAGGTCCTGTTGCAAATAGCAAACCAGATAAGCTGCCACCAGCTCCCCAGTCTATCCCTAGGCTAAGGAGTTCCAGAGCCTATTAGGGAATTTAGCCAAAGCAAAGTCTACCTTGCAAGGCTAAGCTTGCAGGCAGAGTTCACAGCCAAAGATTAGTTGTTTGGTAGGTGGATCTCAAGCACACATAGGGTGAGTTCAGCAAAGGTTTTATAGCAGTGAGGCTTCAGAGTCTTAATAACCCACACAAGATAAAAAAATAAAGTTTTATTAATTCTAGGTGCAGGGCTATCACACACGAGACACAAAGTGACCACAAACAAAAACCTACAGCAGTAAGCTCTACATACCACATTAAATTCTTAGGAGGCAAAGCAAGTTGGTTTCTCAGTTGCAGTAAGCAAAAGTCCCACAAAATAGCAAGGCAAAAGATGGAGCTTCAGTCCTTCTCATCAAATAGAGCCAGAAGCAAAGCAGAAGAGCATGGGCAGAGGTCTAAGGCAGACACTCGACATAAGCTTCTCCATGTTGGTTAACAGCCGGTTTATATTGGTTCAAGCTGGAACCAAAATGAGGCAGGCCTGACCACACCCACTCCTAGTCTGACCACATCACCTGACAAGTACTCAAAGGGACGTGTGGAAGGTCTGCAGCTCTTGGCACACGACCCCAAACTGCAGGTGTGAAGTTAATTACCAATTAGCCAGCAAGAACAGCTTATCTTGACTCAAGGACAGAGCATACATAACTTACTACTAGCAAAAGTGAAAAGCCTCTCCAAAAAGGGGGGAGGGAATTTCTCCAGCCAAGGAAGCCTCCAAACCAGCTCTCGAAAGGGCTTCCCATACTCTTAAACATAACGTTTTTTCTTTACACAGTTGCTCTGATGTTTCCAATTGCTAACTTCTTTCAAGGAATTGTTCTTTATTTAGCGCTTACAGAAAAGAAGAGATGCACCACAACAGCCTTTTGCAATGCCACATTCTGATATCTGTAATATGGATAGATAAACACATAACTGCTGCCCAGCTAAAAAATATGAACCTACAGGACAATATTGGATCAAAATGCACCAACATGGTAAAGATTCAAACTGTTATATTTGCATTACAAAGAAATGGAATCATCTCCAGATTGTTACATCCATTTGGTGCATTTTTTTCTTGAGCAGAATGCCAAATAGGAATATGTCTGCGCAGGCCAAAATAACGATATTGGGAGAGGGAGACATAGGCTTAAACTATTAGGCCATGCTTCAGATTAAAGGGATCTAAACATTATCAGAGAAGAAACAGGGTTACACATGTATCCTTTGGCTATCGATATATCTAATTCTCAATGTGGCCACATCTGGGGAGACTTAACTCCATAAACTGGAGCCATGAACAGACAAAACAGACGTTCTTATAAATCTTTTAAAAATATGAAATCTAACCCCAACCAAAACACTGGGGAGGATTAAAACTCACCAAAATAACAGAAGAGGTACCTGTAGCTTTAAGAAACAAATGCTTTCAGCAGCTGCTGCTAGGCAACTAAAAGAATATTGCCAGCCTTCATGCCTTGGGTTCTATAAGCAACAAACGGGGAAGGAGCAGGGCTACTTTGATCTTTTATGGAGGATTCACAAGGGACAGTCCTGGCAGCAACCACCGGGCAACTTGCTACTGCTTAGGGTTGCCAGTTTCCTGAGGGGGCAGGGGATCTCCCACCCCCCGGCTCCCATTGACTATTCCAATTCAACTTGTATGGACTGTTGCCTATTTCTTCAGTGGACACAGACCTAAACAAACAGAACCCTGCTGAGCCAATATGATACATGGACTACTGACTTTACAAAGTCAAATTTACTCAGCGAGCTTTGATTTACTAAGTTAGAACTGATTTACAGTACACTATCTGCAACATTTTTTAAATGCCATTCCAGGCTAATTGCAGTACTCAGCTGATCCCCAAGTGATTAATAAAGTTCCTGACTAATTTTCTCTCTCTCCTCTGCTGCCAGATGGAGTGCAACAAATTCATCTACATTGCGTAATGCAGATTTGCACATTAATACAGAGTTTGGCGGGGGTGGTGCTGGGAACAATCTACTTCCGACTCATCTTCCCTTTAACCTTTGAAAAAACGCAAGCAAAATTAATTAATTAACCACACGCAGTTTATAATCTTTCACAAAATATCAGAAATCCCATAAGACGCCTTCTGTTGTATGCAGGACTTTTTTCAGCGGGAACACAGTGGAACGGAGTTCTGACACCTCTTAAAAATGGTCACATGGCCAGTGGCCCCATCCCCAATCTCCAGACAGAGGAGAGTTTAGAATCTAAACTCTCTCTGTTTGGAGATCAGGGGGCAGGGCCACCGGCCATGTGATCATTTTTGCCGAGGGGAATTTAAACTTTAAAAAACTCCTCCTTTGTTCCAGCTGACCCAAAATGATGTCATTGTGCAGTCTTGAGTTCCACCACTGAGTTCCACCACCTCTTTTCCCAGAAAAAAAGCCCTGGTTGTATGTACAATAATTGTAGCAATCATAGGGTTAGATTCAGATTAAATGTTCCACTAATGGAATGGGAGGTATAATTTTTGTCAGTTTCTGCTTTTTGGCGCAGACCCCTCCATGCCATTTCTGAGGATCTCCTATCCCCCGGGGAGATCAATGAGATGCTGCAGGAGGGGAGGCAAGAAATCCATATTCTACTGAGGGAAGTATCTTCCATTAGCAGAAACCTTAGTCTTGATTCAGAATTTAAGGTCTTCAGTACAATATTTCATTGGCAACATGTTTCTGGAATCAGAGCTTGGTTCTTATCTATGCACTCCTTGTTTGGAAAGAGTCTCCAAAATGGAGACAAAGGGTTGAATCCAAGGATTCTTTCAACGAAGCTGGATCCAATGATCACCTTCTGTGAGACAGCTTAGAGACCAACAAGATTTTCAGAGTGTAAGCTTTCAAGAGAAGGTTGCTCTGACTCCTGAAACACAGAAAATTTTGTTGGTCTCTAAGGTGCCACTGGACTCAAATCTTGCTGTTCTTTTGCAGACCAACATGGCTACCCACCTAAGCCTCCTTCTGGTAATTCCTTCAACCGTGGAGAAGATATCCTCTGACAGAGGGACACTCTCTTTGCAGCAAGATAACAAAAGTTACAGAAACATTTGGTTCTAAGGGGCAGAGTTGATCAATATGATTACTGTAAGAGGTCAATTAACGTCCTCAGAATGCAATCAGCTGAGATAGTTTCCAGACTTGGTCACAATGTTTTAGTGCCCATGGGGGAAATTTGCTCCTTTCTATAATCCTTTCCTCAGACCAGAGTATAAATTGTTCATTCAAATAAATAAGTACATAAATGGGTTCATCCTCAAGTTATGTCCACCACTAACAAAGCAGGGAGGACTTTGTGAACAAGGCCACTGGTTGGAGCTGGCCAACTTCTTCAGCAAAAGCGTGAAGAGGACATGACTTTCAAATCAGCGAGTGTAACTAAAAGGAATGACATGCAAAAGTTAATGCTTTGCTTTTAACAATTTGGAGCCAGAGAACATGGTGACTTTGTTGGTTTCCAGAGAATGGTGGTGGAAAATGCCTTCAAGTCACAGGCGAGATATGGTGACCCTGTAGAGTTTTCAAGGCAAGAGATGTTCAGAAGTGGTTTGGCATTGCCTGCCTCTGCATAACAACTCTATTTCCTTGATGGTGTCCCATTCAATTTTTTTAAACGTCTGATTAATAAGTCTGTTGCCTTTGCAAGAAAGTTATCAAAAATGAAAAAAATATATCTGAGCCTTGTGCACTTCTTGTGAGACAAATGACACCTCTCTGTGTTTTTGGGGGAAGGATACCATACAGCTATAATGAATAAAAAGTCATGAGAGCCAGTTTGGTGTAGTGGTTGTGTGTGGCAGGACTATCATCTGGAAAACTGGGTTTGATTTCCCACTCTTCTGCTTGAAGCCAGCTGGGGGACCTTGGGACAGTCACAGCTCTCTCAGAACTCTCTCAGCCACGCCCACCTCACAGGGTGATGGTCGTGAGGATAATAATAACACACTATAAACCACGCTGAATTGGCATCAAGTTGTCCTGAAGGGTGGTATATAAATCCAATGTTGTTGCTGATAGGTTATGAATGACTTTCCTGGTTTGTAGAATAAGGCACCTAACCTGACTATGAGTTCCAGGCTGAACAGAAAACTATTTCCAAGGCTTGAGGGGCTGATGGACATGATGTCTTGAACCCAATTTTCAGTCCTTTTCATGCCAGTTGTGAGATCAAGATGTTAAACGGCAATTCTAATGCTATTTATTCAGGATTAGTCGCATTAAGCCCTGGAACTAATCACATGGGACTTAATCTATGATCAAACATTTATCTTTTTTTCAAACTTCTGAACAAAACAAAAAATCCTCAGTCGGGTAGTTTTCCTATGTCATGTCCTTCTCCCCGTTCAGATGGTAGCTCTCAAGTGTCTCTTGGAGAGAAAGGGTCATACTCCAAAATCTGTGACTGGAGATCACTAACCTTGAGAACAGTACAATCCTAAACAGAATTACCCCCTTTTCATATCCCCTGATTTCAATGGATTTAGAAGGGTGTAAATCTTTTAAGGATAGCACTGAATTAGGGACTCAGTGGCGCAGAGTGGTAAGCAGCAGTACTGCAGCCCAAGCTCTGCTCACTACCTGAGTTCGATCCTGGCGGAAGATGGGAAGATGAGTAGTCAGCTCAAGGTTGGCTCAGCCTTCCATCCTTCCAAGGTCGGTAAAATGAGTACCCAGTTTCCTGTAGTGTAGATGACTGGGGAAGGCAATGGCAACCCACCCTGTAACAAAAGTCTGCCAAGAAAACATCGTGGTGCAACATCCCCCCATGGGTCAGTAATGGCTCGGTGCTTGCCTTTTACCTTTTACCTACTGAGTTAGGGATTGAATGTGGACCTTCCTATATGCTAACCAAGTGCTACTAAACCATGGCCCTCCCCAACAAAATCTTAACAAGACTACTGCTTTCACAAACAAAGTCACACTATTCCAAAAAAAAAGGTAACCTTGACTTTTGCTTTTAATTGCATAATGAAAGCAAAATGTAATCGAAATGAGATAGCCAGAGATTCAATCCTTCAGAGAGTTATTCAAATTCACTTGTCCCTTCTAAGAAGCAAAACGGAAGAAAATCCGTTATTAATTTTGTCAATTAGTGTACTTTGAAAGCAATATTCAGTATATTAAAAAAACATCTCCCTGGAGCGTGTCCATATTCTACAAAAAACGTTCTTGTATAATATTTACAATGAAGAAAGGTAACTGCTCAGATGTTCTTGTCAAAAGACTGTGATTTTAAAAACAGGCATTTTTAATGAAAATGGGTCTTTTTCATCCAAATGAAACAAAAAGTAGCATGAATGAGACAGGAAACATATAGTATGTCTTTTTGCAATGGGTCGTTTTAATTTCAAAACTCTTGTGTAGCAATCTTTTGCCGGGCTCTATCCAACATCAATGAAGGATTTGAAAGTACACCATAGGTAGAGAACGGAATGAGTCCCCTGTTTCAGTTCCAATTCTGCCTTTTTAAAATACATTGAACTAGATTAGGATTACACTGTTCAGAATGTGGCTCTTTAGGATTACACTGAAGCAGCCGAAGCAAAAGTTGTAAACATCTTAGAATCTTGTACCAATTTAAAGAATAACCCATCTGTTGTGGCATAACTTTTCATAAAAAAATAAACTTTGTCAGAATCAAGGATCGTTTTGAGAAGGCTGCAGAAGAGCTTTGATCACTTATGGACTGGCATCGTCCATAGAACACATTGATTAAACACTCAGTGGGTTTCATTTGTCCTTAGTGATGTCAGCTGTCAGTCACTTTTGATCAGGATTAGATGGCATCACTTGAAGAATGAGAGCCAAGCTACAAGTAATGCCTTACACAGGTTGGACACTTGTCATCTTCCCTCAAGTTTCGATGGGAAATGTAGGCGTCCTGGTTTTACAGCTTGGCTTTCCATTACAGCTGCAAGACCAGTATGCCTACATTTCCCATCAAAACTTGAGGGAAGCTGACAAGTGTCCAACCTGTGTCAGGCGTCACTTGTAGCTTGGCTCTGAGAAAGAAAAACAGCCAGGGCTGAAGCAGCAACAAAGAATGTAAACAGTAGCTGGTAGCCATAGCAGCAAAATAGAGTTAAGTTCTTTTTTTTTTTGTTTTTCAAAGGAAAGCTCCTTCCCTGGACTCACTATTTTGTAGTCAAAAAGCAAACCCAGAGAAAAATTCAGCTCAGCCTGGCAAAAATCACATATCAAATTATGGAAAAACCTTTATTGCATCATTGCTTTACATATTTATATTTATCTATTGTGGCCAGAGAACCAGTTTGGTGTAGTGGTTAAGAGCATGAATCTGGAGAGCCAGGTTTGATTCCCCACTCCGCCGCTTGAAGCCAGTTGGGTGACCTTGGGTCAGTCACTTAAGAGCAGCAGGACTCTAATCTGGAGAGCCAGTTTGATTCCCCACTCCTCTGCTTGAAGCCAGCTGGGTGACCTTGGGTCAGTCACAGCTCTCTCGGAGCTCTCTCAGCCCCACCCACCTCACGGGGTGTTTTATTGTGGGGATAATAACATACTGTGTAAACCGCTCTGAGTGGGTGTTAAGTTGTCCTGAAGGGAAGTGCATAAATCGGACGTTGTTGTTGTTATGTGAGCCCAAGTTGGCTTATGATCTCATTCTCCCCTCCATTTTATTCTCACAATAGCAGCCCTGTGAAGTAGGCTAGACTGAGAAAGAAAGACTGGCCTAAGGTCATGGCACAGTGGGGATTCAAACCCGGCACTCCCCTATCCGAGCCCAACAGTTTAACAACTACAACAAAGCTCTACACAGAGTACAGCTTTTCCTTTTGCCACAACATCTCTGCATCTGTCACTGTTTCATTTGTGTACTCTACCACTGATAAAGCAATCTTGTTATGTATGCTGACAGAGGAAACCTAAGTCGAGCTCTATCCTTCTAAGCCCATTTAAATCAAGAATGTAGCTGTGTTTAGGAATGCACTGTAAAATAAACTAAATTCTGCCAAGAATGCCCTCTGGAATTCTGAAGTAGGAACAAAACATGCGGCGGGGGGGGGGGAATCTACACTAGAATATGCATCTAGGAATGACAAATCCAGTTCAAATTGGAATTAGGTTTACTCTTTCTCAGTTGCATAACATTGCAAAAACAACCGTAAAAGAAACAAGCAAAAAAATGAGAAGTTTGCCAAAGAAAGTGTGCAGGATAAAAATCATCTTCCTAACCATTCTCAAAAATGAAAAGAGATGAAAAAAATACATTTTTGTAACTTGCTGACTGCTAAATTCTGCTAAAATAAAATATCAATTTCTTTTGGAAACCTCTTCTGTTGGAAGTTAAAGCCTTGTATCTGCAGCTTGCTTTATACCAAATCTGGGAGCTGAGATTAACATACAAAATATGTTCTTGTATAAAGCCTAGACAGATTCTGTGATCAAATACACAGGTTAACTATTTCCAGACCTACAACATGACATTAAACAAACGAGACTTCAATGGAGCTGTCCATATTGCTGGTGCTGAATTCCTATAGGGTTGAATTACAACAAAGCTGCCTTATACTGAGCGAGATCATTGGTTCATCGGAGTCAATGTTGTCTACTCTGACTGGCATCAGCTCTCCAAGAGCTCAAGTCAAGGTCTCAATCCTTTGATCTGGAGATGCTGAGGATTGAACCTGTGACCTTCAGCATGCAAAGCGGATGCTCTACCTCTGTGCTGCAGCATCTCACCAATTGGATCCAAGGGATGGGTCAAAAGTTTGTCATTATGTTGGAATGGCTCATCCTTTGGTTGAGGGGGGAAGAGCAATTTTCACTTGATTCCTCCTTTAATAGCAGACCTCCCTGTTTTGCCCCTCATTCTGTTCCTTCCAGTCCGTTGACACACTCCGAGTTCAGTAGGCTGGAGGAAGAGAAGAAGGCAGGAAAGTTTGCTCTGCCTGCTTCATTCTACTAACAGGGCTTTGGATCTAACCCAGAGATTCTGTGCCACATATTTCATGTCTTATGCTGGAGATCAGTCTCTGGTATCCAGGGATAATAGAAAAAAGCGATATTTGGTTTTGGCTATCATCCTATCAGACATTACAAAAAAAAAACAACCCATTCCCTCACTTACCTCCCTGTCTAAAATATTGACCACCGCATCGCAATCTCAAATTATCCATACTAAATTATTGGCAATAGCTGCAGAGAGACCATTTGGAATACAATGAGGAAATAAAAGCAAGGACATTGACAGTGCTGAAATATTAGCAAAACACGGAGACTACTTTTACCGTCTAAATGGCACCAAAAAAATGCATCAATCTTAAATAAAGATCAGTTTGAAACAGAAAATACTACAGGTACGTTTTATCAATGCTATGATTATCATCTCCTGTGAAGCTGGGAGACAGTGATAGGTTTCAATTTGATACAGAGAAAAGATTTTATAGGACTAAACCTATACAAGATGGAGCTTCTTTACAGAAATATACACATCGTTAATAGTCACCTTAACAGCGCAATCCTAAGCAGAGTTACTCCAGTCTAAGCCAGTTTGGCATAGTGGGAACAGCAGGACTCTAATCTGGAGAGCCAGGTTTGCTTCCCCACTTTTCTGCTTGAAGCCAGCTGGGTGACCTTGGGTCAGTCACAGCTCTCTCAGAGCTCTCTCAGCCCCACCTTCCTCACAGGATGATTGTCATGAGGATAATAATAACACACTTTGTAAACTGTTCTGAGTGGGCATTAAGTTGTCCTGAATGGCAGAATATAAATCAAATGTTGTTGTTGTTGAAATCAATGGACTTAGACTGGAGTAACTTTGCTTAGGATTGTGCTGTAAGTTTCATTTCCATCACTGGTGAATCTACATAGGAAAATGTCAGTTGAAACCAAGTGGGTGGTCTTCTTACCTTGGAAGTTCCTGTGTCTTTGGTTCCTGGGGTCATAGTAGGATGTGATGTATGTTGGTTTCTTAAAAACGTATGGTTGGCCATTGTAGAAAATGAAATTCTGGACTAATTGGGCACCAAAGTTATACTTCGCCTAGGGCACCAGGAAGCTTGGGCCAACCCTGGATGGATCATTGTACCAAGTACATTTGGACTTCTGGTTCATCATATCCAAAAGGTTGGGAACCACTGCTATAACCAGCGTGGTGTAGTGGTTAGCATGTCAGACTAGGATCTGGGAGACCCAGGTTCAAATCCTCACTCTGCCATGGCAGCTCACTGGGTGACCATGGCCAGTCGCAGTCTCTCTCTGCCTAACCTTCCTCACAGGGTTGCTGTTATAAGCCTAAAACAGAAGGCAGAGCAATGATATTATAAGCCACTTTGGTTCCTTCATTGAGGAGGCAAGTGAGATGCAAATATATCTAAATAAAATATAACAGATGAGGTTGAGGGGGCTTCTTTGGGGTGGGTGAGATGGGAAACTGAATACTGGACTCTGAAGTCAGTTGCTGGCTGCTTCCCAGACTCCACGTCCAATGTTCTTTTACGTGTTCTGGCATCACCTTGAAAGATGATGCATAGTCCACTTTGAGTCCCAGTGAGCAAGGCACACTACAAAGGAAGAAAAGATGAACAGATACAAATCGATATTAAATCATTATATTATAGCTTCCTTTTCCAGCGTCGGCGCATGGAGGCTGTGAGCAACCCCAGGCGGGAGCGTTACCACCAACCATGGCCAAGGAAGGCATTGCTGCTGGAGGTGTAATGGATGTTAACACTGCCCTTCAAGAAGTGCTTAAGACCGCACTTATCCATGATGGTTTAGCCCGTGGAATTCGTGAGGCTGCCGAAGCCTTAGACAAACGCCAAGCCCACCTTTGTGTTCTTGCATCGAACTGTGATGAGCCCATGTATGTCAAGCTTGTTGAAGTACTTTGTGCTGAACACCAAATCAATCTGATAAAGGTTGATGACAACAAGAAACTGGGTGAGTGGGTAGGTCTCTGCAAGATCGACAGAGAAGGAAAACCCCGCAAAGTTGTGGGCTGCAGTTGTGTGGTTGTAAAAGACTATGGCAAAGAATCGCAGGCCAAAGATGTCATCGAAGAGTACTTCAAGTGCAAGAAATGAACAAATAAAATATTATGAGTCTGACAAAAAAATCATTATATTATAAGGGGTGAAGTGAGCAATAATAAGCATAGCTCGATCCACTTTGATCAGCTGGGCTGGCAAGTGGATGTAAAAATTCAGCGGCACAGAATTTTTTTCAAGTGTTCCCGAACAATGCCGTAGGATTTGTTTTGCTGTTCAATTCCTCTTACACTGAAACAGCATCCCAAAGGATGGATGGATACAGTATGCAAAATGTCTATTGAGTTTATTTTCTTTTTTAAAATCTCGCAGTGAAACAACAATATCCTCATAACAATCTGCACAGCTTACGGGAAGCCTATCAAGTGAGATTTATTTATATAATATAATTAAAATGTGCCATGCTATGGGAGGGGGAAGAAATCAGCATTGGTAATCAGAAAGGTAGGAAACAAATATATAAACCACAATTCAAAAAGACATCACGGGGAAAGAACAAGTCATAAATTTTAAAAAACAATGAAATGCGCAATCGATACCTCAGTCAAAAAATGTCGGAACAGAAGGAGAAAAGTGTGTGTATGAATGTATAATTGAACGAGAGAAACCAGTATAACCAGACATAGTGATTTTCTAAAGACAAAGAAACACATTCTGGATATACGTGGGCTGTGGACCAAATGATAGCTATCACATGAGATTTGCGCTATATCATCCAAACACTGGTTATCCATTACATTAGCTAATTTCTCAGAGAGAAATGTGAGCTATAAATATCGAAGAGGAAGAAGAAGAAGACACTGCAGCAATTCTGCTGGGAATGAGCCTCTGGAATCATAAAGTTGGAGGAATCATACGGGAGCTAGATTCCTCTTTCTCCTAGGATCTTTTCAGCAGTGAAGTATGTATAAATTCCAAAGCTGGAGCAAGTTACTGGTGGAGTGGGGGGGTGTAGAGGTTTCCTTTCAGACACTGTAAAACAAAAGAGAATCCTAAGCTGCTTTTACTTCCTGTCCTGCTAAGCATGCCAGGTCCCCAGCACCCCAAACTCTGAGGCCCATGGAGCAAGGTTGGTGATATCATGGGTTTGGGCTAGAATTGCCAGCCCCAGATTGGGAAATTCCTGGAGGTTTTGGAGCTGAAGCCTTGAGCGGGTGGGATTTAGGGAGGGGAGGGGCTTCTGTGGGATATAATGCCATGGAGTCCACCCTCCAAAGCAGCCACTTCCTCCAGGGGAACTGATCTCTGTGATCTTAAGATCTCCCAGCAACCCTAACTCTGTGGCATCTGAACCACCACCACCCCACCCCCCATTGTGATCTGCCCCCTCCCCAGACACTACTCCCAAGTCTCCTGGAATTTCCCAAGATACCATTGGCCACCTTCGTCTTAGAAGAAGCCACTAAATACCTGGACTACTGGATGGATCAAAGATTTCTCCCTACTGTCTTAAGGATGAGCTCCAAAACTTATGTATCAGGACCAAACCCTGAAAATCTGCAACCTTATGCTCCTTCTCCTCCTTTGGAAATGTATTAAATTGCTCACTGTGATGCTGATCAAGTATATTCAGGGTACAAAACTCCACCGACATATTAGAATAGGGGGAAAAACAGGCAACCTGGGTGATGTGTGCCAGGACTGGGTAGATCATGTTTCAAATTCCCATTCAGCTCTAAACCTCCCAGAATAATCCTGGAACATTCCTCATCGAGATGTTGTATGGATCAATGGGGAAGGGGAGATTCATGTACGGCTCTTTCCAGAGGAAGCTTAAAACTGTGCTAGAAATATTATTTCTGTACCTAAAACTGGTTGTGTGAGGCCAGTCGTAAAGGGTCCACGCGCCAGTATGTTAAAAATAAATCACGTTTACCTCAAAACATGAAGACATTTTCCCACTGAATTTATATATTCCTGCAACAGAGTAACCTGCATTTGGATTTAGCTTTTGGCACGATTGGGGAGGGGAGGAATTACGCATCTTCTGATATTTCATGTCAGGTTACGTAACTCCATTACAGTAAATTTAATGGGATGTGACTGCAAACATTCGGTGAAGCAAAAGCGGTCTTGTCATCCGGGAAGTCTTAAAAAGGTATGGGATGAGCAATTGTTTGGGCCCTGTGTGTTTTAGCTGCAATTTAGCCAAACAAGAACCAAAAATGCATCTGAAAACCTCTCTCAGATGTTACTTTACTTAGCAGGTCATGTTGTTATTAAATTTTTATTTCTATTTCTGTGCTGGATCAGAGATCAGTAGTACATGCTTTTTTTCCATTTCCTTCTTTGTCTTTTTTTCATTTCCTTCTTTGTCATCACTTTTTGGCAAATTGTGGCATCTTTCTACGTTTCTGTTGAGTCCCACCATTCTCCCTTATCCCAAAACTTTCCCCTGAGTTTAGGGGAACACAGGAACAGCACTGGGTGTGGGGAGGGTTTGGAAAGACCAGGAAACAGTAAAGAAGAGCCAGCAGTGGTTAAGAGCGGCAGGACTCTAACCTGGAGAGCCAGGTTTGATTCCCCACTCCTTCACTTGAAGCCAGCTGGGTGACCTTGGGTCAGTCACAGCTCTCTCAGAGCTCTCTCAGCCCCACGCACCTCACAGGGTGATTGTTGTTACGGGGATAACAACAGCATACTTTGTAAACCACTCTGATGGGTGTTATGTTGTCCTGAAGGGTGGTATATACATTGAATGTTGTTATTATTATTATATTATGAAGTGAATGAGGTTGGGATCAAATCCATTATTTTTCTATAATAAAACATTTCGTAGAATAATGGCTACTTTTATAACAAATTCGTGACCACTGGAATAAGACGAGCCAGTAGACCGGGTTTCAAATTCCACTGAACATACATACAACTCATGTACATGGAACTCTTGATTTTTTCTTTATATGTATGTTGGGTAATTCTCACGATCTATTCTGCTGTGTACTGCCTCTTTAAGAAGTAACCCAGAAAGCCTTAGTGCAAGCAGGAAGTAAGAAGGACATAGTTTCATTTCCCTGCTAGTAATTTGCAGGAATGTTGGGCCTACCCAAACTGTTCAGTACAGCATTGCCAACTCTGGCTTGGGAAAATCTTGGACACTTAGGGGTGTAAGAAGTGTGGGAGGGTGGGATTTGGGGAGGGGAGGGGAGCAATCTCAGTGGGGTATCATGCCATAGTGTCCACCATCCAAGCAGCCATTTTCTCTATGGGAACTCATCTCTGTGGTCCGGAGATCAATTGTAATTCCAGGAGATCTCCAGGTCCCACAACTCTACATAGCAATCATTTATAAAGAAACACAACAGCCCAACTGGAAACCCCGGCACCGCTGTTTGTTTTCCCTTTCTCCTGAAACTCAATTAGATTTTTGCAACACAAAAAGAAAAATCGGAACCTCCAACGCTCAGCGCAAGCCTGGCGCGTAAAAAATGAACGTGGCGTGTTCCCCTGAAGGAAATGATGGGTAGCCTTCTTCAGCCCCCATTACGGGTAATATCACTTCATCACCCAAATACTTCTCCCAGCTGCAGCCGGCTGGCAAACCCCAGTCACAAGAAAAACTCATCTGCATATGGCTTCTGGCCTCGCTCAGTAACGTAACTTGGTAAGACAAATTACGGTGTCAAACAAGAGCTCATTAAAATTTTTATATCAGATTGTTGTGTTACCCTACGGCCCCTTGATGCACATCTCTCTCGCTGGCTTTCGCTCGCAGTCCCTAAAGCTCAAAGATTTTCAAGGGCACCTGGCACGCCAATTATATATCTTAAAAAGTTGTTTGCTTATTAGTCGAAAATGAAGCATACAGCCATCACTAATTCACATTTCCTAAAAATATAGCTCCATTACCCAGTCAAGCAACTCTGCTGAACACTACGGAATTCCAGAATGTGCTTTATTTATGGTGATGCTTTCTGCTGAGGCAACTGCAACAATTAAATCCATTGAAATGGGAATTAAGGATATTTTCCATTCATGGTCTGGCTCTTCTTTTTTTCCTCCCTTCACTCTCTTAAGAAAGGCTGCTTCTTAGCCCAAAGCAAATCAAGATGTTTTGACAAAATATAAGCAGACATAAGTCCAATTTCTGAGCCAATGTAGTTTAGTGGTTATAGTATCAGACTAGGCTCTAAGAGACCCAGGTTCAAATCCCTGCTCTGCCGTGAAGCTTACTGGGTGAACTTGGGCCAGTCATTCTCTTAGCCCAACCTACCTCGCAGGGTTGTGGTAGAATAAGGTGAAGAAGGGAGAACTGTCCAATGAGCTCTTTACAGGAAGAGTGAGATGGAAAATGTACTGGACAGATTTCTAATGTGGGAATTATGATGGAAGATCAACACTGAAAACGACAGAGCTTAGGGACAGAGTAGTGATAAATTTGTCCCTTCAGATTCAATGGGTTTCAGGGCAGAATTAAGAAGTTAGATACAAATGACTGTGGCAAAATCATAGCCACTTATTTTGCTTGAGAAAATCCACCTTCAGAGCAAAGAGATGGCCAGAGTGCTTAACCCTTTCCTCACCTTAAAGCTTGTCTACTGCAACTGCCTTTGTTGAAGAGCTTTGCCTCCAAACAGATGTTTACAGTTTCTGGACTTCAAAGGTAAGAAAAAAATAGCTCTGGGACTGAGGACTGATCAGACTGCATTCTTTTTATAGTTTATATCCTGCTTTGAGTTTCAGTGAGAAAGTGGATTCCACGTAAAGCAAATAAATAAAGTAGACATTGCAATAAAAATCCCAGGCTCTGGGCCAAGCTATTATTTATTATTGGTACATTTCCTGCTGCCTGCTCAGGTAGGGTTTCTGGGAGTGGTGCAGTAGGGATCTTGATGGCTGGAGGAGAGCCTGCTGGCCCCCACGAACAACAAACATATTCATGAGCAGGTCATATTTGCAAGAGAGGTAAAAACTTTCCACTGCAATTCTGCAGTAGCCTACACATCTTTTCCAGGAAGTGAGGAGTCTTGCAAGACTCCATCCTACAGTGAGGAAGATTGCTCAATTGTCAGAGGATGCAACTCAAAATCTAAGATCAAACAGAAGAACCCCATCTAAGCTAATAGAGAACATCTGTTAGATCTGTAACAGGACTAGAGATGGGCACAAACAGCAATACAAACTAAAAAAAACCATGAACAGCCCAATCTGCTGTTCGTGAACAAGCTGTTCGTGAGGCCCCATTCTAAACGAACAGGTGGTCGTTCGTCTCGCTGTTCATCAAGCCAGACCATCTGGCACCTGCAATCAATTCCCTTGGCAACCGGAGGAAGGGATTGTCTGAACTCCTGCTGTTGCCCTGGAAACCCCCATCTAAGCCCAATTTAGCTTGATAGGCAGGTCTTCCTTTCAAGTGTGGAGCTCCAAATTTGTTACAAGGAAGCAAAGAGTGGGGTGAGGGGGGTTCCCAGCTCTGGTTTTGCAGACAGTGAGGGAGAGACAGTTGCTGTTGGCATTTTGATAGAGAGACAGGGAGAGTGCATTGGAGCTTGAATTTTCTTTGTGTGTGGTGGGATAGGGATCTACCCCTTCAGGTTTCAGGGCTGCTGCCAGGCTCTGGGGCCAAGCTATTATTTATTACTGGTACCTTTCCTGCTGCCTGCTCAGGTAAGGTTTCTGGGAGTGGTGTGGTAGGGATCTACCCCTTCAGGTTCCAGGGCTGCTGCCAGGCTCTGGGGCCAAGCTATTATTTATTATTGGTACATTTACTGCTGCCTGCTCAGGTAGGGTTTCTGGGAGTGGTGTGGTAGGGATCTTGATGGCTGGAGGAGAGCCTGCTGGCCCCCATGAACAACGATCATGTTCATGATCAGGTCATGTTCGTCAATGTTCATTGTTCGTTGTTTGTTGTTTGTTGTTCGTTGTTCACGGATGGCAACGAACAATGAACACCACGTTTGAGGGGGTTTTCTGTTCGTGCCCATGCCTAAACAGGACTCAGCGGCAGGGCAACTGCTTTCCTGCGACTAGGTTCTCTTCCTGGCCTCTCAGATTTAAAGATCTCAGGTAGTAACTGTGAGGAAAGACCTTTCTCTGTCTGAGATCCCAGAGACAGATCAAGATGGGTAGCTGTGTTAGTCTGATGGTAGCAGTAGAAAAGAGCAAGAATCCAGTAGCACCTATAAGACTAACAAAATTTGTGGTAGGGTACGAGCTTTCATGAGTCACAGCCCACTTCTTCAGATATCCTGGAGAAGCACTACAAGGTAAACACATTGCTGAGCGAACTCAGTAAAAAGCATTTTGCACTCCGCTAAGAAGCTCTCATTCCCTGACCTGGATAGCCTCAGAAATCGGAGATCTCAGAGCGTGAGATCTCAGACGGGTCAACCTTGGCTAGTAATTGGATGGGAGACCACCAAAGGATACCAAGGTTGCTATACAGAGGCAGGCAATGGAAAACCACCACTGTATGTCTCTTGCCTGGAAAACCCCAGCAGGGGACGCCGTAAGTCAGTTATGACTTGATAACACTTTCCACCACCAAGTATCTCTATTATGTCCATGCATGCATCAAGTCACAACTAATTTATGGTGACCCCATCAAAGAGTTTTCAAGGCAAGCAAGGAGCATCAATGGTTTGCTATGTGGGCCAACCCTAGTGTTCCTTGACGGTCTCCGATCCGAATACCAACCCTGCTTATCGTCCAAGATCTAAAGAGATTGGGCTATACCATGCCAAACCTCTACGTGATTATATTTGAATCACATGAAGCTGCCTTTTATTGAATCTGACCATTGGTCTATCAAGGTCAATATTGTCTACATTGAATGGCAGCAGCTCTCCAGGCTCTCAGGTCTTTCACATCCCCTGGTCCCGGACCCCTCCAACTATATATTCCAGGGGTTGAACCTGGTTTTAATGCTGTTATCCGCCCTGAGCCTGCTTGCGGGGAGGGTGGAATACAAATACGATAATAACAATGACAATGACAATGACAATGACAATGACAATGACAATAACAATAACAATAACAATAACAATAACAATGACAATGACAATGACAATGACAATGACAATGACAATGCAAAACAGGTGCTTTACCACTGAGACACAACTTGTTCCTAGGTCAGAAGCATTTATTCTGGCTGGCAGAGGCTTTCCAAGGACTCAGAAAGAGATATTGCCTACAGTCTGATCCTGTTTTCTGGATATGCTAGGGATTGAACCTGGGGACCTGCTGCTTTCAAAGCAGAGGCACTGCCACAGAACCACTGCCCCACATCCTGTAATACCAAGGGCCAGACAATTTTTTCATGTACAGGTAGATCTTCTCATCCAGAAAGCACTAATACGTTTCTGGGAAACTCTAGGACTCCCCAAAGCACAAGCTGAAAAGCACCGCTTTGTAGGATCAAACCCAACACATTTTGAAAAGAGACGATTCCCATTAGAACCGTTGCTTTAATCCACTCATTTGTCTTTACCACAAGTTTTAGTTATCAAATAGTTTTGGCTTTAATGTTCCCTCTGTTATCACAAAGCACTAAGATTGTACAAATGGGGCATGTGTTAATTTATGCTCTCCCCAGTATTGCTAGACAGCCTCTCCAATGTTACAAATTCTTCCCAGCACGCCATGCGGTGCCTCTTCCCATAAGAATTTCATCACTTTGCAATAAAAAGGGGTCTGTAGGGATTTTGCAAGAGTTTTTTTTTTCTCCCTGAAAGGTCAATTGAGTTCGCCGACTTCTGAGCTACCAGACTGATGAAAACGTAACTATTCTTGCTCATCTGGAGATGGCACCATTAAGAGTAAAACGCTACCCAAATCCAAGAGATTACTTCGGAGGGTTCAAATGTATGCAAAATAACTTGAGCTGGCTTGAAAAGGAGAAAGCGGCATCCAGCAAAGCTCAAAACCAATGAAGCTCAGACGAATCCGTGTCCAGATCTTCCCAGGATCTTTTAAAGCAGAACGGCAGTTGTGCTTTGGATCAGACAGCATGGGGAGTTAAGAGGAGTTTTCAGCCTTTCTACCCTGAATGATTTTGCTGTTTGAAATTAACTGACTGCCCCTTCTGAGATCTGGGAACTTCCTCCCCCACCCCTCTTTTAAAGGGCTAATAAAAACATAGGGAGGTTGGTTTTGATTAGCCAAACCATGCAGGGGGTAATCTTCTCCCCTCCCTCCTCAGCCCTGATCAAAGTTAGGACCCTATGCAGCTGTAAGTCAGCTTTTAAACCTCCGGATGAGGCTTGGAGATAACACAGAATTACAATAGCTCTCCAAATAGAGAGCTCAGTCCCCTGGAGAAAATGGCTGCATTGGGGTGTGAACTCTACAGCATTATACCCCACTGAGGTGCTTCCTAAAATCCTGCCTTCCTCATGCCCCACCTGTAAAATCTCCAGGAATTTCCGAACCTGGAGTCGGCAAACACTACTGGGAAAATAGCATGATTTTTGTGCCATTGGGTTGGGTATTTGGGACAGGGCCCCCAAAGCCAGGGCTTTTTTTCAGCAGGAATGCAGTGGAATGGAGTTCTGGAACCTCTTGAAAATGGTCACATGGCTGGTGGCCCCGCCCCCTGATCTCCAGACAGAGGGGAGCTTAGATTGCCCTCCGTGCTGCGGCATGGAAGGCAATCTAAACTCCCCTCTGTCTGGAGATCAGGGGGCGGGACCACCAGCCATGTGACCATTTTCTCTGAGGGCAACCCACTGAGTTCCACCACCTCTTTTCCCAGAAAAAAGCCCTGCCCAAAGCAAATATCAACTGCAGATTGAAGACTTTGGGGGATAGCTCTACCCACGGCTACTGGCCATGACAACTAAAAAGAACTTCCCTATAGGGCTGCCACATCCCCTGACTCCCCCAATGGGAGATCAGGGGCCTGGCACTTATCGCCTGGCACTTACTGGGAAGTGATGTCATCGTGTGGGTCAAGGGGCATCTTAGGAGTGCTCCCGCGCTCACCAGGGGACCAAATCGGTCTGCTGCAGGGCACAATCCTTGTTTATACAATTCAAGATTAAGATGTGGAATTTACTGCCGGTGGATGTAGTGAGGGCCACAGCTTTAAAAGGGGATTAAATAGATTAACAGGGGATACGTCATTAGAGGCTACTAGACCCGGTGACTAAAGAGAACCTCCACATTCAGAGGCAGTCAGCTTCCATTGTGGGAAGTTGATTGGCCTCCATGCTCTGTTGTTAGTCCTCCATTGTAACTGATTGGCCACTGTATGAGACAGGATGTTCTGCTTCCGTATTTTTTATTGTTTAGTAAATGTCCTTGATACTGTATTGAAATGTACTTGATACTGATTGTACTGATCTCATACTCTGTAATCAGTCTTGAGTCTCAGTGAGAAAGACGGACTATAAATGATATTAACTAAATAAATAGACTAGATGTGCCACCGGTCTGATCCAGCAGGGCTCTTTTTATTTTCTTATGATGCTGGAATGAACTCTGCTTATTTCACTAATTTCAGTTGACTTCGCCTGGAATAACTCTGCTTACGATTGGCCTGTTTCGTTTCAGTCTTTGCAATTTATCCACCCCCTTCGAGTCTATGGAGAGGAGTAGGGTTGGGCCTGCCACCATCAAGTACATGGGAATGGTGGTTTCCATTTCTGCTTTGAGCTGGGCAGTGGCATTGTTTCGTGCTCCGTGAAGAGTTCGTTTCATTTACCTTGATTTTAATTTTAATTCTTCATTTAACTTGTGTTGTTTTCTTCTTTCTGGTTTCCTGGTAGTGCCTGTTATTTAAAAGTATTATAAAGTAGGCTTGAGTGTTTGAGAATATATTTTTTTTACTACTTCCTTGCAACGATGCTGACTTGGCTTAATTAATCTTTCTGTCGTATGAGGGGGAGTCAGCTGGTAGAAGATAGGAGACTTGTGATAAAGAGACACTCCCACACTCTCTCTTTCACATTATGGTTAGCAACGGATATAGTTATTTTACAATGGTTCTGTTAAATTGTACTTGAATAAATCATAATAACATTCGATTTATATACTGTCCTTCAGGACAACTTAATGCCCACTCAGAGCTGCTTACAAAGTATGTTATAATTATCCCTGCAACAATCACCCTGTGAGGTGGGTGAGGCTGAGAGAGCTCTGAAAGAGCTGTGACTGCCCCAAGGTCACCCAGCTGACTTCAAGCAGAGGAGTGGGAAATCAAACCTGGCTCTCCAAATTAGAGTCCTGCCACTCTTAACCACTACACCAAAGAATCTGTCTTTGTGTGTGTGTGTGTGTGTGTGTGTGTGTGTGTGTGTGTGTGTGTGTGTGTGTGTGTGTGTTTCTCTCTCTCTCTCTCTCTCTCTCCCCGGTCTGATATAGTAGGAAAAGAGGACACTTTCTTGTGTTCTCCCAAACAAACTAAGCTTGATTTTTTAAAAAACCTAATGTTAAGACTAGTAACAGGTTTAATGTCTTACAGGCGAGGAGTAATATTGATGACCCATTACCTGCAGGCATGGGAGCCAGTTTGGTGCAGTGGTTAAGAGTGCTGGGACTCTAATCTGGAAAGCTGGGTTTGATTCCGCACTCCTCCACTTGAAGCCAGCTGGGTGACCTTGGGTCAGTCACAGCTCTCTCAGAGCTCTCTCAGCCCCACCCACCTCACAGGGTGATTGTTGTGGGGATAATAATAACATACTTTGTAAACCGCTCTGAGTGGGTGTTAAGTTGTCCTGAAGGGCGGTATATAAATAAAAGGTTGTTGTTGCTGCTGCTGTTGTTTTTGTTGCTACGGAAGTAGAGGATAACCTCTTAGGAGAGTGTGACGTTTTAGGATCTCAACAATTGAATAAGTTTTTGCCCTCCTTAGATAGATTACATGAATCAGATTAATCTCCTCAGGAAATTGATGGGGATATTGTTATATACTAGTATTACAAACATATGTGATTGCAAGGAATATTCATGAGAAAATAAAGTATATGGGAACCAGTTCAAATCGGCAGTCAAACCATTCCTCCTCTAACCATATGGGGGAAATCCCTGCTTTTGAACGTATTTTAAGAATTAAGAATTGAGACTCGAAGGTACAGTTTCCTTGACTGGGCCAGTGCCGGACCTACTGCACAGCCAGATGCCGGATTCTGCACTTCCAATACATCAGAGCGTTCCTTCAACCTGACTTTTGCTTTGCAGCCAAGCTTTGTGCTCTGAAGTGATGGTGAAACCCCAGCTAAAGAGCTGAAATTGAATTTAATGTTTAGCTTTCCAACAAGCACTGTTACATGAATGGGAGGGCCCCCTCTTCAGCCCTCCCCCCCTCCCCAGAGGCACACTGGAAAGCAAGTGACTTGACTGACATTATCTCCTCCTGGGCAGAAACCAATTTCTACAAGAACTCAGCAATTTGGAACTCGGAGATATAACGTGCATTCAGGGAATCATTTTTCTCTGGCAAATTATAGGTTTGTCATTTAAGAGGTTTAAGCCTTCCGTAAGGTTCCCTCATCTCACTTTTTTCATTACAGCTGCCATCTTTGACATACAGAAGACCTGGCTGCTCTCTTTGAACAATGGCTGTGGGAACACGGCTTCTTCCTTGCCTTGCCCTCCAATAAGAACGTGCAGGCTGCAACAATGGAGTTTTTCAAGCTCTGCAAGTCTCAGATCAAGATCTGAGCTAGGAAACACCTTATCTCCAAATCAGAAAATTATTTCTTTAATAAAAGGAGAGGACGACCTGATTCTAACTTGTATGTGTGTGAGAAGTGCTGTCAAAATGCAGCCGATTTCTGGTGACCCCCAGGGGTCATTTCATAGAAAAAGAGCTGGAGGAACTCATTAGCATAACTCATTAGCATAACTCATTAGCATATGCCACACCCCTTGACATCACCAGAAGTGCGTCATTAGCATAACTGATTTGTATATGCCACACCCCCTGACATCACCTATCCTGGCTGTTTTGGACCCAATCCTGACCATTCAGGGCCGAAATTGGGCCCAAAATGGCAAAAAGGGGCTGAAAATGGCTGAAAAGGGGCACAAAGTGGTCAGGATCGAGCCGCTGCTAAGTGGGAAAGTGATCCACCACCTGTCAGAGGCCCGATCTGGGCCGTTTCGGCCCCAATCCAGGCTGAAACGGGCCCCAAATGGCCGAGAGTCAGGTGGGCGGGGCCACCTGACATGTGACCTCTTTGGGGAACTGCCAGAACTGTGTTCCTGCACGTTCCCCCTCGAAATGAGCCCTGGTGACCCCATAAGGTTTTCAAGGGCAGATGCTAACAGAGGTAGTTCGCCATTGTCTATCTCAATGTAGGTGCCTGGCCTTCCTTGGGCACCTCCTACCCAAGTACTAACCAAGGCCAACCTTGCTGAGCTTCTGAGATCCAGTGAGGTCTCAGAGCCAAACTACAAGTGACGCCTGACACTAGTTGGACACTTGTCAGCTTCCCTCAAGTTTTGATGGGAAATGTAGGCAGCTTGGCGGAATGTTGGACAAGTGACAGCTGAAAAGTCCATTGGACAGCAGTCAGGGAGCCAAGCTACAAGACCAGGATGCCTACATTTCCCATCAAAACTTGAGGGAAGCTGACAAGTGTCCAACTAGTGTCAGGCGTCACTTGTAGTTTGGCTCTCAGAAACCTGGGCCATCCAGGGCAGGGTTCTAACGCTTGCATATGAATTTTAAAAAGTTATTTAATAGTATAGCAACTTTTAAAATTCCTTCCTCCCCCATTTTATCATCATAAGGGAAACTAGTTAGGCTGAGAAAGAGTGACACTTAGAGACCGGTGCAGACTTACATTTTTGTGACCCTGAAGCTTGAACTGTTACGAGGGCCCCTTCTCAACCAACAACAATGGGGCATTGGCTGGCAGTTCGGGTGCTGCAAGCCCTTGAGAAAATTTTGAAATTTGACCAATTACAGGGACATTTTTAGGCCATATGAAATGGTTATTAGCGCATATTCTAAGGTCAATATTAAGTACTTCAATCCATTGGCTTATGATTCTGTCACTAAAATAGCCTTATTTTAATAACAAACACTTTGTAAAAACTCCATCAATTTTGTTGAAAAATTCACTCATTAAAATAAAGGTTGCTTCAGGGCCCCTGCAGGATTAGGGGCCCTGAAGCTTAAGCTTCATGAGCTTCATAGTAGATCTGCCCCTGCCGAGCGAATACTCTGGCACTGTGAGGATTTTAACTCTAACTACTATACCCCACTGGGTTCTCAAACCTGAGATGGAAACAAGTGAAATAACATGACCACTTTGGGCTAAGAAAATCCCTTGGGCAGGGTACAAATGCTTAACCATTTCCCTTCTGGATTCAATTCAAGCCCTTCCCAGCATTGCAAGGTTAAGCATGATAGGATCCTGGGGCGGGAAAAGCAGCGGGGGAAAGAAATAGTGATTTGGAGTACAAAGCGTCGAGCACTTCTCTCCCTTTTCTCTGCGACTGGTCAGTCACCACCAATTCCTGGAAATTCCTTTCTTTACCAACAACTGCCAGAGGTTGCTTACGCATCGTTGAAACTAAAAGGCTCATGGCCCTTTGCAAAATCAAAAGACAGCATACTTCTCTAGCTCTAACAGAGAATAACACAATCACACTTTTGTTTCTTTCCAAGGAGCTTCTGTCTTCTTGAGAGCCTTGCAAGGTAGGCTTGGCTGAGAACAGCCTAAGGTCACCCAACCTGTGCCAAGAATGAGCAGTGACTGAACTGGAGATTCCCCGGTCACCGTCTAGCACTTTGGGCCAAGCTACACATGACGAATGACACTTGAACGGCAAGTGGATTGAGTGGAGGGCAAGTGAACAGGGAGAAATACACTTGCCGTTCAAGTGTCATTTGTCATGTGTAGCTTGGTCCTGAATCCACTACACCACACTCTCTCTCAGTGGCAGTGCATAGACACGCCCCCCCCCAAATATTTCTTATTCCCACCTTACCATTTCCGTCTTTCTTCTAGACCTATAATCTCAAGCCACGTCTTGACAGTCTCCCATCCAAGCACTATCCACGACCAACCCTGCTTAGCTTCCAATATCTGACAAGATTGGGCTAGCCTGGGCCAGCCAGGTCAGGGCACTATACAAGGCAAGACCATAAACAATCCATTAGGCCATTGCCATCTGAGATCAGACCATCCAAACAGGAAGCTGCCCTTTCAAAGCAGTTCAAACAGCCAGCCAGGCTCTCTTAAACCCTGAATCAGCAAGCCAGAGATCGTATTTTACCCTTCATGCCACTTAGTGGGAAGAACAAGCCAGCTGAACGTGTCAATCTCGTAAATTAATTACAGTCAGCTCAGTGACCCATAACCGAGATCCTTTCTTCAATCATTGTCCATCGACTTCTTTGCAATTGCACTTGAGCCAGTATCTGACCTGCCTTACACCACAGGGAGTGCTCCCAATGGCAGACGTTGACCCATTGACATCAGATATGAACAACTCATTAGAATTCCATCCCGGTTACCTCTAGACTTGGAACAGGTCCAAAACAGATGACAGAACCTGCTCAGCATTGTTTAAAGGAGGCCGCACAGAAGGTATATAGTCAGCAGGCAACTGTATTGTAACCACAAAGGTGTATCAGGAGGAAACCTCGAACTAAAGCGACCACTAACGAGAGTCAATCCGAACAGGGAGAGGAAAGCGTTCTTGCTGAATAAAAGGGCTGGATTCCAGCTTTTCCTAATATTTGCAGGCAGGGATATTAATAATATTAATATTTGCAGGCAGGGATATTAATAATATTAATATTTGCAGGCAGGGATATTAAAAAAACCCAAAGGGTGGGCAATATCAGGAAGTCTGGGAGGACCAAGTTCGTTGCCCCAGAAGTTTATGTATGAAACATGAGGTCTAGATAGCCAGACCCTTGTTGGGCTGGGAGGTTGCAGCATCCTCTGTGCCCCCGATGTTCTTGGTCCTACCTGTAAAAGAGAAGATAACAGGACTATAGACTGCATAGTTACCATTAGAGACTTACCTTGTTTACAGATGTTTTTTCTGGGTTATTTCCCTACAATGCACCTAACAGAGAAGAAGAGATGATGTTATCTTTTAAGACTGTGTATGTATTTAGATACTCGTTATTTATGCATGGCCGATATCCGTTAGATATTGCTTATGAATTTGTAACGTGTGTATTCAGGGGTCATTTCGTAGAAAAAGAGCTAGAGGAACTCATTAGCATAACTCATTTGCATAACTCATTTGCATATGTCATGCCTCTTGCCATTGCCGGAAGTGTGTCATTAATATAACTGATTTGCATATGCCACACCCCCTGACATCACCTATTCTGGCAGTCTGGGGCAAGGGAAATATACGTGCTAAGTCTATTTTTAAGTGGTAGAGTTTTTTAAATGTTGCTTTAAAAGTATTTTATTTCATGTTTTCAATTGTGTAATAAGTTTTATAGATCAAGATGGGTAGCCATGTTAGTCTGTCTGTAGCAGTAGAAAAGAGCAAGAGTCCAGTCGCACCTATAAGACAAATAAAATTTGAGGTAGAATATGAGCTTTCATGAGTCACGCAGCTCACTTTTTCAGAAGTGATCTGTGACTCAAGAGGGCTCATACCCTACCACAAATGTTGTTAGTCTTATAAGTTTTCTTGCTGTTTATTTTTCAGCTTGCAAGCCCCCTGCCTTCACCTGTCACCCCTCCCCAACCTGGCCAGCAGGGAGAAAGGCACTGAGGGAAGGAGAAGATTCGCTCCCGTGCTACCCCTTCATGCTGGAAAATGACATCATTTTCTGGCATGACGGGGGAGCTGCAGGTTGCACCAAAGCCCAATTCATTAAAAATTGCAAAGCATTCAAGTTGGAGATGAGTACCCCCAGGGCTTTTTTTTTGGAAAAAGAGGTGGTAGGACTCAGTTGTGGAATTCAAGACTGCACAACAACGTCACTTTGGGTCAGCTGGAACAAGGGGGGAGTTTTTTAAAGTTTAAATTGCCCTCAGTGAAAATGGTCACATGGCCGATGGCACCGCCCCCTGACCTCCAGACAGAGGGGGGGTTAGTTTGCCCTCCATGCCGCTGGAGCGGCGCGGAGGGCAATCTAAACTCCCCTCTGTCTGGAGATCAGGGGGCGGGGCCATCGGCCATGTGACCATTTTCAAGAGGTGCCAGAACTCCGTTCCACCGCGTTCCCACTGAAAAAAAAGCCCTGAGTACCCCACTGTCCCCTGCCCCCCAGCCCTCTTCTCCCCACTTTGGCTCCTGGGGGAGCTAGTAACCCTATTTATTTTACTGTTACCCACTTTGGGTCCTGGCTTGGTCAGGAAAAAGGTGGGCATATAAATATTTTGAACAAGTAAATCTGAATTGGGGTGCCCTGGCTTGTTCCCAAGTAGAGAGGAAAACGGAAGAAAATTAATCCATGCTCCTTAGAAAACAATATCATTTTAAAATCCCCCAGTATATGTTGTGTGCTATGAAGTGGCTTCCATTACAAAAAGATTTTAAAACCAACGGCAACTGCAACTCACTAAACGGCCCAGCTGCAATTATTCGCACTCTCACACAATCCAATGCCGCTGTGGTTTGACAATGACAAAGCAACCTTGATTTGTAATGGGAATTTATATTCCGTGTCAATCATTTATTATTGGTTAATTACAAAGACGGCACTTTCTGCAGAATTACCCAGCGCATTTCAGGTGTTACCTCTTTTTTTTTTCCTTTCAAAAAGAAGAAAAGCATTCAAGAAGGAAAGAAAATGAACAAGAAAGTAAGGGCAAAAAAAAAGAATCCAGTGCAAATTTGGGGGGCATGGGACACAACTGCTTTTCTTCTGCAATTCTAATTTTTTTATTAAAAAATGTTAATGAAAAAAGGTTGAGGCAGTTCCAGTACACATTCCCTTTCCTAGCTGCCTTACCCTTGGCTAGATTCAAAAATCTGGATAGATAAACCTGTGATGAATGGAGAGTCACATATATACTGTTGCTAAGAAGCAACAAGGGGGGAAGGCTTTGGCCTTTGTTCCTTTTTGAGCCCCCAGGGCAACTCGTTGGCTTCAGTATAAAACAGGATGCTGTGCCAGGTAAACCACTGGTCTGGTACAGCAGGGTTTTTCTCATATTCTTACATGCTACCTTACGAAACAGCCCAACGCCCTAGGTACACCACAACAGCAACAGTTTCGTCTCCTCCTTACAGAAGCCATCCCTGACCGCTTGACTCCAATGACCCTTTGCTAACAATAATAAAAACACATACAAAGCTGAGGGAAGCGTGAACAGATGCGCTCTTTTTGTCTGCCTCAGTTGTCTTCTCTTGTCTCACAAGGTGAGAGGCTATCAAAACCAAAGCTCAACCCTCATAAGAGGGCAACCTAAGCACACTCTTTAGTTATAGTGAAGGAACTCATCACTGGACCACAGAATCTGTCAATATACACATCCATTCCTGCTGCCCCATTGGTTAACTGAGCGCCAAGCTACACATGACAAATGACACTTGAACAGCAAGTGTATTTCTCCCTGTTCACTTGCCCTCCACTCAATCCACTTGCTGTTCAAGTGTCATTCGTCTTGTGTAGCTTGGCCCTCAGAAAGCGTGAAAGTCTTTTTTCCCTCAGACTGGTGATCCCTGGCCCCAGGGAGGTTTGCCTTGCCTCAACTAGGACCAGAGCTTTTTCGGCCCTGGCACTGAGAGCAGAACCACAAGTGACAAAAGGCACAGATTGGACACTTGTCAGCTTCCCTCAAGTTTTGATGGGAAATGTAGGCATCCTGGTCTTGCAGCTTCGCTCTCCGACTGCTGTCCAATGGACTTTTCAACTGTCACTTGTCCAACATTCCACCAAGCTGCCTACATTTCCCATCAAAACTTGAGGGAATCAGACAAGTGTCCAATCTGTGCCTTTTGTCACTTGTGGTTCTGCTCTGACCTGGTGGAACTCTCTGTCTGTAGAGGCCTGGGCCTAGCATGATTTGTTACCATTCTGCCAGGCCTGTAAGACAGAGATGTTTTGCCAAGCTTATGGTGGTTGAGGCGGGCGGGCCACCTAACCGGCCTCCTACCGGGAGGGCGCATGCCCCCTTGAGCTTTGTTGCTTACTTATCAACTGGCCACACTGCCCCATGGTTTGTTGATGTTGATGTTGGAGGGTTGTGCAATATGTACGCTACTGTCTTAATCAAATTGTCTATCGATTTTTTTATACTTTACGCTACCATGTTTTTATCTGTGAATTGTGGTTGTGGTCCACTCTGAGCCCATTCGCGGGATGAGCGGACTATAAATCTAATTAAATAAATAAATAAACATTGTGGAACTGAAGTCAGTAACTGAAGGTTTCGTTTCTTCATTTAGAAAATGAGCCTGTGCCACTTCTCCAGAGAGCTCCTTGAGGCAGCTCCCAAAGTAAAACATAATAATATAATAAAAATAAATAAAATATATAAAATATATCTAAAATAAAATTTAAAATATAATAAAAATAATAAAAACGGCATCAAAAATCATGAACAGTGACAAATCATGTTTACCCCAGCCAGGGCTTTTTTTTCTGGGAAAAGAGGTGGTGGAACTCAGTGGGTTGCCCTTGGAGAAAATGGTCACATTATCCAGACAGAGGGGAGTTTAGATTTCCCTCCACGCCTCTCAGTGGCACAGAGGGCAATCTAAACTCCCCTCTGTCTGGAGATCAGGGGGCGGGGCCACCAGCCATGTGACCATTTTCAAGAGATTCCGGAACTCCGTTCCACCACGTTCCAGCAGAAAAAAAGCCCTGACCCCAGCTATGGAAAAAAACCTGCCAGAGCATTTAAAATGAAGTAAGACATCTAGTAGCCTAACATAATCCTTGTAATACACTCGTCAGTCTAAAAGCAGACTTGAAAAAATCATTTGAAAAGATCAAACTTCTTAATTACAAACCTGAGTAAAAAAGAAATGTTTTGGCCTGGCTCCTAATAAAGAGTTGAGTAGGTGCCAGGAGAGTCTCAAGGGGCAGGAAAGCACAAAAAAAAACTGTTATATGTTAGCGAAATTCTGATGATACCCTATTGGCACACTATTTCATTGAACCAGATTGTTCTATTTCTATCCATATCACATACAAAGCTCTTCACGGCCTTGGTCCAGCATACCTACAGGACCACCTCCTTCCCTATGTTCCTCCGTGGCAGCTTCACTCATCCGAACAGGGTCTCCTGCAGGTGCCACCCTGCACATGGGTGAAATCAACAGCAGCCCATACATGGGCTTTCTCTGTGGTGGCCCCCACCCTGTGGAACGGCCTGCCTGAAGAGGACAGGAGATCCCCACACTATCCTAGCTGTCTGCAAATGATGCAAAACCGAATTATTCCAAAAGGCTTTTTGCATTGTAGGGAGGGGATCTCAGATGCTTCACGAATGAGTTAAGGACCATAGACTTCACCGCTATGTTGCCTTACATACTACCTGTTGTCTTAAATATGTGCTCCTATGAGTTACTTGTGCTTCATGTGGTCTCGTGTCAACACAAGAATTGCTTATGTTCTGTTTCAACATTTCTTCAACTCTGTATTGGATTCTTGCTAATGCTGTGTCTTTGTAAAATTGTGTTTATTTACCCTATGGCACTGGTTATGGAAATGTCCTTGAAATTAAGTGTACTAATCTCACACTGTGTAATCCACCTTGAATCTCAGTGAGAAAGGCAGACTATAAATTACATAAATATAAATAAATAAATTTCTCACATACTTTCTGCTCACCATTTATGCTGCCACATTCAGCTGTTGCAGTTCAAAGGTTATTAAGAGTTGCAGTCAGCTAGTTTTTCTACACCCACACAAAGCTAAATGTGTTTCTTACACTCCAGGGTGTGCACCCCAAAAATATTCAGATTTCGCGCTTCAGATTTGTCTGAAGTGGGGGGGAAATCGGAAATACCCAAAACCAGGTATTTGAATCGCTTCGGAATGCTCCGTAAAGATTTGGAGCATTGCAAAGTGTTTCAACGGGCTGGGCTTTCTCCCAGAACCCTCACCCACCCCCACCTCCTCACCCACCCCCACTTAGCCCCCCTTCCCCTCCACCTCACTTACCTGGCTGGACGGGAAAGGCCAGATCCACCTCCTCCGCCACTGCTGCCGCCTTCTCCTGGCCCACAGCAGCTCACAAGATGGCTGGGAAGGCCAGAGCTGCCTCCTCCAGCCCTTCCTGCCCTTCAAATGTCCACTGCAATGGCCATTTGAGGGGCAGGAAGGGCCTTCACCTACTCCGCCATCACGTGCCCCCAAAGGGCTGCAGGGAGGGCTGGAGCTGCCACTGCCACTGCTGCCACCATGCCACCTCCTCTGGGCCCTCAGCAGCCCACAGGGCAGTCATGAAGGCCAGGTAGGGCAGTGGGGAAGGCCAGAGCCACCACTGCCACACTGTCCTACTGTCTCCTCAGCTGTAGCAGCCAGCTTCCTCTACCACTGCTGTGGCAAGGCCAAGGTAAGTGGGGGTTGGGTGGAAGTGGGGGACTGGGGCTGGATGTTGGGGGGTTGGAACATTTAAAGGGCCCTGCCACTTGCAAGTGGCCACTTGCAAGTGGCAGGAAAGGGGCCCTTTAAAATTCAGCTGGAAGGCGGGGAAATCCCCACCCACCCCACCTGCCAGCTGAAGTTTAAAGGGATCTGCCGCTTGCAAGAGGCAGGGAAAGGACCTTTTAAACTTGGGTCCCGAAGCTTCCCGAAGCATCCCGAATGCTTAGGGGAAACTTTGATTCAGGATTCCCTGATTTGGGAATCCCGAATCTTTACAGATCGGGTCCAATTCGGGTATTTGACCTGAATCGGAAACCCAAAGCGCACACACCTATTCCACTCTCAGCCTTGAGAGGGAGAGTTTCAAGAACGTCATGATAACTACCAAAACCACTGTTAGTATTTGTATCTTCTTAAAAATGATCTCTGACCTATTAATCAATCTTATTCTGCAATAGTAAAAGAGTTACACATACACATCCACCAGCTTCTGCCTTGGATACCTGCTTCCTTAGTTTTGCCATGTGTTTGTGGGTGCCAATTTGACTGCTCTCGTTCCTAAATGTAAACTATTATCTATCAATCCATCATTCTCTGAAGATCATGAACTTTTGATTTGACTCATTTATAAAACTGTATGAGATTGTTTGTACTCTAATCAATTTGTTGTATGTTGACTGAAAGGTATAACTGCATTCTGGGGACACTCTCCCGTTTGCATTCAAAAGATCAAATTGACTGCACCAAGGTTTATTGATAAATAAACCTTTTTTTCTTCTACTGTGGAATGTTATCATTAGCAGCAAGGTGGACAGAATCCTCACATCACTATGATAAAGAGACTAGTAGAACTTTGCGGGGGGGGGGGGGTGTGATCACAGCCAAAACTCTATCACAAATTGGAGATCAGCATCTCCATGAGTGACTTCGTAGCAAAAGGAAAATCTAACACTGAATTGTTGGCCAGAAAATAAAGCAGAAGTTTCTAATGAGAGGCTCAGAACATTTTTTTTTAAGCGTGTGAGATGTAGACGTGCACACTATACAATGCCAATCAGGGCTTCACTGTGAACAAAATGTGCAACCAAGTGGAAAGGTGCCCAGGATACATGGTGAAAGAGAGATGCTGCCAGTGTTTAAAATTTCAGGAGTCAAAAGTCTGCTTGGAATGCTCACCTTTTGTACAAAGGCAAGCATCGCAGCCCTGAGTGTATCTCCAGCTTGGATTGCATGTCTGTCATGGAAGCAGGTGGTGCGAGATGGGAAAAGCCTTCCTCCCTGCCTGTCCCTCCTTCTCCCCACCTCTAGAGTCTCAGATGCCAAGAACAGAATACCTACAAATGCCAACAGAAGAACTAGCAAAAGCCAAAGGGCATTTCTGCCCCAATAGATACCAGCAGGGCATGCTATCAGCAGCCTAGCTATCCTATAAAAAAGGCCTTCAGAAAAGTTGCTCATTTGTAGACCTTACATCTTTGAGCTAATGCAACCATTAGCTATTGAGGATGCGGTATGTGACCCATACCAAGCCAAGTCTTTTCAGCATTTCATGTTAACTGGCAGACAGAACTGGATAGCTACCCGAGCATTTTTGGCAGGTGCCATTAGCTTTGTATGTCAACAGGCACCAGTCCTGCCCCAGAGGCGTTCCAGCATAAGCCGGAGAACATTTGATACACAGAAATCCATGTTGTTGGAATCCAAGTAATGGGAGAAAGGGAAAAATACTACAATGGATCAACACAAGATCACAGAAAAAGGGTTACATCTTTGTGGAATGATTCAAAGCAAGCAGCAGAAGAGCAAATCCAGATAAGATCCAGCTAAGTTGAATGCAAGCATCTTGTATTGGCTGCTTATTGAGTGCAATGGGTCTAACAGCAGACCTGGGACAGCCGAAGCCATCTGGAAGATACCCAGACCTGTGGATGTGAACATAAAGATATTTGGGAACAGGAAACTACTTGGTAACACTTGGCAAAAGGCTCTCAGGATCCTGAGATGACTAAGCAATGACCGGGGTCATTTTGTCGAAAAAGAACTGCAGGAACTCATTAGCATATCTCATTAGCATATGTCACACCCCTTGCCATCACCTGAAGTGTGTCAGAAGGCAACACCCACCCCTCAGGCCCCTTTCCCCAAAAATCTCCAGTATGTCCTGAAAATAAAGCAGAATGAACTCAAAACAGTTTACCCTCCTCTGGAGAGCCAGCCCCAGCAGCCCTGCTTGCACTCACTCACTCACTCTCTCTCTTTCTCTCTCTCACGAGTCATGAATGAAAATAAAGCAGCAGAATGAATTTAAAGCAGCAGCTTACCCTCCTTTGGAGGGGAGGCAGTGGGGAGGAAAAGGAATCACGGCGGTGGGGCCAAAACCCACGTGACCTCTTTTCAAATCTACAGGAATACCGTTCCTGCGCGTTCCCCCTCCAAATGAGCCCTGGCAATGACTAAAGAATGGTCAGAGACTTCTCAGAAGGGAATTGAGAAGATTAAAGGCACACGATCTCTGCAACGGAAGTGCCACACTCTAGGGGAACAACTAGTGGTCCAGTGTGAGGCCCGGCCTGAGAGTAACTCTGATACAGAGACAGCAACCAATTTGTCAATAGAACACAAAGAGAAATCTGAAAGAGGATAGATACAAACTGAGAAAGGCTTTGGGGAATGGAATGTTTCCATCAGCTCATATGATAAGCCAGACAGCATGTATTTTTTCTTCCTGCATGGGCGCCAAACAAAGTTGATGGAGAGGAAATTCAGGAGAGACGAAAGGAAGTACTTCTTCACTCAAAGCACAATGGGCTTGCGTAGTTTGCTGCCACAGGATGCGCCCACGTTTGTCTCGTCCTGCAAGCTTGTAAAGGGGATCAGACAAATTAACAGGGATAGGTCCATCCAAGTTCCTTCTCTATATCCCCATTTGAGACAAACATGGCGTGTAAAAGGGAAACATCACCAACGTGGGTGATCCAATTTCAAGTAGAAATATTGAGTTCTGCTTTATCCAAGCGAGAGCTAGTAAAGAGCTGAGGAGGAGAGCATTTCTTTATCAAATCTCGATGCAAAAGGGTAGCATGCATCTCCCTGAGCTTTCCAACCCGGGAGGGAAAGAGTTTCATTCAAATTATATTGTTTAAAGAGAGAACGACTCCCATTTGTCATTGGAGTTTACTCATATCTGGCCTCGTGCTGCTGGAGAATGTTCTCCGGCAAATGATTCGACGCCACAAATATCATCCTGGGCTGCTCGACTGCTTTCCGTAATAATAAAGAAGATTCACAACCATGAACATTCCTTTGCCTCCTTCTGCACTGTGCTTGCTTTATGGCGCTGTGCAAGAACACTGCATAAGATTTCAGGCACTACTTCAGTGGCAAAGTGCAGAGGACTATGGGAAATTAAAGTCAAGCCGAGAAACGACTGGACGATCACACAGTTACTCTCCTTTTACTTTGCTTACTACTGCTACTGTGCAAGATTTATACTTTAACTACTCGGATGATTTAGGGGGTTTTATGTATGAGATGGAGGTCTTGTAGCATCCTTGGGATTAAAAGAATAAAGCAGTAGAATAAAGGTACTGACTCGGCAGAGAGCTACTAACTTCTGCAAATCGCATAGTATAGAAGCTAAGCAGTGAATCTGGAGGCTGCCAATTCAGATCTTATCTCAGCTGCGCACATGACTAAGAATGCAGGATAGGTCACAGGTTCTCCCCCCCCCCCCCACTTATTAGATGTAATGTAAATCACATGTGGATTGTGGGTTCTCTTCACTTCCTGAGGATCAAAGTATACAAGACGCACAGGCAAACGTCGTATCCTGCAAGGATCCCTGGGAATTGTAGTTAAAAAAAAATAGTCTCTTGATATGAACCTCAGCTCAGCTGGGGAGAATTGCAACTGGAGGGGCTTTCTCTCTCACACACACACTCCCTCTCTCTTTCTCTCTTTCAAAAATCCTCCAAGAGCTCAGGATGGATGGGGGGGGGGGGGAAGGTTGGGAACAACGTAACAAGAGGCAGGAAAAAAGGCAAGGTGTTTTGAGACCAAGAGAGAAACTCAGTAATTTGTCCCATTCTTCTTCTCCCAGCAGGGTCCTGTTACATCCCACCCACCCCTCACCTTGTCTCTGAGCTCCTGAAGGAAAACTAGCCAATTGGATTTTTGAAAGAGAGACTCTCTCCAGTCGAGTGGCTGTTTTTTGCAAGAACAGACCAGAGCCAGGGCCTTTTTGGTCCTGGCTCCAACCTGGTGGAAGGCTCTGTCTAATGAGACCAGGGCCTGGCAGGATCTGCTATCTTTCCGCTGGAGCTGTATGATAGAGCTGGCCCCGCCGGCTGCTTTGGAAAAGAACATGGCTCTCCCTATCAGAAATATCCACTACCAGACTATGCTCTATCTGTTTATTTATTTATCTGTTCAAGAACTTTTCAGTGAAGGTTGGGTGAAAACCCTATGGATCTTTGTGCTGTTTTTGAAATCTGGAAATTCTGTAATTTTGTAATTTTAAATATTTATATTGTACCTTTTTGTGGTTTTAAATTTTTCTTAAATGTAAATTTTATTGGCATGCTATGAAGTGTAATCTGCCCTGAGCCTGCTGGTGTGGGGAGGGCGGAATATAAATTGAAATAAATAAATAAATAATCCACTTTGCTCAGTTTTCCTCCAGTTGCTTGGAGAGAGGGATGGTTAGACTACCACTCCCAGGGACACTTGTGGGACCAATCAAGTGCTCTTCGCATGTAATTCATCTTGTGTGTTTCCATTCTGAGTGTATGGTGTCTAATTAGGATCAGGACCGTGGTGCACATGGAGAAGAGCTTCAGCCTTTCCCTCTACATAATTTCCCCAATTTGAAACAGTCCTGGTGAGTTGCTACTGGGCCTATTGGGGAAATACGTATGCATCCCCAGGGAACATAGGGGCTGCCCCAAATAACACCTGCCAAGTTTCAGTTTGGGGAAATGGCTCAAGGAGGAAGGCTGAAGTCTTGGTCCTGACACAATCAGGAATTGAAGAGAACCTACAATTCACATGTGATTCTGCTGCATCTGACACAGGTAACCGAGATACCTATGTATTCCATAATGTTTGAAGACTGCACTGGGCAGGGGGTTGGACTAGATGGTCTATATGGCCCCTTTCCAACTCTATGATTCTATGATTTTATGATTCTAAGACAGAGCTTCTCTCTATATGCCACTGTTCCTCTCTTAATCTAATATGGGAATGTTTCCATTCTACACTTGGGTCAGCCTGATATGAAGGCCGAGGGTTGAAGGAATGCAAGACTAAGTCCAGCTGGAGGCCTCCATCAATCCAGGAGCCATACACCAATCCACAAGGGCCTGGAGAACTGGAAATCTTTTCTGCAGGGAGCTGTCCAGGATTCTAAACCTGACTGGGGGGCGGGGGAAGGAGATCTTAAAACAGCAGAGGTCAGATCCCAAAATTCTAAAGGAAACCCCACTCTTCCCTGTAGCCAAAATGGGGTCCCTGATCCTGCTAAGATCTGCTGTGAGACTCAAGTGTGGGATACCCAGAGCTGCCAGGTGTGACCTTTTCCACATGGTCCTAGCTTCAGCTCTAACTCTGTGTCTTCTTCACTCCTGGGGTCCCAGAGAAGGCTATGGGTGTGGATGAAGCCAACCAATCCACTGGATCTTGAATGGAAGCAACAAAGAGTTAATAAACCTGGGTTGGAGGGAAGCTGACTTTACAGTTCCTCCTATTAAATACACTTGCAAAGAGAATATTAGCAGGATTTGAGTCCAGTGGTACCTTTGGGGCCAGCGAGATTTTCAGGGAGAGTTTAAGCTGCCTTCTTCAGATAGAGAGAGCTCTCAGAGCCTTTATACATATGTTGGTCCCAAAGGTGCCGCTGGACTCAAGTCCTGCTGTTCTACCACAGACCAACGCCACTACCTACCTGAAATTGTCTTCCTTTGTAAAAGTCCTTGCTTCCCTCCTTCTGATGATAGCTGCCGCATCAGGCAGTAAATAGAGGATTTGACGGAATTGCTTTCATAAAGTGCTTTGAAATATATGGACAGAAAGTGCTGGGTTAATTGTAACATTTTATGATCATTTTAATAACTGTCATGGTTAACATTCAGTGCCTATTTCTTCAGAGTTTTTGGCCATATTAATGCAACATCCTTTTGGAGCCTGCCTGAAGTGTGTGAAGTGTCTCTATATATCCACATCAGCCTCATGTTTAAAACAAACAGGGCGTTTTGGACTAGGACAGTCATAATTGCCTTTTGCTCAGATAAATTATTCTCCGAAACGATCTAGGGCGGCGGGGCGGTGGGGGGGACAACTCGTGGGAATATTCCTCTGGACTTTTAAGCAACCTTCTAATTAATGTTCTCATTATGACTGTAGAGATTACAAGAAAAAATTCACTGCAGTTTATCATTACTTAGATTTCATTGGGTTCAGACCAGAGGCTCAGACTGGAGTAATTCAGACAGGATTGCATTTTAAGTCCTCTTGAAATGTTTTTTGCATTGGATGCATTTAGAAAACAGGTGACATTTTTGAACACCAACAGCTTTTTTTTAAAGTCTGATATTTTATTAAAATGTCCTGCTTGGATAAGTTGCAAGGAATAATTTACGTCATTGTTCCAGTGTCTCTCTCCTGCTAGGAAGGGCTGCATTTATTCACCCTGGTTATAGTTAGGTAATTCTAGGTGTGTGTGGGTGTGGGTGTGTGTGTACAAATGTACGCAAAAGAAGTTTTGTATATACTTGCAATAAACATTCCCTCCTCCCCCGCGCAATGTATAGTTTTAAGGAAATAAACTGAATTGAACTTAAACAAATCCATGCAACTTTGAAAATGGTGTAATCTGTTTTTCAGAATTCTGCTTTTCTGGATATACAATATATAAAGGGTAAGTGCAGATCTGGGCTAATTTGAACACAGAGGACGCCCAGATTGGCATGCATTGTTTTCAGATGAATCTCAGAATTGTAAATTATTTCTTAGTTGATTTTTTTGCAAGTAAGTAGCTTAGAAAAATTGAGCATAACCGTGCTCTCAATGCCCACTCCGGTTGAGCTTCCCATCTGCTCACCTTCATGATCTTCTCACGACAATTCAAACGGAGCCACTTTCAGATGAGTTAGTATCTCCCCAGCGAGCAGCAAGCGGCATGCCACATGGCCACTGTTGATACATACTCCCTGTTTACTGCATTGCTGGGCTTTTGTATGTGCCGGAATCATCACAGGCAGGTTGTGCATCTTTTAATTACACACATTTAACTTTAAATACATTTCAAGGATATTTTCCTTTTTTTTTCTCCTGTGTGCAGTGCATGACAGTCAGCGGTCTGCAACAATCGTCATTCTTCCACATACTCAGAACTTACTAAAGCAAACTACAGTTCCCAGTTCACAGTGCAAGAGTGCATGAAGTATTTGCAATCCAATTTAGAACTCATTGCTGTTCCCCCAGTGGATCCCCCTCTCCCAGCCTCCTCCTCCTGCCACCGTTCACCTGGTCGGAGGGGGGAAAGGTGCAGGAACAGGCCTCCCAGGGCATGCTCCCAGTGCGGCATGACAACATCAATCCCAAAATGACATCATCTTGCAGACCCCGGGAGTGGGCTTCATGCCAGCCATTTTGGCCCATTTGAGGGCACAAATTGGCCCAGCACAAAGCCTGGGAGCACTTCTGAGGGTCTGTGCAAGGACGTCATTCCCAGAAGTGAAGTCATCATGCAAGCACCAGGACTGCGCACGTGCAAAGAGAAGACTTGGGGAGGTGCAAGGTAAGTGCCAGGTCTCCCCCCTCCTGCTAGGAGGGTGCAGGGACTTGGCAACCCTAAAACACACTTGGCTTTAAAAGTCAAGCGGGCAAAACTGGCAAGTCTAGAAGGCTAGAGAGACAAGCCCTGCTGCTTCTCCCCTTTCTCCCCAAAATAAGCAGGATTCAACCAAGGAAATATGTCTTTCGGGGGTTTTAAAGTCTTGGGTTGGGACTAGAGCAGTTTTAATTATTTGAGTGATGTTGCTGTTTTATTGTGATTTTATGGAATCTATTATGTTTTGTATTGGTTTTTAGTTGAAGTAGTTGTTGTGGACCCCTTCTGGCTCTTAATGGAAGAGAAGCAATATAAAAATCAAATAAATAAATAGAAAATTAATTACATGAAATTAATGGTGTTTTTTTCTGTTGGGAGAGGAGCTGGGCCTACCGAGGAGGGGAACAGCCACAGAAAAAGCAGTGCAGAAGTAGGCATGCTGAATATTTGCAACTGCAATAACAATTTAGAACACCTTGAATAATAATAATAACAACAACAACAACATTCGATTTATGTACTGACCTTCAGAACAACTTAACACTCAGAGCAGTTTACAAAGTGTGTTATTTATTATTATTCCCAAAACAACAATCATCTTGTGAGATGGGTGGGGCTGAGAGAGCTCTGAGAGAGCTGTGACTGACCCAAGGTCACACAGCCGGCTTCAAGCAGAGGAGCGGGGAATCAAACCCAGCTCTCCAGATTGGAATCCTGCCACTCTTAACTACTACACCAAACTGGCTTGAAGTGTTCCAGACAAAGAGAACATTTTTATCAAGTGTTCTAGGGTGCTGCTCAGAACTCATGACCAAATTGTAAAGTGCTCACACATCAGTAATTCAAAACTAAGTGAAGAAACGAAGATTATTGCCTTGTGGACACTTCCTTTACTTATGAACTCAAACGTGGCTTCATTCGGCTTATGCATTCTCCATCACTCCTCATTAAAGCTGCTCTTTGGCAAAGCTTTGTAGAATGCTTACTTTTCAGTAGTCGTTGCCTGTAATCTGTTAAATCTTAAATGGTATCTGCTTTAAACAGCTGTTCCGTTTGATTGTTGTTATTCGAGATACACTTTCTTCTTTTTTTGCAACAGAGGCATAATGGTGATATATTTATTGCCCCATGGTTTAGTAAATTATAGAGGGGAGGGTTTTTTAAAAAATCAAGATGACTCAGGCTGTTTGGTGGAATGTTTTAAATGCTTCTGTCAGGGCTGTCTAAAGAGGAGTTTTGCGACTAAGATTAGCAAGTACTTCTAAAGAAGATTTTAGTGCTGTGCTCTTATAAACGCTGACATTTCTATGATTAAGATTAAATAAAGCATCCCGGTGCAAAACTCTCATAACTTAAGGGAGTTTGACAACCTATCCTGTTTCTAATAGAACAGACATTGCAAGCTTAAAGTAGAGTGTATTTATGCACTGCCTTCACACACTGATTGGGTCCAAGAAATTCAGGAAGATGGGGGGAGTGAGAGAGAGAGAGAGAGAGAGAGAGAGAAGATCTGGACTCACCACCACCCCACCCACCCCATCTGAAGAGTATGTTAGAATTCATGGCACATCTCCATTTAGTTCTCACAATACCAGTGGATTTCAAAGCTGCTTGCTACAAATCCTCAGCAATCAGGCCATGTTTGTTATTAATACCTTTAATCTGACCCCAGGCAGATCATCTAAAGCCGTGTGATTTCGCCAGATAGCAGCTGCGATTGCTGTTCCTCTCTCTCCACTCCGTTATTCTCTTTGTAACAGTATGAAGAAGGGAGTTGCCTAAGGGATGGTGGAAAAGGCCAATAGCTTGTGGGTAGGTGTGCGTTATGAACGCAGCAGCCTGCAGGGCCAGTACGGTTGTCAACTTTCAAGTGGGGCCCACTGATGTGCAAACTACAGATTTTGGTTCCCCAGGAGAAAAATGGCTGGCATTATACCCTGCTAAGCCCCGCCCCTCAACCCCCACCTTTCTCAGGCTCCACCCCTAAATCTCCAAGAATGTCCCAAGCCAAAGACGGTAACCCTAAGGCCCAGACTTAATAGCATCTCAGGCTTCTATAGAAAATTCTGAGCTCATTCCAAACATTGGGAACTTTGAAAGTGTCCTCCTCCAACAGTGTCCTTGCAACAGTCCCTAAATCCTAGGCCAAGGGTGGCTTATATCTCCCAAATATCTTCACACCATGGAGTACGGTGGTCCCCCAATCAGATTTCAGCACAGTAAATGCACAGTGACGACACACACGTTGCAAACAGTCTTCCCTCGAGGTTGCGATCTGGTTGCTGGAATATCACCTTTTTCCCCTTAAGCAGCAGGCATGCTGTATTTTCTACCTTGGGAAGAAATGGAACTTATTCCCTAGCTAGCACTGCTGGATTTTGCTAGAAAACATCTGTACAGTTGGGGCGTTCAATTCATTGCTTTATAACCCACCAGTCCACATCTCAGGACCATTTGGAGTAGTAACAGATGGGAACGGTGGAGATATACATTTTCCCTGCAGTGGTGTGAAATGTTGGCCTTGGATTCCTTTGGATCCATTGAACAAAAAGAACAGTGTTGCAATTTGCATACTGTTTGCGCGTAAATAAATATCATTTCATGCATTGCTGCTTATTAATTTTGGCTTATGAATATTTAAATGTAGTCTAAGAGCACCTTGGGTGTTTAGGGAAGATAAAAGTTTCTTTGCTTCTACGCCATAACGCTGCTCTTTCAATTGCATTTCTCGCGCTTGTGTTTAACTCAAACAGCATTCATATTAACAACAGTTCTTGCCTCACCCTAGGATTTAGGAACCTGAACATAGAGTGAGACTGAGGGCAATGCATTTGCTTAGTAGGAGTTACAGAGGTTGGATCCAGAAAAGTTCCAACACCAGGATGGAAATTTCCTGCCTCACCTCACTGCAGTCCAGTTGTCTCCACAAAAGACACACTTGCATCACCCAGGTCTCATCATGACCATATGCCATCTCCTTACACTATATAAAGTTATAGATCAAGTCAACATGGTTTAGTGGATTATGAAGACCCAGGTTCAAATCCCCACTCAGCCATGAATGCTGGCTTGAATCACTCTCTCACAGCCAAACCTACCTCACAGGATGGTTGTGAGGATACAACTTCTCCCACATTCTCCAGCCTGCCACTTAAGACCTGTTTCTCAGGCCCTGTTATCTGCAGAGCCGAGGCAAGTAGAGATGACAGACAGGACATTTTCTGCAGTGGCACCTCACCTGTGGAATACTCTTCACCCTGAGGCTAACCTCCCACCTATTTTACTGTCTTTACATGCCAGGCCAAAATATATCTTTTTACTCAGACTTTTAATTTAAGATTGTTGGAGGTCACCTGGAATTACAACTGAACTCCGGGTTACAGAAAGCAGCTCCCCTGGAGAAAAGGGCTGCCTTGGGGGATGAACTATATGCCATTATGCCTAGCTGAGGTCCATCCCCTCTCCAAACTCCGCCTTCCTCAGGATCCTCCCCCAAATTGCCAGGAATTTCCCAACCCAGTGGGAACCCTATTTTCATTAGCAGCTTTGTCTTTCCAGCTGACTTTTGGGCTGAGGACTGTTTATGCAGTTTTATAATAATAATAATAATAATAATAATAATAATAACAACAACAACAACAACAACAACTACAACAACAACTACAACAACAACTACAACAACATTAGATTTATATACCTCCCTTCAGGACAACTTAATGCCACGCTCAAAGAAGTTTACAAAATGTGTTATTATTATCCCCACAACTATCACCCTGTGAGGTGGGTGGAGCTGAGAGAGCTCTGAGAGAGCGCCTGTGACTGACCCAAGGTCATCCAGCCGGCTTCAAGCGGAGGAGTGGGGAATCAAACCTGGCTCTCAAGATTAGAGTCCTGCCACTCTGGCTCTCTGTTATTCTATTTGCACGACCCTGGGCTTGCTTTTGCGGCTTGCTATTTTTTATTAATAATTTATTATTTTAATTGTAAGCTGCCTCAAGCAGAACACTAGAGAGGCAACATCTCCTAAATAAATAAATAAATAAATAAATAAATAAAAGGTAGGAGGGTAGAATTCAGTTAATTGCCTGGAGCTCCTTGAACAAAAAGCAGAATAAAAAGGTAACGTTCACCACAAGCCCCATTCTTGTATTCTTAAAGCGTTCACTGATATAAACACCAGATATAAACCAACAGTGGTTCTTTTGATAAAGACATAAACTAGAAAAGCAAAAAATAATAATAATAAAATGATGTGCTTTTTGAAAATGAAAACAAATCAAAAACAAAATCACGTGCACCTCCTACTCTGAGCATGTTCCCGAGTCTGGAACATGGGTCTTAAGACGGTTCTTCTCAGCCTAAAGCCTCTCTTGAGAGTACATAACACTGCCTAAGAGAAGATGTGTACTGGCAAGTTCAGCCTCAATGTGTCAACCCCATTGCGTCAAAACGGTCAGAGGCAAAGAAGAAACTCTTCCTCAAAGTTCATTCCCCCTCTCCTTCCATTCTGCTCCCCTGTTGGACGCAAAGCCAATATTCTACCACCTCCTGTGTAAATGAACTCTCAGCTGAGGTTCAGAGATGATATGCTTCTGAATACAGTGGTTATTATTATTATACAGTGGTTATTATTGGACTACCAGCAGAAGACTGTTGCGTTCAAGCTCTCCTTGTGGGCTGCCCAGAAGCATCCTTCCGACCCCTTTAGGAGTTTTCCTGGTGGCCTTAATGTCCAAAAACAATAGGTTTCAAAAGCATGTCCTAACCAATCCGATCCCATTGACCAATGGCAGGAAATCGCACACGGCTTCTCCTGACGACCAACATAAAAAGGGCTTTCAAGCAGATGAGTCAGAAAATCGCAATTGTTATTGATCGTGTCAATAAAAGAAGGTTTTACTAACGCTCAACTCTGCCATGGAGAGCAGTGGCATTGACTGCTCTTTAAATGTCCGGCCTTGATTTGTTTAACAAGTTTGCCCCCGTTTGCTGGTGTAATTATCTCATTAAACAGTGTAAGGATTATTGCAAGGAGGACCAAGAAACAGCAATAATCCTTTTTAGAATTTTAAAAAAAAGAAATTACAAGTTCAGTGCATCGTACGGATTCCTTTTACAAGCTATTTCTGGATGTGAAATTAAACAAGTACATATCATTATGCAGAATTCCGACCAGCAATGGTACATGTTATTAAAACAGACAAATAGAATCGCCCGACCAAATAAGATTCGACAATAACAGAAGTCAAGCCACAGCTTCTCAAAGAAAAATGCTCCAACTTTTGTCCCTCTTTGCATTTTCATATGTTAACTGCAAGCACCAGTTTGGTATAGGGATCCCAGGTCCCTTGGTAGGGGTGGGGGATCCCCCACTCTCACCTTCCATCCACCACCTCCACTTACCTGGCTGGCAGGGGGGAAAGGCGGGGGAAGAGGCCTCCTGCATCCACTCCAGGGACAGCGTAATGATGTCACTCCCAGGAGTGATGTCATTGCGCAGCCACAGGACACTCCTACGCTTTGCAACAGGCTGATTTGGGCCTCAAACGGGCCTGATTTGGCCTGTTTGGGGGCCAGCTGGGTGACCTTGGGTCAGTCGCAGCTTCTAGGAACTCTCTCAGCCCCAGCCACCTCACAAGATTATTGTTGTTGTGGGGATAATAATGCCATACTTAGTAAACCTCTCTGAGTGGGTGTTAAGTAATCCTGAAAGGTGGTATATAAATAGAGATGGGCATGAACCAGAAAAAAACTGAGCCATGTGGTTTGTGGTTCATCAAATTTCACGAACCACGAACTTTCATGAGCCTGCCCCTGGTTCGCGAACTGGTTTGTTTGGTTCATGAAAACATCATATCCAGGTCAGAAAATCATCACTTCTGGGTCAGCAGAAGGTCACTTCCGGGCCAGCAGAACTTCATTTCCGGGTCAGCAGAAGGTCTGCAGGAAGTCCATCCCCTGCTGCCTAGGAAACAGATTGATTGGCACGAGGCTGTCTGCAGTGACGAACCAAAAAAACGAACCAAACAAACCAGCCTAAAGTTCATGACGGTTCGTCAGAAGTAGGATCTGATGAACCGTGGTTCATAACCCACGAACCAGCCTGGTTCATGCTTAATTTTGGTTCGTATTTCGGTTCATGCCCATCTCTATATATAAATCGAATGTTATTATGATTATTATAAATCACCCTATGAGGTGGGTGGGGCTGAGAGAGCTCTGAGAGAGCTGTGACTGACCCAAGGTCACCCAGCTGGCTACAAGCAGAGCAGCGGGGAATCAAACCCAGCTCAAAAATATGCTAGACTCAGCAACTATTTCTTTTGCGTTAAATCAGGATAGGGTTAAAGCACATTGGCACGAAACGGAGCCTTTGAAGCCTGCTGCAGGCAACACATTGATCCTGAATTTCAGAAGCTTCTCTTTGAAAGAAGAGCATGAAAACAAAAGCACGCGTACCAACAAACTTACTTTACTGGGTACCCTTATGGGCTACCACTGTGTGCACACACATTAAAGAAGGACTCACCAAGGAAGCTGTAAGTAGCACAACTATTATATATTCCCTTTATGCTGACAGGTCTTTGAAATTTAAATTAGAATCCCCACACCAAAGATATTTGCCTTGAATGCCAAATGTTAATCAAGAACACCTATGCTTAATGTAGCAAAAAAGCCTCCTTTTTTTTAAAGAACTCGCAATTGCAGCTACATGAGGATCTATCTAATACATTTTTACCCCACATTTACTGCAAATAGCTGGAGGTGGCCTATGTCACAGTTTTCCCTTCCTCATTTTAAGGTAGATGAGAAATTGTGACCGGCCCCACTCACCATTAGCCAAGCAAGCTTCATGGTGGAGTGAGAATCTGGCTTACTCTGAAAAACAAATCTAGAGTAGAACCTCTTGGGAGTTGTACCCAGACTCTCAAGGTACCGAGTAGTTCCTTCCTTAGTCAGCTTTCATAAGCTTTCATGCTACAAATATGCATTTTGTGCCATCTTTAAAATCTAGAATCCAACTAGATTTTGCTCAAGTCTTGGAAATGGTCAAGTTTTCTGGATATAATATATTCACAGACCATAGTAAGTCAATATGATCTCATGTGACCATCTGCATAGACTGGTCACAGCTCTTCTGCCATTGGTTTAGCTGCTCTGATGTCACAGAGAGTCTTGGAAGCCCTGGGCCATCCAACTGAGTGGTGTAATAATAACAACATTTGATTTATATATAGGTCTTCAGGACAACTTAACATCCACTCAGAGAGGTTTACAAAGTGTGTTATTATTATCCTCACGACAATCACCCTGTGATGCGAGGGGAGGCTGAGAGAGCTCTGAGAGAGCTGTGACTGACCCAAGGTCACCCAACTGGCTTCAAGCAGAGGAGTGGGGAATCCATTCTGGCTCTCCAGATTAGAGTCCTGCCGCTCTTAACCACTATACCAAACTAGCTCTCTGTGAATAAGCCACAGTGAAAGATTTCCCCACACATCTCCCAAGAATGTACCATTTGCCTCTAAGGGCACATCTAAAGCAAAACATTTAAACAGATTTTTCATTCCCCCTCCCAGAAAATCCTAGAAATCGTAGGAGCTCGGGAACATCAGCAACTACAATTCCCAAGATTCTTAACAGGCAGCCATGATGGCTATACTGATATACAAACAGATATAAGAGTGAAGCAACAAGATATCCTAAGATCCTGCCTCATTTACTTACAGGGTCGTTGTGCAAATAAATAAAAGATGCTGCTTGGAAAAAGGTGTCATAGAAATGTAATTAAAAAGCAAGCATTTTTCTTTTTAAAAATTCAAAGCCAAAGCCTTAAAAATCTGAATAATTTGAAATATTTTAGTACTTTAAATGGCAGGAAAAAAATATTACAGATCAAATCAAAACAGCCTCCTCGTGGAAGAAGCCACATTGATTACCTTTAAATGTGAATGGGGGGAATTATATTTAAAGAGCATTTCCTCACAACAGCCGGCACCAGATAAGGCAGGTGGCATTACGGCCTACTTGGTGCCTGCACGCCCTAATGATATTTTGATGAACGCTTCCGCCACTGATAATAAAGCTAAGCAGCCTGGGTCCAGAGCATACCACCGCTCTGTGACTTACAGCTTCATGTTTTTAAACTGCCCTCTTCAGCATTGCCATCTGATAAATCAACAGAGAAGCCATTAAACGGTTCATTATACAAGTAATATGATTAATTCTTGCCGACAGGAAAACACAAGAGAGAATGTGGAGTTGAGGAAAGGGCCACTTGAACCCTCAGCCGTCTATCAAGCGGATTAACTCGATGAGGTGGTATATTTGGTGGGGGGAGAGGTCAAAGAGACGCCCGAGTGCAGTCATTTTTTTTTCCTACTAAGGGGCTTTGGCCTCTTATTAGAAAGCACACGTTTAATGTAAAGACGTAAGAACAAATTCGTCCTTTTGATAGAGTTAACCCAGTGTTCTGTCTCCAGTGGTGGATGGACTATACTTTACAAAGCATAAGAAAACAAGTTCAATTCTTATGGTTTGGGGTAACTATAATATTTAGCATTTATATAAAAGACTACATATCAAACCACAGACACATTTTGAAAGGGAAAATTAAGTGACATTGTAGCTGGTTCTACTAACAAGGTGCAAACTTTTGAGCTTTCCAGAATTCTTTATCAGGCTAGATGTTCAGAAAGCAAGAGGGTTTGGGGGGAATCTACAACCATGTGAAATAGTGGTTAGGGTGTCGGTCTACTCTCCGAGAGACCAGGGTTCAAATCTCTCGTCTCCAATGAAATCTCTTGTGTGTCCAGTCTCTCTCCATCTGACAGGGTTCTTGAGAAGATAAAACAGAAGAAGAGTAAAGCGCAGAGACTGCCCTGTGCTGCTCAGAGGAAAGGCAGGATAAAAGCGAACAAGACAGGCAGAACCTATGTCAGTGATACTCAATGGCATGGGAGCCACATGTGGCTCTTTGACATGCTTCCTGTGGCTCTTCTGAGCACCGTTCTCCAATGAAGCATCTGCAGCACATTTCAGAAAATGAGGAAAAGCCTAGGAATACCAGGCACAGCCTGGCAACAAGTGGGAGACTAGGGAACAGGGACATAATGGGTAGCCATCAGTGACAGCATGATGTCACTTCCAGGGAAATCAGGAAGTGACTTCACACCTCTCTAGTAATTGGCAGAGACTCTATGCTAAAATTATAGAGTTTCTGGTGATTCCTAAAGAGGACTGACATCACTTCAGGGTTTTTACTAGAAGTGACATCACCCCAGGAGCCCAATGGCCATTTTTTTCAATATTTTTCTCCTGCCACTGGGATCCTGGCGATCCTCCACCTCCACCAGAAGCCTGGCAATCCTGGCAGGGCCCTTGCCATGTGGTGTTTGTGGCTGGCAGTTTGTTCCCACCTTGGAATAGCTGCTGCTGGAGAGATGGGTAATCTGTGAGCCTCCCTGAGCTGTAGGATTCATGCCAGGGATGGAAGCAAATGTGCTGTTTGGATTGGCGGTAATTGTGAACCTGGCTCTCTACAAGCAACAAAGTGAGTGCTGCTGCTTTATATATAACACTTTTGGTGTGTTTGGGGAGTGAAGGTTTTCTCCATACCGTTTACCACACATGAGCACTATAAGGCAAAAGGACACTGGAACAACAGAAAGGACCATGCAGCAGGATTGCTCAGGGATGGCAATGAGGTGAGCCATTATGTATTAATTATTTATTTTATTTATTAAATGTATAATCCCACAGGATGGGAGAAACAAGATACCATAGAAATGTTACAGGAGTGTGACCTCAGTATTTCATGAAGATAGTTTCAGGTGGATATCTCACTCCAAATGCTAATTTCTGCTGTAATCAAGAAGCATTGCACCCTTGCATCCTGACTCCCTGCTTTGCAATACCTTCTCACCTCCTCAGTAGGTTAAAAAGGCGCAAGGATCTCCATTTCTACTTGTATCTGATGAAGGGAGCTTTGACTCTCAAAAGCTTATACCCTGAAAATCTTGTTGATCCTTCAGGTGCTACTGGACTTGAACCTTGCTGAATATTTCACATCAGTCTGGATTAACAGACTGCCCACTCAAACTGCACTTTCCTCCCCGTGCTGAAAATTGCTACCAAGAAGGGATGCAAGCCTAGCAGAAACATACAAATACAGCAAGGCTTCGGGAATTACCTGGAACTACAAATTGTAGCTAACCTCTAGTAGGTATTACGGTAGGGTGCAAAGAGAGAGCAGGTGCAAGCATGGCTTGCTATTTCCCAGAACAGGACGCCCAGATGCAATGGAAGACCCCTGTCGTTTTAATAATGATCTGGAAGGAAATTCTAGCAAGTGCAGCTTGTCACAAAGGGCTGAGAGAAGAGCTGCTGTTGAAATGCTCTCTCCTATGAGATCATTTAAAGGTATAAGATTCCTCTGTTTGCATCTGGGCACACCACAGGGCTGCAAACCCCTACGTGGAGCCTGGAGATCTTCCAGAATGCTTTCCAGACAATAGAAATCAGTTCTCCTGGGGCAAATGGCTGCTTTGAAGGGTGAACTCTATGGCATTATACCCCACTGAGGTTCCTCCCCTCCTCAAGCCCCACCCTCCCCAGGTTCCACCCCCCAAATCTCCATGAATTTCCCATCTTAGAGTTGGCAACCTTGCTGCCCAGGGCCAGACACTACAATGATACAAAGAAAACCTTTTGTGATAACCCGTGACGAGTAGGGTTGCCACATTCCTATACCCTCCCAGTGGGAGGGAGGGAACCTGGCACTTACCTCGAATCTGTTGCGTGTTCCATCTTCGCATGCTCTCCGGTGCTTGCACAATGACATCATTTCCAGAAGTGATGTCATCATGCCCCCCAGGAGGGTGTGTGCCACACGTATTCCCAGGGTGCCTGCTGGTGGCAGGCAACTTCCAGGGGAGCTTGCCACCTCCTGCCAAACACTGGTGGATCAGTGGGCAATGGGGCAAACCCATGGGAGTATGCCCTCTACTGGTGGGCACCGGGGAACCCTATTTGTGAGACATGGAAATGCCATAGGACAAATCAGGAGATTCAAAGGACCTACGAGTATCATCCAATTTCTCTGTTCTCACAGCTGTGTCTATTGCACAAAACACAAAAAAGGAGTCCCATAGTGGCATCTGGAAGAAGTTCCATATTTGTGCCCTCTCACTTGCAGCCCACACTTTGTGGAATGACCTGCCTGCAATGGTAAAGAAGTCATATGCTCTGTGAACTGTGTAAAACAAAAACTGTTCAGGAGGGCATTTCTTTAAAGATAATAAGGCTGTGCCATAATATAACAGAATGTTTCAGAAAAGAGCTATAAGAGCTTTAAGCGTAGGTTAGATGGCCATTTGACAGCAATGCTGATTCTGTGAATCTAGGCAGATCATGAGAGGGAGGGCAGGAAGTGTTACATCAATGCTTAGTAGAGATGGGCACGAGCCAAAATATGAACCAAAGTTCATCATGAACGGGGCTGTTTTTTTGGTTCGCGAACCGGCGGTTTGTTGGAGGACATTTCTGATACCCCGTGATGAATCACTATGATTTTTAGCCCTGTTCGTTTGGTTCGTTTTTCGGTTCGTCATTGCAGACAACCTGGTGTAGATCAGTTTCCTAGGCAACGGGGGGGAGGCTTTTGGCAGACCTTCTGCTGCTCTGGAAGTGACATTTTCATGAACCAAATGAACCAGTTTGCAAACTGGGCAATTTCATGCCGGTTCGTGGTTCGTGAAACACGACAAATGACAAACCACAACGAACCAGTTCATGCCCATCTCTAGTGCTTAGTTATTGTGGCCCCTTCTTACATTCCCAGAGTAATGCCAATCGCCACTTTGGGGTCAGGAAGCAATTTCCCCCAGACCAATTTGGCTTGGGATCTTGATGGTGTTTTGCAATCTTCTGGGCATGGAGTAGGGGACACTGGGAATGTGGGAAGGGGGAGGTAGTTGAGAATTTCCTGCACTGTGCAGGGGGCTGGACTAGATGACCCTGGAGTTCCCTTCCAACCCTATGATTCTAAGAAAAGGAACACAACAGCACACCATGCTTCTGCATACAGCACATATTATCTGTTTGCTGTATGTATTATCCTGCTCTCGCTGCATTGTTTTCTACTTACATAATACCATTTTCTGCATTGTTTAACATAGCACAACGAATACTTTATGCTTTCTTCAGATTTCTGTAATCCTAGTCCTAGTGTGTTGCTTATCAGATCTCTCATCCTACGGACTGCATCGACCTACACCGTGTAATCTGCTTTGAGTCTCAGGGGGGAATGGTGGGCTAAATAAATAATGAGAGTCCAAAGGCAGTAATCCTCAACAGCTTCTGTTCACGCAAGTATTGAGGAATGAAATGGATGTAGAGTGGCACGATCCTTGTGGTTTGAACTGGTACCATGGCCAAGCTTACCTATAATAATTAACAATGAATTGTATGCTGATAGACCTAATACAAGCAGTGATTTCTTGTGTCTGCTATAAGCAATTCACAATTGCTGAGTGATTCTGAGAAGCTATGTTTGGTTATATTGAGTACCGAAAGCAAGATAATAGTACAGTCTAGCATTGTGTGTTTGCCAGATACATTCAGGCAGAAAGGAATTCTTGAATAATAACATATTCAGACAATGGCTTATTCTGTAGGATCACACATGAGCAAATATAACATGAGCTGACTTTGTACTAAAAGGTGACATGCGTACTAAAATATCTAAATATGACATGACCACGAACCAATCATATTGTAATTGTGATGTCATAAATGCTATAAAAACTCTGCTGCTCAAGGCTGGAGCCAGAAGGAACCGTTTTTGGTATTTTGTTTTGGCATTTTGCAATGAAAGTTCTAAAGACCACTCCCTTCACTCCAGCCCTTTGTGTCTAATTGGGAAGGGCGCAGAGGTTTAGCTGTTTCAGGCTTAACAATAAGAACGTTCTTCCTGTGGTGTTACATCCCCGATGGGCCGTTCACACATGCAAGCCGTCACTTAAAGTGCAGTTGTAAACAGATGAACGGGCCTGTGTGAACTGGCACAGATGCACAGACACTCCACTCTGCCTTTTTTTGTTGTTATTAAGCCTTACTACTTTTTTTTTTTGAAATGTCTTTTTTATCATTGCCACAATTTAAACTGGAATCTGACTTAAAGGTTTATTGGCACGCCAGAGAAGCATAAAATCTTCCTAGGCATTTATACCCCATTCATCGTCAAGATGCTTTAATATTCTAATAAAGGGGAGGGGGAGGAGCACACACTTTAGAAAATTTCCAGAGAGTCTATAATGGGGGGAAGTATAAAACCCACTAATAAGAATAAAGTCATTTTATTGAAATGTTCCCAAAGCCTAAGCTAGTAAAAGCACTTTAGCAATACTTTAGCAAAGGCCCATTTGGGCAGGAGAGAGGAGGGGAATCTAATGCCATCGTTTTAATGCGATAAAACAGCTTAAGAGATTTTTGCTCCAATGAAAATTAATTACTTTGAGATTGTTTGGCTATATTCTTTCAATGGTTTCATTTGCAGGAGAAATGAGAAGCTGCAGGCTCAGTCTCTGGCCGGGCCATAGGAGATACACTTGCTGGTACGGGAAAAGGGGAAAGGCAAAGAGATTCAGTTCCTTTCTTAGCCAAAATTTATCAATGCACATGTGTGCCTTAGAAACAGAGCAGGGTATAGCTAGAACTATAGGGGAACAATTGTGCGATATGTTCAAAAAAAAGTTATGCAAGACACCTACGTACACAGAAACAGGGTTCACCCAGTCTAGGACCCAAGCTACAAGTGACGAATGACACTTGAACGGCAAGTGAACAGACTCACGTGTATTCCTCCCTGCTCTCTTGCGCTCCACTTGCGCTCCACTTGATCACGTAGTGAACAGGGAGGAATACACGTGAGTCTGTTCACTTGCCGTTCAAGTGTCATTCGTCACTTGTAGCTTGGCCCTAGGGTTCTAAGGTCTCTTTACCCTCCTGGCAGGAGTGGGGAACCTAGCGCTTACCTTCCTGGTGCTTGGGGACCGTCCTCCTATGCGTGCAGGCCCACCCTGGCACCACAATGTCACTTCCACATGTGCCCTTTGCTTAGGGTTTCCAGGTGCCCACCAGTGGCGGATTGCCCCTTCATCCGCTGAGGATTTGCCCCTTCATCCGCTGGTCGCCCAACAATTAGTGGGAGGGAGCACACTCCCGTAGGTTGCCTGCCACTGGCAGGCTCCTCAAGAGTGTGCACCATGTGTGCGCTGCCAACTGGTGCGGCGACATCACTTCCGGAAGTGATGTCATTGAACCACCTGTGAGAGTATTTCTATGCTTCATTTGGGGCCGATTTGAGCACAAATGAGCTGAATTGGCCCCATGCAGAGCATGTGAGCACTTGCACAGCCAGTATGGTGACATTACTTCTAGAAGTAATATTATCATACTGACTCCGGGGTGCACGCATGCAAAAGAAGACCTCATGCTCCGCACAAGGTAAGTTCCAGGTGCTCCACCCTCCCAACGGGAGGTGAGGGGTACCTGGCAACCCTACCTTCACTGCAGGCTGATTTGGGCCCCAAATGGGCCCAATGTGGCCCATTTGGAACCTAAATCAAGTGCAGGGAGTATCTGAGAATGGCAGGATTGTCTAATTTCATAGAAGCTGGCAATATTATAGACATACTGATGGAGGGCCAAAGGATATTCAGATGTATGAGAAACCTGTAATCACTGCTTCTACCAGGTCTTTTTTTCAGCTGGAACGCAGTGGAACAGAGTTCCGGCACCTCTTGAAAATGGTCACACGGCCGTTTTCACCAAGGGCGATTTAAACTTTAAAAAACTTCCCCCCCCTTGTTCCAGCTGACCCAAAGTAACATCATTGTGCGGTCCTGAGTTCTACCACTGAGGGCCAAGCTACACATGACGAATGACACTTGAACGACAAGTGGATTGAGTGGAGGGCAAGTGAACAGGGAGAAATACACTTGCCGTTCAAGTGTCATTTGTCATGCGTAGCTTGGCCCTGAGTTCCACCACCTCTTTTCCCAGAAAAAAAAGCCCTAGCTTCTACAAAGCAAAAAGTAGCAAGAATGAACTAGCTATTGTCATATATTTCAAGAAGATGTTTCAAATATGGATAATCTTGTTCAAAATCATAAAGATAATAACTTAGCCAAGAATTTGAGTATTTGAAGCGGGTCTTGTTAAGAGAAGATTTTGAAACCCTATAAATATGACGAGCTAAACTGACAGAGAGCTGCTTCTTAGAAGAGGCTCCTTGCCTATGAGGACCTCCGTATCTTTCTTGCACTCATGTAATTGCTCTCCTTTAATGATCTATGTACTTATAATGGATGGTATGATTTTCTGTTGATTGAGCTGATATCAAGAACACCGAATAATTATTTTGTAGTGATAAAGGCTTAAAATGGAAGCAAAGACTCCATAATTGTATTACTTGCGTACAATACCCAGAAACAAACCTAAGACGTCATCTGTAACCAGCCCCGACGCCAGGGTTTCTGGTGCTGGAGGCCAGCCTGGCACGGCCCCGGACTGCGTGATGATGTCACCACATGCTGACGTCATCATGCAGTGCTGCCAGCAGGTGGCTGGGGCGGAGCGAGGAGGCTGCCCGTGTGCCGCATGCTGCCCCGGCCACTTGTTGTTCCTGGCCCGTGTCTGCTGCACCCACCTGGGGGCGGGTGGCGGCGGCGGCAGTGGTGCGGGGCTGGCCAGCGGCGGTGGTGCGGGGCTGGCCAGCGGTGGTGTGGGACACGTGCCACTGCCCCCGGGGGCCCCTCCAGTGACCCCTCCATCCCCACGGTGCCCCCACCTCACAGTCTCAATGGTGGCGCCGGCCCTGTCTGTAACGTACCTCCTGCCTGGGTCTCCACTTGTTCTGAATGATTCTTGCCAGGAATTAAATGATTTGATATATGAAAGCTAATTAGATGCTCAGGGCTTCTTAAGTGTGTGCTTGTATCTGAATCAGGCCTGACCAGAGTCACTGAGAACACGGGGGGTACAGTTGACAACAATCTAGAGACACAAGTGTCCTGTCCCTTTAACGGAGGGTTAACAGGATTGTGTACCAGATGATTTACTTACCTCCTTACCATGGAAAACTTCACCTGCCCACTTAGGCACATTATGCTTCTATTAAAGGGAGAGGGCAGTTTTTCTGCACGTTGTTAGCTACCCTAGTAGGGGGCAAATACATGAAATACACATATAACACCAGTATTGAGCCAGCTGCATTGGCTGCCAGTGGACTACCGAATCAGTTTCAAGGTTTTGGTATTAACCTATAAAGCCCTATGCGGACTGGGACCAGTGTATCTGTGGGACCGCCTCTCCTCATATGTGCTCCGGAGGATGATCCGATCAGGAGATAAACAACTATTGGTGGTCCTTGGCCCCCGGGTAGGGTTGCCAGGTCCAGGTTGGAAATTCCTGGAGATTTTGGGGTGGAGCCTGGAAAGAGTGGAGTTTGGAGAGGGGAGGGGCCTCAGAATGGTATAATGCCATAGAGTCCACCTTCCAAAGCAGCCATTTTCCCCAGGGAAACTGATCTCTGTAGCCTGGAGATCAGTTGTAATTCCGGGAGATCTCCAGCCACCACCTCGAGTCTGGCAACCCTACCCAAGGGAGGCCCGCCTGGCCTCGACCTGAGCCAGGGCCTTTTCAGTCCTGGCTCCAGCCTGGTGGAATTCTGTCTAGTGAGACCAGGGCCCGGCAAGATTTACTTTCTTTCCACCAAGCCTGTAAGACAGAGATGTTCCACCAGACATATGGCTGAGTCTAGGCTATGTCTGAACCAGCCTGGATAGAGGAGGAGAAGGGAAGATTGGATCCCTCCCTATTAGAGACGTCCACCACCCAGTTTTAAAGCGGCAGTTTGATTGCCTCCGATTAGCTGATTGCTGCTATCTTATATATTTTAACTTTATATTGTATTGCTATGCTGTCTGTTGATTTTAAACTGTTTTACGAAGTAAGTTTTATTATAAATGTTTTTTACCTGACGTAATCCACCCTGAGTCTGCCTGTGCATGGAGGGTGGAATAAAAGTGAAAAGTAATTTTAAAAAATAATAAATAAGCTTCCTTCTGCTAGTTCAGATCACTGGCCTAGCATTTATTTGATTGATTGATTGATTGATTGATTGATTGATTGATTGATTGATTGATTGATTGATTGATTGATTGATTGATTGAATTTGTATTCCACCCTTCTCACAGCCTGCAGGCTCAGGGCGGATCACATACATCTAAAACACACAATAATAATTTACATTAGATACATTTAAAATCACTTAAAACAATAATACAATATTTAAATATTTAAAAAATCTATATAAGGCAGCACCAAAACAATCAGTCGCTGTTACCCATCAATCAATAGTTCACATTCAGCAGAGCAGCCGTTAGGTGATGGATGGTTCTACTTCTATACAGGGAGGGACTCAATGTCCTCTATTCAGCCGATGGGGGCCTGACTCAGCTCCGACCACACGCCTGGCGGAACAGCTCTGTCTTACGGAGGAAGGATAGCAGATCCTGATGGGCCCTGGTCTCATTTGACAGAGTGTTCCACCAGGTTGGAGCCAGAACCAAAAAGGCCCTGGCTCTGGTCGAGGCAAGGCGGGCCTCCCTGGGACCAGGGACCACTAGTAGTTGCTTATCTCCTGATCAGAGCATCCTCTGGGGCACATATGGGGAGAGGTGGTCCCGTAGATATGCAAGCCCCAGTCCACATAGGGCTTTATAGGTGTAGATAATACAGATCATGATCTGTATTATCTACTCTGGCTGGGCAGCAGCTCTCCCAGGTCTCAGGTAGAAGTCTTTCGAGTCACCTGCTACCTAACCTTTTTACAGTGCTATCCTCTGGAGAGGGACACCTTTCTATGGGCCAAGCTACACATGACGAATGACACTTGAACGGCAAGTGGATTGAGTGGAGGGCAAGTGAACAGGGAGAAATACACTTGCCGTTCAAGTGTCATTCGTCACTTGTAGCTTGGCCCTAAGTCTCAAGTGGGAAGTCACGTTGATCTCTCACGTTAAGTCCCCTTTGTCCGATGTCTTGACTCCCTAAAGTTTATACCCTGGAAATCTTGTTGGTCTTTAAGGTGCTACTGGACTCAAATCATGCCCTTCTAATTCCATTGATTTCATTGGCCCCATTAACTGGAGAGACCAGGAATTGAAGCAGGGAATTTCTGCATGAAAAGCAGATCATCTACCACTGAGCCATAGCCCCTTCCTTGATATGAGACAATGAGCAAATAGCAAGCTGTAGCAAACTGGACATGCAACGTGTTCTGTATAAGATTTGGAAATAGAAAGGGCTCATGTGAAATGTTTTTAACTCTTTGGTTTCACTCCAAACCCCAGGAAGAAATCTGAATGAGGCAAATTTTGGAAGCATCCTTAAAATCAGCTCATCCTCATTCCTGAGATGTCAAAGAGCTCCTTAAATGAGCCAGTTTGGTATAGTGGTTAAGAGCAGCAGGGCTCTAATCTGGAGAACCAGGTTTGGTTCCCCACTTCTCCACTTGAAGCCAGCTGGGTGACCTTGGGTCAGTCACAGCTCTTTCAGAGCTCTCAGCTTCTCCCACCTCACAGGGTGATTGTTGTGGGGATAATTATAACACACTTTGTAAACCACTCTGAGTGGACATTAAGTTGTCCTGAAGGGCAGTATATAAATCGAATGTTGTTGCTGCTGCTGCTAATAATTAAATCTTCTCGGTAAGTCCTCTAAAGATTAAGAAGAGAGCGAGATTCAGGCAGTTCTCTCGGGGTAAATTCCAATAATAATAATAAACTGGTTCCCAGACACCACAACCACTATACTAGTGGTTCTAAATTGTTTTGGGGTCACTGACCCCTTTGAGAATCCGATGAAAGCCATGAAGTCCCTCCACAGGAAAAGACACAGAAATACAAGCACGCAAGTTTTCACGTGCCGTTAATTTTATTCAACAAAAAGTAAACTTTAGTTCTTCTCAAACGTTCCTTTCAATGAGAAGACTGCTGCTGCCTGGCTTGAGTAAGAAGCTGAAGTTGTGGGGTGGCCTTTGACATGAAGACACGAATGTCACTTTGGACCTCCAATCAATTTCGACTTTTCGTTTGGATGGCAACAAGCGCCGAAAAACCCTGACTCACAAAGGTATGTAGTAGCAAATGGAATCGGAGCTCCCCTAGCTAGCTTTGCCAGATGAGGTTAGGCTTATGTCAAGGAATATTGAAATTCTACGGCTCCCTCAGCTGCATTCATGGTGGATCATTTCCTTTGTCTTCGAGTCAATAAGGTCGTCTTTGGTAACGTCCGCCGCATTGATGCCATCTAGGTCAGAAGGAAGGGATTGTGAATTCATGTTTCAGTTTTGAAGTTGTCTGAGCAGATGCAACCTTCAAAAGATTACTGCAGTGTTTCTTGGTGTCTGCAGATTTGTGCCTGCAGAAAAATTGATAAGGCTTTGCTACTCTCAACTGCAGCCTGCAGAAGCACTTCCTCCCACACCGGAAAGTTTACAGGGCTATGCACCTCCAGTCTTCTCTTCCAAAGTGGCAAGTTGACCAAAAGAGCTCGTATTTGTTCAGTAGCCTCCATAACGGGGAACTGCAGGACCTTGAATCAAAAGATTTGCCTCATTCATATGGCCAAAAGTACCCGCCAATTACGCCAAGCTGTGAATGAACGTCCTGTCAAATTGTTCTGAGAATGGTCTTTTCTCTCAAAAAAGGTTAAACTTTTGCCCTACGTTCAGTCAAGCGCTTCCTGAAAAGCCAGCGAATGCCTATGTGATAGAGAAGAACTTCATATTCTGTTCCCATTTCTTGATAAAATCTCCTGAGAAGGCAGTGATTCGAGGTCCTGGCTGTGAAGAAGTTGACAACTTCCACGGCAATAGATAAGGCTTCTTTGATTCCACTCTTTGATTCCGCTGCATGCTGTTGTAGAAAGCAGTAAGTCACAATGAAGCACAGAGCCTCTTTCTTCACCAAAGCAACAACACCGTATGCCTTGCCAGGTAGCACAGGTGCTTCGTCTGTGCACAGAGCACCAAGATTTTTTTCTTCTGGCTGAAATTTTGCTTGGCAAAGAAACTTGTCACTGTTTTGAAGAAGTTTTCAACAAAGACAGTTTTCCATTTTCATCCCAGCAGTTGACTCAGACTTTGCTGCTGTCTTTCCCTCCCTCCCATTTTGACTTGTACATGGTGGGTGAGCTCCAGACAGGGCCCATCCTAGGGCAGACGCCTCCCTTGCCAGATGTGTTTTCCAAGAGATGGCCATGCTATTGATAGTCAAGGATAGATTATCATTGGGCAACATCTCTGTTCCTTCTGCCCTTGAAGGACATTCTGAGAAATAATTATTTTAATCATAGATCATAGAATCATAGGGTTGGAAGGGACCTCTAGGGTCATCTAGTCCAACCCCCTGCACGAAGTAGGAAATTCAAAACTACCCGCCCCCAACTGCCCCAGTAACTCCTGCTCCATGCTCAGGAGATGGTAAAAACACATCTGGGATTCCTAGCCAAACTGGCCTGAGGAAAATTGCTACCTGACCCCAAGGTGGCAACTGCTCTTCCCTGGGCATGTAAGAAGGCCATGAGAACTAAGCACTGATGTAACCCTTCCTGCCTTCCCTCTCATGATCTGCCTAGGTTCACAGAATCAGCATTGCTGTCAGATGGCCTTCTAACTTCTGCTTAAAAACCTCCAAAGAAGAAGAGCCCACCACCTCCTGAGGAAGCTTGTTCCGCTGAGGGACCACTCTAACTGTCAAGAAGTTCTTCCTAACGTTTAGCCAAAAACTCTTTTGATTTAATTTCAACCCATTGGTTCTGGTCCGACCTTCTGGGGCAACAGAAAACAACTCCATGCCATCCTCTATATGACGGCCCTTCAAGTACTTGAAGATGGTTATCATATCACCTCTTACTAGTCATTTCCTCTCCAGGCTAAACATTCCAAGCTCCTTCAACCTTTCCTCATAGGACTTGGTCAGTCCAGACCCCTCACCATCTTCATTGCCCTCCTCTGGACACGTTCCAGCTTGTCTATATCCTTCTTAAACTGTGGTGTCCAAAACTGAACACAACGCTCTAGGCAAGGTCTAACCAGAGCAGAGCAGAGATCAAATAGTTTCCTGGTCACCTTCAACCCAGAAAGTTGCTGTCTGGACACCGAGTCCCTGACATTGGCCCTGCTAAGGGACGGCATTCAGGAAGTAGAGGTGCTACATTTATTTTTTTTGAACGGACCAATAAAACTGTTCCTTCTGTTTGCTAGACTGATCTATCATAGGTACAGAAATAACATTCTTTACGATGCTTATAAATGCAGAAGGCATGCCCATTCACCAAGGATCCATTACATTTATGGAGGCGGCCGTGAGGCTTCATTTCTTCCTGATTCATGCATCAGATGGAGTAATAACAACACAAGGTTGATGATCCAATAATAGGCTATTTCCTAACTGGCAAACCGCAGGGTTTTTTTTTCCTCCCTGTTCTCCAGTCTCATAAGTTCAGTAACAAGCAGCAGGCAGGGTTTAGCACACTACATTCCTCCAGAAATTAATTTGTCTTAATTTGCCTAATGCTAGCTTGCTTATTCATGGCCTTTCCAGATGATTGGCTTATGGTAGTTCTTTTCAGGGGATAAGTTTGACGACACGTACCGGGAAAATAGGCTATGCGCAATCCTCCCAGCGCGCATGACCGCCGCTGTGCCTGACAGGCACAACATGTGTGTTCTAATGCTGAAAATCCACACAGTGCATCTTTCCGACAAAATGGCGATTGCGCAAACCAGGAAAATCGCATGTAGCACATTCTTCTCGTGCATGCGTTGCCTGAAAAGGGATCCTGTAATTAATATGATGCACTCATGGGAAAGATCCAGAGGAGTTAGCTTTCAAGCTTTCAAGAACCACAGCTTTCAAGCTTTCAAGAACCACAGCTTTCAAGCTTTCAAGAACCACAGCTCTCTTCATCAGTTGCATCTGATGAAGAGAGCTGTGGTTCTCAAAAGCTTATGCCACAATAAAGTTGGTTAATCTTAAAGGTGCTACTGGATTCTATACTATTTTACTCATGGCAAAGGTGATGTACACACACATAATAAGTCAGTTGATCTACACAGATCCCTGTGTCCTGCTCAAATGATCTAAAGAAGCATCAGGTGGTTGAGTTTTATACATGGCAAGGGAGTGAAGAATGTAAAAAGAGGGAATTCTTGTGTGAAGGCCATTTGGAGTTGGGAAGGAGCTCCAAGCCAGACGGAGCTTCAGAGAGGATGAAAAGGCAGTACAAAAAGTGAGAAGGGGGAAATTTTTCTTCCTTTCCCATAATACTAATAACTCTGGAGTACCCAGTGAAGATGATGGACAGTAGATTGAGGAATTTTTAAAAAGTACTTCTTCCCAAAATAGGATTGCCAGCTCCAGGCTGGGAAACTCCTGGAGTTTTGGAGGGGTGATATGTGCAGAAGGCAGTTTTGGGGAGAGGCTTCAGTGGGGTATAGAGTCCACTCTCCAAAGCCGCCATTTCCTCCAGGGGAATTGATCTCTACGGACTGGAAATCAGTTGTAATTCCAGGAGATCTCCAGGTACAACCCGGAGGATAGCAACCCTATCCCATAACGTCCAATTTACCTACGGGGCTCACTGTGATGGAATCTGATGATAACCCCTAGGTCAATTGGCTTTCAAAGAAACATTCATGGAAGACAGGTCCGTCAGGGACAGGCATGTTTGCTTAATGGGTCTTGCAATTTGGGGGGTGGGGTGTACCAGCTGAGGCTTTGGCCTATATACCTTGCTGGTGGGTCTTCTGTTTATCTAGTTAACTTCTGACCGGAACAGGATGCTCCACTAGATGGGCCATTGGTCTGATCTGGTGGGGATTTTCTTCTATACTTATGCAGTCATTAAGATCCCATCAGAAGGCCAAACAATAAGAAAATAATTTACTTAATAGCTGCAGAGGGAGGGGGTAAGGTTGCCAACCTCCAGGTGGAGCCTGAAGTTCTCCCAGGATTACAACTGTTCTCCAGGCTACAGAGGGCAATTCCCTTGGAAAAAATGTCGGCTTTGGAGGGTGGACTCTCTGGCATGACATCCCAGCTGATCTTGCTCTCTCCCCTAAATTCCATTGTCTCCAGGCTCCCCTCCCCCAAATCTCCAGGAATTTCCCAACCTGGAGTTGGCGACCTTAGGAGGAGGTGAGGTTTGTATGCTTGCTGAGTCGAGCAGTACAACCAATGAGCAATTGTTCTTTGATATATTTTTATTTTGAAAAACAAAATAATAATAAAAGGCATACAGAAAAGAAGGGATTATATAACATAGTTGTGTAAATCAGAAAGTTATATATAACATAATACATAAATCACAGTGTATTTCGCCCATCATCCCCTTCATCGATTTTTTTCCCAAAAACACTTCCTGTGAAATATGATATTTGCTTAACCAATAAGCAATTGTTGAAGGATCTAGATCATCTTTGCTTAGGTAAATCAGTAGCAGTCGTAACACTGATTTATTGTTCAGTAGTCCCAATGAAAATACAGAACAAAGAGATAACAGATTGCAGCAAGATGGATGGGTTATGAATATATCAATTTTTAAAAAAACAAACAGTGCTTTAAATTACTAACTGAGCAATCGTAAGCAGAGTTACTCCAATCTAAGCCCATTGATTTCAATAGGCTTACACTGGAGTAACTCTATTTAGGATTGCACTGTTAATATCACTTTACATTAATGAAGGCGGTCAATCATTATTAATAACAATCCCCTTTACAACAAACAGCACTGATTGCTTTATAAGGATGAGTTTGCTTTGCGTAGATGCTGTTAGCAAATTTTTGGATAATTCATTTAATGTTATCACTTAGGCACTATTTTCTGCTCAATAGACCAGTAAGTATCTCTATTTCAAGGCTATACTGTTCCCCCCAGCACTCAAACTGCATGAATATTCGGAGAAGGGAATAAAATCCACTCCTCCGGAAGTGAAAGCATTATAATTTGGAACAGAAAAGTATTAGTTGTGCAACATCAGGTTATTTCCTCCCCCCACAACTGGGGGCCTTTTCATTTTTTAAAAATCAGTACCAGGTTATTGTTACATTGATCTATTGTTATAACTACAGGTGCAGCAAGTTCTCTGAATTCTCAGCTTTCTTTTTTTGAAGTCTGTATCTGAGCCCTTCCCCAAATTATGAAAAAGAATTAGAGCTGATGTATATAAAGAAATACTTTAGAAAAAAAATCCCCTGTGCCATTAATAATTTCCTCTGTTAGCTATATCTTGTAAGATAAATTTTAAAAATGTATCGAATATTATGCCCTCTGTCAACATTGTCTGTTGGGGAAGGGGAGTTCTATGTGTTTTTTCTTTTTTTCCTTCTTTTTGTAATCTTGTTTTCTATGTTTGTAATTTAGATGGCCAGAGGGAAGGGGTGACTGAAAAATTAATATTTTTAAGTAAGTCCCTAACCTCTTCCTTTGCAAAGAGATACAAGGAAAACGGTGTATCTTCACAAAGGAAGAGGCTGTCTTACTTTTTTTAACGAAAATTAGGGATTCAAAGGAGCCCGTTTGGTGTAGTGATTAAGACTAGAGCGGCAGGACTCTAATCTGGAGAGCCAGGTTTGATTCCACACTCCTCCGCTTGAAGCTGGCTGGGTAGCTTCAAATTTATGCTTTATTTTTATGTTGTATGTTGCCATGGTAATTGGTTACCAGTCACTTCATTTTCATTGCTGGCTACTCTCCCTTGTTGATACTCAACCAGCCATCTGATGGGGATGCTTTAGTTCTGAGAGCCAGATTAGTGTGGTTAAGAGTGGCAGGACTCTAATCTGGAGAGCCGGGTTTGATTCCCCACTCCTCCGCTTGAAGCCAGCTGGGTAACCTTGGGTCAGTCACAGCTCTTTCAGAGCTCTCTCAGCCCCACCCACCTCACAGGGTGATTGTCATGAGGATAATAATAACACACTTTGTAAACCACTCTAAGTGGGCATTAAGTAGTCCTGAAGGGTGGTATGCATGTTATTATTATGTTATTATTATTAAAGAGACCCCTCCCTGCCCCACCCAGGTCCACTAACCTGATCCAAGTTGGGGGTTCCCACGGTCACTCTCTGCAGTTCTTTGAATGGATTTCCCATCACTGTGTCTTTCAAAGCATTCAGCCTTACCAGATAGTGATGCACAAATTACTTGTTGATGGACAGCTGTCTGAATTCTCCCTCTGTTCAAAGAGAAAGAAGCAGGGGTGATTCTCAGGTTTGTGAACTCAGTGATTCCTCCCATGCCAAATGTCACTGTACCCACCTTGAAGGGGGGGTTACATTAAATAGCATCACTGCTCCCTCCCCGCCTGCCATTCTTCCTTAACCAGAGAGTCTTGCAAATGCCACCATTCAGAGTCTCCTTTGTAGATTTAATGACTCTGAGTCATTGCCCTGCAATCCACACATCAATGGCTCATCTAGGGTTATAACTTTGACTGTGGGCCAGCACATGGTGGGTCATTTGGTTCTCCAGTCTCCAACAGTGACACACCATGTACCAGCAATATTGCTACTGTCCCTGTGCCAGCATTGCATTTAGTATGCTTAAGGGGGAAAGCTGCTATCCTCAATGCATAGTAGTCATTGGCCAGCTGCTATGTTCACCATAAGCCTGCCCAAGGCACCTGATCTGAGGCTAATTTTCTAGGCTGACATCCAAGCAAAGTGGCCAGTGACGGAAAGTGAGAGGAGGACAGTGAGGGACCATCCATTGCCTTTCTGGGGTCATCTGTCAATCATATCCAGTTTGAAAGTGAACAGAAGGGACCATGGATGAAGGGTTGTGTAATTCAGCAGTGTATCATATGCTTTGCCTGTACAGGGTCCCAGGTTCAACCAGCGAGTATGGTAAAAGTAACCAAGAAGGTTTGGGAACAACAGGAAAAAAAATTAAATTGTGGAAAATAGCTAAAAATATGAATGAAATACACCAGTATGAAGTTTAATTAGAAATACATTTTAAGAAGGTTAAGGTAGTCCCCCTGTGCAAGCATCAAGTCATTACTGACCCATGGAGGGACATCAGAGAAATACATAAATTAGATTAAAAACATAATATGGTTCTACATATGTGTACTAAAACTTTGTATATAAATAAAATAAATTGTCGAAGGCTTTCACGGCTGGAGAACAATGGTTGTTGTGGATTTTCCGGGCTGTATAGCCGTGGTCTTGGCATTAATCCAATGCCAAGACCATAGCTATACAGCCCGGAAAATCCACAACAACCATAAATAAAATAAAATCACTAATATTTAAGTATAATAGTACAGCTCGTTGTCATACGTACAGAACCAATAAAACCAGATGCATTTCAGCCCAAAGGCCTTCCTCAATGGTATAAAAATATCACAGACAGCACCCTATCAATAAAATACATAAACTAAACATATATGACCTAGCACACAAAGAAGGCTGGGATGAAATTGAAAATAACATGGAGGGAATTCTTAGAACAGCATGCAATACTGTTCTGGGCAATGTGCCTTGTAGGAGTTGTAACTCCTTTGCCGATAAATCTTTTTTTTTTAAATAAAATTTTTATTGAAGAACCATATGCAACTAATTAATTACAATACATAACCAAACAAAAATACTATTTGAAGTATATTATCTCAACTCCTTGTAGAAAGTCTATAATGTACATTCAACCTAACTTATAATTAACATTAGATATTGATAACGCAGTGTTATTGCTGGTCCTGTATTTAAACTATGTTCTCCTTTTTTCCCTTTACTTTACAACACGATCATTACTTAAAGCTATAATACAATCAACAATATCTAATTTCTCAGGTTCTTCGAGGTCTTTGATCTTCTTGTATTAATCCATATAATACAACTAATTATCAAAAAGGTATATGTACAAAAATTTGAAAAAAACTGAGAAGGCCTAGGGAAGCCCAAGTGGTGGGCTGGGGGTCAGAAAAACAAAAAACAAAAATCTGCCCCACCCATAGACAATAAATCTTATATAGCCAGGTCAAGAATCTAAAATTCAAGATGGAGTGCTGGATACCGACCGAAGATGAAACAGAAATGAAATCTTAGTGGTTAGAGTATCAGGGTCAAAACACACAATATTCATGGGCAAGTGTTGTATCCTGCAATAATCCCCGGGAATTGTAGTTTAAAAAACCATCCACTCCATGTGATTCTCAGCTGGGGAGGGACGGGGGGGAGTTTCACACACACACACACAATCTCTCGCTCTCTTTCAAAAATCCTCTGAGAACTTGGGATGGGGGTGGGAGGGACAACATAACAAGACACAGGGAAAAAGCTGAGGAGAGAAATCCGTCCCTCCCTTTCTTCTCCCAGAGGGACTCGCAGCTCAGATTCCCCCCACGCCACCCCATCTCTGAGGTGAAGCAAAACCAGCTGTTTGGATTTTTGAAAGAGAATCAGTCTCTCTTTGAGAGAATCTCTTTGCAAGACCATCTCTTCAGTTGAGCGGCTGTTCTTTGCCAGAAAATCCACTTCGCTCGGAAAGGGGGAGCGGTGTTAGACTACAGTTCCCAGCAGAGATTGCAGGACAAATCAAGTGCTCTTCATGTGAAGTTTGTCTCGTATGTTCTGACCCTCAGACTCACATCAGGTTCAAATCCCCAATCTGGCACAGAAGCTTGCTGGGTGACTGTGGGCCTGTTACACACCCTCAGCCTAATCAACCTCACAGGTCTCTTGTGAGGATAAAATAGAAGAGAGAATACTGATGTAAGCCACTTTCAGTCTCTGCTGTGGGGAAAGGCATTGTATAAATGAAGTGAACAAACAAACGAACACCTAGTATCCACAGTTACAACACCTAGTACCCACAGTTACAAGTAGTCATTTTCTTCTGCTTGTAATCCTGAAAGAGCTGCTACCAATTAGAGCAGACAACACTGAGCTAGATAATAATAATAATAACATTCGATTTATATATTATTGTTATTTATTAGATTTATAGTCCTCCCTCCTCGCAAACGAGCTCAGGGCAGATCACAACATACAGATAAAAACACATTGATAAAACAATATAATGATAAAAGCCAATTATATTGCCCTTCAGGACAACTTAACACCCACTCAGAGTGGTTGACAAAGTGTGTTATCCCCACAACCATGGCCCTTTTCACACTGCCCAATATCGCGTGAAATGAGTGCCAGGAATCGATATTGACGATCCCGCTATCTGGGCCCTTTTCACACTGCCCCCCAAAAATGCCATCATAGCACCACGATAGGACCTCATGCCGAAACAACAGCAGTAAATACCCGTGCATGCCCATGATCATTGTGCAGCCCTTATTCCGCTTGTTGTCTCACTCTTCACGCGTTTTTCGCCTGCATGAGAACAGTCGGTAACGCTTTATGGTGCTTCCTGTGCCTGGGACTTCCCACTTCCTCTCCCCACCTTCGAGCCTTTTGGTGGCAATTTCCCACCAAGTGCAAGGGGCCCCACAAGCCTTTGTGTGCTCCTTGTGTCCCCTTTTTAAAAAAAAAAAAATCAAAAAAGTATTGCGTAATGGCGATGCTCCGTTCAAGGTCACCCAGCTGGCTTCAAGCAGAGGAGTGGGGAATCAAACCCAGTTCTCCAGATCAATGATCAAGCAAAGCAATTTGATATTGCTTTTCCTGAACTTCTTGGGTTGGAAGGGGGATGAAATTGCATGCATGTAAAAAAAAAAACCCTCCCTGTACAGAGAAAACCACTAAGAAGAGTTCAGCCAAATCTTTCCCTGATCAGCTATTTTTTCTTGGGGATGGGTTTCCCAATGTAAATATTAAGATCATCTGAGGATTGTATCCTTTGTACTTCAGATGTTTTAATATAAGGATTTTCCCTACGGCTTCCCCCCACTTCATTTTAAATGTCAGCCTACTCCGTTCAGTCGCGCTCTTTCGCAAAAGCTTAGTTTCCAACCTCTCTGTACTATCTTGGCTAAGTGTTCCCTAGGAATTAAACAAAAGTGACAGCGTCAGGGTAGTTTGAAGATAATATGCTTGGAAAGAGATTATGTAAACCAGTATTATGTTTAATTAATGGGTGTCTATACAGAAAGATCTGTCTTCGTAAGCCTAGCTACAACCAGTTGGGAGGGGGGTGAAGAAGCCTGCCTAACAGTATCTCATTGCAAATTAACTTTCATGCACCTGGGTCTTTTTTTTTTAAAGACAAAAAACATACTTTTCTCTGTACATCCTACAACATCTTCATCCAGAGCCAAGAATTTCTCACACACCCCAGTCCATTCTGGAGACCATAACACTGAATGAATTAGCATAACCCCTTGCCCTTTTCACAAGTTCCCATACACAGGGCTTTTTTTCAGCAGGAACGCAGTGGAACAGAGTTCTGGCACCTCTTGAAAATGGTCACATGGTCGGTGGCCCCGCCCCCTGATCTCCAGACAGAGGGGAGTTTAGATTGCCCTCCGCACCACTCCAGCAGTGCGGAGGGCAATCTAAACTCCCCTCTGTCTGGAGATCAGGGGGCGGGGCCACCGGCCATATGACCATTTTCACCAAGGGTGATTTAAACTTTCAACACCCCCCTCCTCCTTGTTCCAGCTGACCCAAAGTGACGTCATTGTGCAGTCTTTCCACCACTGAGTTCCACCACCTCTTTTCCCAGAAAAAAAAGCCCTGCCCATACATTATATGTCAGCATGTTGCAGAGGCTCAAGGCTAGAAACTGACAATCTTTAAAGGATCTTTTATGAGCCAGTGATTATAAACTTTCTGTTTGGGGTGGCTGCTTGCAACTGTTAAGATGGGGGGGGTACAGGATAATCAAGCACCTGCCAGGCCCCTCAGTGTGTGCCTAAAGGTCAGAGTCCAGCATGAAGGACCACGTGATACCCACTAGCCAAGGTGGTATTAGTGATTGGCACGTCAATCATGGATCTAGAAGATCAGGTTCACATACCCACAGTGCCCTACAGCTTTCTGAATGACCGTGGGCCAGTCACACTCATTCAGCCTAACCTACCTCACACAGTTGTTGT